>NC_046154.1:18673330-18973330 GCF_011064425.1 Rattus rattus
TCACTGCACCAGACCCTGGTTCCCTGTCAACAGACTACCTCCCAGCTGTGTGGCCTGGGTGATCAGGCCTTCTTGAGGCTAATCATACAAAAGAAAAGAACAATTGTACCTGGAACTTCAGAAACTTGAGCAAATGAGATCAGAGTGGAGATGGTGTGGATGAGGAGTGATGGCTCCATCCTGTGCCTCCTGTGCATGGACCTGTTGTGACTTTCTTACCTTTAGGAAACATGGATAAATGCCTATTTTATACCAGATGGGGTGCCAACAACAGACCTCCACTCAGAAATGGATCCACTCATGTACCCCTAAGTGACCCAGTGAGTTTATTGGGGTTAGTTACAGGAACATGGGTGACTCCAAGCCATCTGTCACTGAAAAGTCCACTCCAGCTGAGAAAGGCTGCATTCTTGCTACCTCATGCTACTTGCAGGCAGTTCAACCCTAGAGGATCTATCCTGGAAACCATTACTGTTTAAAATCATGCTCTGTAAATTGTGTAAGTTTCAGGAGCCTCCTGGGTCTTGTGTGTTTCCTTTATTTCCTGAGTCTTAAGAGCCTCATACCTCCCTCTAGAATGTATCAATTAGGAAGAATTGGCTATTCAACAAGACCCCAGAAGATTCATTGTCCCTTCCTGTACAGCAGGGAGAGTAACCCAGAAAAACATGTTGTTATCCAACTTGGGAGGTAACCACCTGTGTGCTCCAAGTCAGTTCTAGTGCCAACCCTCAATAAACCAATAAAAAGAGCCAAATTAGCCCAGTAGTGGTGGCGCACACCTTTAATCCCAGCACTTAAGAGGTGGATATCTGAGTTCAAGGCCAGCCTGCTCTATAGAGGGAGTTCCAGGACAGCCTGGGCTTCACATAGAAACTCTGTTTTGAAACCCCACCTCCAAAAAAGAAAATGTAGTCAATGTGAGTCCCCTGGGAAGAGAAACAAAGAGATTCAGTGAAACAACACCTGACGTGGATCTCAAGACAGTCTTTGTGGTGCTGAAGTGAGATCAGTTTAAATAGAGAGCCAAGGGTACATCTGTCAGTCAAGGTGTGGTCCCTCCCACCAGTTCATCATGTTGGGTTTGGGGTGCAAGCCTAGGAAACTCACTTCAGCTTTGTTTTCTGAGCACTCAAGGAGGCAGCCAGTTCAGGATCTGAACTGCGTCCTTGAAGAGAAGCTATACTGCATTTTTAAAGGATGGGAACATAAAGCCAGGGGTGAGCTGGGGTGAACTTCAATGTTATCCAATTGTATTTTGACATTATAGATTAAACAAGGGAGTACCCAGTGGAGGCTGGGTGGTACCCAGGGCACCTGGCTTCAAGGTCCTTAATTCATCCTCCTAGACATCAGGTGCAGAGCTAAGAGTGATAAAAGAACAAAGGAGCAGGTCGGCTGTGTGTAGTTAATTAAGGAATAACAGGCGATTGGTTATATAATTTTACAACTTTTGTGCATCTTGGTTTAGATAACAGCCATTTCTATACCCTTTACCGGTTAATAGACAGTTAAGAAAGCATTTGGAGAAATGGGATAGGTGTTCATTCCTAGGCCTGGGGACATGAACTTGTTTGACTCTGCCAGCAAGAGGTTGTCCTTGAGGTGGCTGGACTCAGACAATTTTTTACGACAGAAGCTGTTCAGCTATAGGAAGTCCCTGGCCTGGGACTTTGAATTTAGTTTCTGAAAGGTAGTACTTAGAGTAAGTTTCTTTTGCTTATTCTCGACAGTCATTGTCTGGGCCTCATCCTTGTCCTATAACGTTGTCCAACAGGTTGTTAGGGCTGTGTGGATTTATTTCTAGAAGACAAAGTCCCCTTCTAGCTTCAGCCATTTCTTTCTTCCAGCATAAGATTACTGGGGAAATCGCCATTTCTTTGGGGTCCATGTTTTGAATGGTCCGAGAGTCAGACTGAGAGACTCTTTAAAGTGTCTTCACTTCTGCCAGACCTGTTTCTGCGTGAGCACCCTGTACAGTTCCTGGCACATAATGTCAGTTGGCTGAGGTAACAGGTAGCCAACGGGTAGCCAACAGCCAACAGGTAGCACCCAGGGAACCCACACCCAGGTCCCAGGTGGTGACAGAGGGTTCTGGGAAGGAGAGGGACCTGTGACCCCTTAAACTCCCTGAGCTGGAGACTGTGACCTCACACCTGACAGGACAAGAGTAGGGATGGGAGAAACGTCAGAGCCAACCCAGCTTTGGGCATGAGAGTGACACCCACCAGCAGAGCCGCCTTTAATGCAGAAGACAGTCCCCTCCCACTGCCACCTCTTAGTTACCTTGTCTCCTGGGACAGTTTAGACCAAGGTAGAGCTGTTTCAAAGTAACAGAGAACCCCGAGAGCAGCTGGCTTTGTTTGCTATGCACTGTGTGAGAAACTGAATCCCTACCCCTGGACAGTCACCAAGCCCAGGAGAGGTGGGTTCCTGGAACAAGGCACACTCTCCTGTGTGGATTAGTGTCTACTGATCCCTGATCCATGGCAAAGACTCTACTCACTGAGGCTTTGACACTGAAATGACATTAAGGCTCTGGGAGATTCGAGCCAACCTCAAAGCCACGCTGCTGACTAGGCAGATCTGCAGCTACAAACACATCAGGGTAGTTCCAAGTCCTGTGACATACAGAAGAGTCCAACACCCTTCATCCTGTCGGTGAACCCCTAGAATGGTCACCACCATCTTTCCTTGAAGAGCTAAGACAGAGAGACGACTTGGCAGGAATTCAAAGAACCACATTCATCATGGATGATTCTGGAAGGTAGGTTTGAATTCGGGTCTGTGGGGGACAGAAGCCAGGACATTGTAGTGCCATGTCCTGAGTGTTCTGTCACCCAGAAGGTCCTGTCAGAGGCTGAAACCTCCTCAAGGACAATGTGACAGAGTCCTACAAGGCTGGATGCTGGGTACACAAAGAACTTGGAGTTCTGTCATGCCAGGTTTCACATTCTGTCTGTCTGTCTGTCTGTCTGATGCCTGATGTCAGCACTTACCCTCCATATTTGTTACTTTTCTCAAGATGCCTGACAGAAGCAACCTGAGGAGGAAGGTTTATGTGGGCTCGCAGTTTGAGAGGGCACAGTCCATCATGTCGGGGAAGGCACAGCGGCAGAAGCGTGAGGCGACTAGTCACATTCATCCACAGTCAGGAAGCAGAGAGAGATGAATGCTGGTTCTCAGCTCACTTTCTTTTTTAATCAGCCCAGGACCCCATGAGATGGTGCCACCCACATTCACGATGGGTCTTCCTACCTGTTAACCCAATCTAGAAAACTCCTCATCGACTTACCCAGAGGCTTTTCTCACAGGTGATGTTGGATCCCGTCAAGCTAGCCATCAACCACCACATATCCCCACGTGCTGCCCACTCCTGGGATTTCCTATCTGTCTGACCCCTTATACCATGATGTCATTGCTGAAGTCTCAACCTAGCATCCATTCTAGTTTAGCTAACAAACTTCTTTATGGGACTTAGCCTGGGCTTTTGGGGATCAGGGCACATCAGGAGCTCTGCCAGGAAGAGACTTGAAGCCTGGGGTGATACAAGGACTAGGAGCTGTGGTCACATAGAGCCTTAACTCACATGTCATGATGGATCTTGGAACGTGAACATCTCTCTCTGTGTCTCTCTCTCTCTCTTTCTCTGTCTCTCTCTGCCTCTCCTTGTCTATCTCTGTCTCTGTCTGTCTGTCTCTGTCTCTCTCTCTGCCTCTGTCTGTCTCTGTCTCTCTGTCTGTCTCTGTCTCTCTGTCTGTCTCTGTCTCTCTGTCTGTCTCTGTCTCTCTGTCTCTCTCTCTCTGTCTGTCTCTCTGTCTCTGTCTCTGTCTCTCTCTGTCTCTCTGTCTCTGTCTCTCTCTGTCTCTCTGTCTTCTCTCTGTCTCTCTCTCTCTCTGTCTCTCTCTCTCTCTCTCTCTCTCTCTCTCTCTCTCTCTCTCTCTCTCCTATGAAGGACTCTGGGCTTCCTCACAGCATGACAGTAAAGTTCCAAGAAGGACAATCCCAGCAAAATGGGGAGCCTTTATATGGGCTAAGAAGATGGTTCTGTGAGGGCTTGAGTTTGGATCCCTAGCCCCTTTGTAAAAAGTAGGTTCAGGGTGTGACCCAGATCTGTGGTGGGCAGAAGTAGGAGGATTGCAGGACTTCCTGGACAGCCAGTTAGCTGATACAGTAAGCTCTTGGTTCTGTGAGAAACTCTGTCTGAAGGGAATATGGCAGAGAGTGACAGAGCACAATGCCCCATGTCCTCTGACCTGCACATGTGTGTACATGGACACATGCATGCATATCTTCCTCAAACATACAAAGGAAAATCTAGAGCAGGGACATGGTTGAGAGCTTGCATGGTGTGTGTGTGTGTGTGTGTGTGTGTGTGTGAGAGAGAGAGAGAGAGAGAGAGAGAGAGAGAGAGAGAGAGAGAGAGAGAGATCCTGGGTTCAATTCCCAGCAATGCAAAAATAAGTTAGAGAGAGAGAGAGAGAGAGAGAGAGAGAGAGAGAGAGAGAGAGAGAGAGAGAAAAGAATTTTATGATCTGAGCTTGAAGGCCATAAGGCATCCCACACAAATTTGGGTGTTACACACAAAGCATCCCTTGTATAAAAGACTCTAGTCAGGTTTGAAGGCGGGGGACATGGCCGCAGTATTGGCTGTGGGTACATGGAGGCCATGTTACAAGAAGGACAAAGAAGGTGACAGACAGGACTTCGGCCACCTCCAGAAAATTCTAGCCCACCATGCATCCCTCTTCAGACGGGATGAATGCCCACTGCAGCCGGAAAGGGCTTCCTGTAATGCTGTCTCCACCCCTACAGAACTCTCTTCTCATGGGCCACACCTCTGCCTTCTGGCCCACTTCCACTCACCCTGCAGGGATCCAGCTCTGACCAGCATTCCCACTGACTGAGACGGGACTTTCTTGTCCAGCACACTATTGTCACCAGGAACAATGGTTTCTCTACTTACTGGTCTCCAGTAGACTGGATCCTACATACGTAGGGATGGTGTTTACCCTGGATACCACTGTATCCCCCGCACCTAGTCGTATTCTAGCTCCTTTGGGACCTCCTACCAGCAGCCACTCCTCCCCACCCCCAGACACCATGGGGGCATCCCCTGCTCTCCCACAGCTCCTCAACTACCAGCAGGTGCTTGGGAAGGCCAGAGGGCAGGAAAGCTCACCTCCCCCTGCTACCAAGGCCCAGCTGTTATTCCAGTGAAAGAAGCAACAAATTACTGGGCTCAGAGGGCAGCCATTAAAACCTGGGCATTGTTCTGGGGCTGCTAATTGCATACCTGGATAGTGAGGCCACCTGGCCCACAGGAGTTGCCACAAACCTCTACCCACAGTACCAGGCCCAGGGTGGCAGCAGAGAGCCAGAGTATCGCTTAGAGGAATAGAACCGGTGGCCCCTAAACCATCACTTGGACATCCCCTGCCCAAGGCCTACTGGTCTACCTCTGGGGCACTGAGTCTAAAAGCTAGTGCTCTTGACCAGTTTGCAGGGTGATTTTGAAGGCCCGGTGAGGACCGGGGTATATAAACTCCAGCCTCATCCAAAACCATGCAGAGCCCCTCAAGGCAGGCTCTACTCCTCCTGAGAGGGTTTGAAGATGACCTAGACAAGAGTGACAGGATCTGGGGATGGACATCTAGGAAACCGGGACCTTCAGGAGGAGTAGGCCTGAGGTCAAGTTGCTCCATCTCTCTGGGGAGTCATCAGAAAGCCAGAGGAGATTACCTCAAGGCTTCCCTAGAGCCTGGGCAGGGACCTAACTGTGTTTTCTCACTTGAGCAGCTTTGGAGAGATGGTGGGTTTTGAAGTGTGTGTATACGCATGTGTGCACACGAGTGCTCAGGTGCTCAGATGCGGAAGATGATAGAGAGAATAGAAGGTGTCCTATTTAAAATCCTCATCCCACCATATTCCTTTGAGACAGGACATCTCACTGGCCCTGGTGCTAGGTTGGTGGCCAGCAAGCTCCAGCAATCCTCCTGTCTCTACTCCACAGAGTTAAAGGTACACAAGGGGCCATGCTCGACCTTTTATGTGGGTGCTAGGGGAATCCAACCTCAGATCTTCATGTACCATAACATGCTCTTACCCCTGGAGCCCTCTCCCCAGCTCTGGTTTGTTTTTGAGACAGGGTTTTGTGTAGTCCAGGCAGGCCTGGAACTCTATAGAGCAGATGGCTTTGAACTTGTGATCTTCCTGCTCCAACTACTGAGTGCCAGGATGACAGCTGCCCCGTCGGGCTTGACTTCTGTAACCTTAAAGCACCTACTATGGCTGGGCCCAGGAATAGATGTCTGTAAGTCCGTATTCAAAAACCTAAAAGAGTGAACTCAAGACTATCCTGGCTCCGTAGCAAGACCTCATCTCAAGGGACTGAACAAAAGTACCCGAGACTCGAGAACATCAGCTGAGTGTGGTGGTGTACACTGGCAAGAGTGCAAATTTGTCTCAAAAACTGGGGGAAGGCCAGCGGTGTAGCTCAGTAGGTAGAGTGCTTGTCTGGTATGCAGGATGCCCTGGGTTTGATCCTCGGCACTGAATAAACCAAGCTGGTGGTGCAGAAGGTGGAGGCAGGAGGATTAGAAATTCAGTCATGCTTAGCTGTAGAATAAGTTTGACTTTCTATGATCATGTTTCAACAACAACAACAACAAAAGGAACAACAAGACGTTGGGTCTGATGGGCAGGCAAGGTTCTGCACACCTTAGGAGGCAGAGGCAGACAGATCTCTGTGAGTTCAAGGGCAGCCTGCTCTACATAGAGAGTTCTAGGACAGCCAGGGCTACATAGAGAGACCCTATCTTTAAAAAAATATAGAAGGAGAAGAAGAGGAGGAGGAAGAAGCGGAAAGGGAAGGGGAGAGAAGGAGAAGGAGGAGACAGAAGAGGAAAAGAAGAGGAGGAGAAAGGAAGGAAGGAAGGAAGGAAGGAAGGAAGGAAGGAAAGAAGGAAGGGACAAGACACTGGACCTAGAAGATGGCTCAGCAGATAAAGGAAACCACTGCCAAGCCTGAAAACCTGAGTTCGATCCCAGAATGCTCAGGGTGGGAGGAGAGAACTTACTCCTCAAAGTGTGTCCCCCCCACACACACGTGCATACCTACCTGACCGCACACTAAATAATGGGCATGGGGATGGGCCTTGCCGTCCCTGGAAGCAGCTTTGAGGACCGTCAACAGCGCGGACCTTTTAAAGGGGGGATGCTGAGTTAGAGCTGGAGAGATGGCTCGGTGGGATCCTACTCTGTGAGAGTTGCTCTGGCAGAGCGGCAGCTCACAGCCACCTAGTTCTGGAGCATCCAGTGCCTCTCTCGTGACCTCTGTGGACAGCAGGCGTAAACGCAATACACATTCACACATGCATACGTTCACACACATAAAATAAATCTTCAAAATCCGACAGAGTGCCATGGGGGCTGAGGCGGGGTGCACCTCTGTTTGTTCACCTGTAGAATGGGGACACGGGTATATCTGCTGCTCCTTGCACCCTGTGAGCTTGGAAGGCACTGTGGTGGTGGCTCTCTTTGCTGACTTGGGACACATGTTCCATATTGGCTCACCCTGCTATCCCCACCTCAGAGGCTGCAGCTGTAGCTGGTGACTAACCGTGTGAGCAATTGAGTACACACACACACACACACACACACACACACACACACGGTCTGAGGCAGTCCAGCCTGCCCCTGACCGTGCCGTGCCTCTGAGCTTTTGAAATCACGTTCTCTGGAACTGTGGAAGATAAGAAAGGTGCCTTTCTCTGTGCCAGACCGAGATCCGCCCAGCCAAGGCAGAGAACAACCCGATGAACCTGATCCGATGAGGTTCTGGGGTAGGATGATGGGAACGGACCTGACCTTGGGTGGCGATTTCTAAGAAGGCACCTGCTCCAAGGAAGGGGGTGTGCACCCCACCAGAGGATGCTGAGAGATTAGGGTGGAGATGGAGATAGGATGTCGTCAGTTCAACCTTTCCCTTTACTTCCTGAAGCCATGAGCAAAGCTGGAGGCCAGGACCAGGAAGTCACCAAGTCTCACGACAGTCTCATGGAGGATTTCCTGGAGGAGGTTCCTTTTGAGTATTTAAAAAAAAAATGGCTGGGATCAGCAAGAAGGGAAGGGAAGATCCAGCAGATACACTGAGCTCAACAGCCTCACCACGACCATATCAGTGAGTGTGTGCTACGTATGGACTAGCTACAAGCTACACTCACTTTCCATTTTGGACAGTCTCAAGGCTGGCCTCGAACTCACCATCCTTCCTCCCTCTGCCTATCTCTGGAGATTATAGGTATACACCACCACACCTGACTTCATTTCTGTGTGTGTGTGTGTGTGTGTGTGTGTGTGTGTGTGCACATGAGCACACAAATGCACTTATGTGTGCACCTGTGTGTGGAGGTCAGAAGACTGGTGGTGAGTGTCATCCCTCCGACACCGTCCACCAGTCTCTGCTGGCTTGGAACTCAGCAAGTAGGGTACACTTTCTGGCCCATGAGCCCTGGAATCTGCCTGTATCTGCCTTGTAGACATTGAGGTTCCAAGCACTCGACACCATGCCTGATGTGTTTAAATCCACTGTGAGGACCAAACCCAGGTCCCTCATGCAAGGCAAGCACTTTACTGACTGAGCCATTCCCCGGCCTGCCTGTGCGCCATACATTTGCAGTGCCCGTAGTGGCCAGAAGAGGGCGTCAGAGCCTCTGTAACGGACATTACAAACTGTTGTGAGCCGCCACGTGAGTGCTAAAAATCAAACCCAGGTCCTCTGTAAGGTTAATGAGTGCTCTTAATCACTGACCCATCGCTCCAGCCTGTTTATGTTTTTTAAATGAGTTCTTATTTTAAATTAAAACTTATCTTGTATATGTGTCACACGTGTGCAGTGCCCCTGGAGGCCAGAAGAGGGCGTCTGATCCCCCTAGAGCTAGAGTCACAGGCAGTTGTAAAATGCTGCCATTCTCTATGGTTTTATGCTATTTTTACACTCAGAAGCAATTGCAAACCTAGAGAAAATTTACATACACAAAACGAAGGACCTTTTTTTAAAAAATCAAAATCTTAATCAAACATGGTCAAGCCGCCCAGCCAGGAACTGCCATGAATGCCTTAATACTGCCCACTGCCACTGCCCAGACTTTATACAACTGTCCCTCTGTTCCCAAGAACCTAGTCCAGTGTCCTTGGTGGCATGATGTCTCCAGTGTGCTTTGGTCTGGCCTGGCTCCTAGGTAATTCTCCATCCAGCCTGTGCTGTGTGTCTCCTGGAGACGTGAACATACTTGTATTTGCCCAAATCACTGAGTTGATTGGGCTGCACACAGGAGCGTGGGTGACTCCAAACAACTGTTATCACTGAACCATCCTGCCCCAGCATGTCAATGACTCCTGAAAACTGCATAGGTGGAGTGCCTCCCCCATCAGTCTTCCACCATCTGGGGCACAGTGACGTCCAGCTAGGAAGGGGGTGTGTGGATGTTCAAGACTAACCTCGACTACATGAGACTCAGTCTTGTTTGTTTGTTTGTTTGTGTTCAGAAAAAGGGTTTCTCTGTGTAGCCCTGGCTGCCCTGGAACTTGCTCTGTAGATCAGGCTAGCCTCAAACTCAGAAATTGCCTACCTCTGCCTCCCGAGTGCCGGGATCAAAGGTGTGCACCACCACTGCCCTTCAAGTTCTGGTCTTTAAAAAAGAGGCTGGGGGTTGGGGATTTAGCTCAGTGGTAGAGCGCTTGCCTAACAAGCACAAGGCCCTAGGTTGGTCCCCAGCTCAAAAAAAAAGAACAAAAAAAAAAAAAAAAAAAAAAGAGGCTAAGAAGTGGCTGGGTGGAAAAGATTTCTTACTCCACAAACTCTGGGACCCTGACACGTGTCACCTCAGCACTGTGTGGGGGCTGAGATGGGCAGATTCTGGGGGCTTGCTGGCTGGCCAGCCTAGCCAAGCAATGGTGAGCTCTAGGATCAGTGAGAGACACTGTGTCAAGGAAAGAAGGCCGCTAAGAGACCTAGGACTTCTACTGTCTTCCTCTGGCCTCTACGCAGGTGCATACGTATACGTATAACATACCACAATACCACACACACATACACAGAGGTGCACACATATATGTAACCCAACAGAGAGAGAGAGAGAGAGAGAGAGAGAGAGAGAGAGAGAGAGAGAGAGGGAGGGATGGAGGAGGCGGGGCTGGATGTCTAGCTTAGTTGGTGAAGTGCTATGAAGCACTATGAGGTGTAGGTCCATCCATGAGCAGGCTGCGTCTCCCTCACACTCCCGGGGGTCATCACTGCGGCTCTGATTGGCTGGGAGGATGACATTCCATACATCTTGCCAAATGGAAGACCGTGGGTCAACTTTATTCGATTCAGGCGATGTCATATGTCAGGGCCATCCCAAGTGACACTTGGGTTTGGTTTCCTGATGATGACATCAGCTTTGGTTGTTTAGGTGGTGGCTGCATGAGTTTTTGTTTGTCTTAGCAACTCAAGGGCTCGTGCCTCTAACATACCAAGCAAGCTCTCCTCTACCGAGCCACATCCCCAGTTACAAGTTTCTCTCTCAAGAAATACTTAAGAGAGTGAGGAAATACTCCTGGGGCCAGTGAGAGGGTTTAGCAAGGTAAAGAGCTTGCTGCCAAGCCCTGGTGACTGAGTTCGAGCCCCAGGACCTAATGTTGAAAGGAATGAACTGATTCCTGCAAGTTGTCCTTGACTTTTGTTTGTCCATCCCAGCACATGCACGAGTGCACAAGGCCACTCACAAACACAGGGCAATAAAAATATCCCCACCATTATCAAACTTCCCACTCCCAGCTCAGTGACAACAGCAGGGAGCTGAGACTCACTGTACCTAACAGGTACGATCACTGTCACAAGTTTACCTGGCATTTTTTTCTTGAGACAGAATTTGTTAGTTTTTTTGTTTTTGTTGTTGTTGTTGTTGTTGTTGTTGTTGTTTCAAGACAGGGTTTCTCAGTGTAACCTGCCCTGGCTGTCCTGGGTTCACTCTGTAGACCGGGATGGCCTTGAACTCATAGAGATCTGCCTGCCTCTGCCTCCCGAGTGCTGGGATTAAAAGTGTTCACTACAACACCCAGCTAAATTTGTTAGCTTTTAAATTGTGTGTGTGTGTGTGTGTGTGTGTGTGTGTGTAACACACACCTCCAGTACACAGAGCCCCACACACCACACACACCACACCCAATCTCCCCAAACATATCACACACACACACATCATGCACATATACACACACAGTCCTACACACCACACACACAGAACACTCACACATACCACACCCAACCCCCCACAGTCCCACACACATCACACACATACACACACCCAGTACATACACACACATCAAACACATACACACATCCAACACATACACATAAATACATACACATCTCACACACACATACACACATATGCACCACACAGACACATACATATAAATACATACACATCACACACGAACACACACCCAACACATACACACACACACACATAAATACACACATAAACACACAGATACACTCACACACACATAAATACATACACACACACACACACACATTACACAACTGCCTCTCCATTTCCATGTTCTCATATCCAACCAACCTCAGATGGAAAGTATTCAGAGGGAAAACAAAGCCAAACTCCATTCATACTGAACATGCATGGGCTTTTCCCTTCCGTTCTGGAATGAGGCAGCATGAATTATTTATACAGCACTTGCATTAGGTATTATAAACACCTCGGAGATGTCAAAAGTCTGTGAGGAGCCTACCCCAGCACTCAAGAGGTTGGGACAGAATGGTTGTGAGTTCAAGGCCAGCCCAGGCTACATAGCACAATCACAGTCCTGGGGTAGGGAGGAGAGAGAGGAGGAAAGGAGGAGAAAAGGAATCAAGAAGAATCATCTGTAGATATTGTTCTATTTTATAGAAGGTATTTGAGCACCCGGGAATTCACCCACTCCTCTCTGATCCTAATACCACGAGCTAACACAGGCTCTCCAAATTCTAAGCCCACAGAGAGGACTCATTTCATGCCCCCCTGCCCCCTGCATCATTTAAGTTCCTTCTTGTGAAATTATCTGGCTTTTGTTGTTGTTTGGTTGTTTGTTGTTGTGAGACAGGGTTTCTTGGTGTAGCCCTGACTGTCCCAGAACTCACCCTGTAGACCAGGCTGGACTCAGACTCACAGAGATCTGCCTGCCTCTGCCTCTTGAGTTCCAGGACTAAAGTGACGTGCCACCGTACCTGTTTGGTTTCTGTCTGTTTTGATCTTTAACATCTATGCCTATGGTGTTCGACACCTCCCTTCTGTCTCCTTCCTCTTTTTCTTTGCCCATCTTTCTCTCTCTCCTCCCCCCAGGTCACTCATTCACTGCTGGCTCTGTTCATTCTGCGATACTTCTGTACCATGGACACCTCCTTTGACTTGGCCTGGCCAAGAGAGATCCAAGCCGTGACTAGATCTCTAGCCCTGGCTCTTTCCGCATCACTGAGCTCCCCAGGAACTGAGACAGCCAGGCTTCAGAGCGATCTCCCAGCTGGAACGTATAGGGATTGGAAGGAGTTTGGCTTTAGACAGGTCCATGTGGGCATGGGAAAGAAGGGCCTGTCAGGTGTCCTTGGCTCCTGCTGCCTCCTGCGGGGCCCTCAGGCCTCCACAGGTAACCTTGGGACAGGAGCGCTTGCTCTAAAGCATATTTATGTGTTTATTTACTTTTCTAACTTGAAGCGAGGTCTCATGGAGTCCGGGGTCACCTTGAATTTGCTATATGGCCAAGGATGACTTTCTTTCATTTAAGAAATTTTAGATTTATTTAATTACAGGTATGAGTATTTTGCTTGCGTGTATATATGTGGATTTCCGTGGGTATGCCTGAGGCCCACAGAAGTCAGAAGAGGGCATCAGATCTCCTGAAACTGGAGTTATGCATGGCTGTGTGAGCGACCAGGTGGATGCTGGGGGGCGGACAAAGCCAGGTCTGAAGATGACTTTCAACCTCTGATCCACCTCCTACCACCTTTGAGGTATTAAAATGAAACTCATGGACCACCATGCCTAGTGTTATGTGGGGCTGGGGTTCAAATCCAAGGCTTTCTGAATACTAGACACGCATTTTACCAACTGACTTACTGAGCCTAATCTCAGGTCCACAGTTCTCTCTGCCCATGACACTTTACGCTTGCCTTAGACTGGGCAACACTGACCGTTGGCTGCAGCCTGTGATCCTGTCCCAGGTGAGGGTCAGGAACTTCTTTTATAGTTGGTGCTTTGTGGACTCAGCCTTGACCCAAGTCCACAGCATCCATGGTGGGGGCAGAGGCCAGGCAACTGCCCCCAGCTCCCACCAGTCTGTCTGCCTCTTTCTTTGAGGATGCTTGGCTCAGGGGACTCCTGTCACCCATGAGCAACTCCTGGGGTTCCCTGAGTGTTTGGCTCTGGGTCACACGTCATTGGAACAGGCAGTCTGTCCCTGCCTGAGAGCCCAGGGTCAAAGATTGACATTATAATGAAGGTTGTTTGGGACCCATACCCGGGCCCCCTGGAACCTCCTGGGACCCCTGTGTCCTCTCCTTTGCATTGTGACCAGCATGTCCTGTGTGTCCCTTATGGATCCCATGACTTAGAATGGTGGCCCCAGCCCATCTGAGTCCCACAGGCGGAAGCCAGCAGCAATGGCAGCCAAATCCCTCAGTCAGCAGGCACCAGTGCCAGGACTGCCTGTGGGTGAGGGCGGCTCCCCAAGCCGGGAATTCGTTCACCTGCCAGCGCCTCATCCTAGGTGGGGTGGCAGGCTGGGCCGGGATATTCATTAGGTCCGCACGTGTACAGGGACCGAGCCACCAGCATGGCCGCGTGGGAGCCCCAGGGAAGCCGGATTCCTGCGGCCACAACAACTGCACTGGAACTGGGAGAAGCCCAGCTGTGAGTCAGCTCCATATTGAGCTCTGAATGGAGCTCCCGGCCTGGCCCCACAGGTGACGCCACTCCTTGAAGTGGGAACAGCCTGATTCCCCTAAGGTCCATGGGTGGGGAGCAGAGTCTCCATATGGTCTCGGTGTGGGGTTCCAGGAAGGCAAGCAGAGGCAGTGTCCACCAGGTTGGACCTCCAGGCGGGGCTCAAGACCTCTACCTGCCCTGAAACCAGAGGCAGGACCTTGGCCTCAGAGCCCATCCCTCGCCCTGGAAGCTGGGCCTGTACAAAATGCTAAGGCTGATGGCCGGAGTTAAAGCCCGACGACCTACACGGTGGAAGGAGAGAACCAGCTTGCACAGTTGTCCTCTGACGTCCACACCTATGCCGTGGCACACTTGCGCACACCAAATAAATGTTAAATTACAAATAAATACTGAACAAAAGAGAGGTCATTGTCCCCCAGCTAGAAGGACCGTGGCTGTGCCAGCCATACAATGGCATGGGAGGAGAGACGGTATTGCTGTCTGCAGGCAATGTGGGGACTCTGGAGCAGGCCAGGACATTAGGCAGGACAGAGTGCAGTATGGGGTGCTTAGACCCTGGAGAGGCCCCTTGGACAGAATCACTCATGCTCTGAGCCCAACACGGCCTGACGGAGCTTGGACAACCTGAGGAAAGGATGTTCAGGCAGCAGACAGCATGAGCAAAGGCCCTGTGGTGCACAGGGTTCAGCTTCCTGGAAGGAAGAAGAGCTAAAACCCTTCCTTTTAGGCTAGGCCAGGTAGCCTCATGGCCCTTTAAGGGCACCTGCCTAGTTCCCTGTCCAACCTGAGCCCAGGGTAAATCTCTGTTTTCCTTTTTTTTTTTTTCTCTAAAACTTGGCTTCCCTTGACTCTGGGTTTTGAAGGCAGGGCCTCAAGATGTCAAGAATTCCGGTCCGAAGACCCAGGAGCAGGGAGGACCATGGCATTCTGCACAGGCTGAGAAAATCCCTAAGACATTGAGCCCCCGGGCCCCGCTCTCAACCTGTCTGGGCTCAGGTGCCCAGACACGTGCCCTGGCAGATGGAGCTTGTCTGAGAGTGAATGATGCCATGCCCTGTGGCCCAGGGACAAGCTGTGTCACGGGTGATGGAACAGTGTGTCACTGTGGCAGGACAGGGATGAAGGCTGGGAATATGTCACTTGCTGTGCCATGGACCCCCACCCTCCCAGGCCTGGCTGGGGACCTGAGATGCACTACAAGGTGGAGAGGGGCTGACCTTGGAGAAGGGAGAGGAAAGTAAGGAGAGAATGAGAGAGAGGGAGGGAGGGAGGGAGGGAGGGAGGGAGGGAACAATAAGGGGATGAAGGAAGGAGAGGTCCAGGAGCCACCTTCAGACTTGGGGGGACCTCAGAGGCTGTGGCTGTAGCCCATGATCACCTGAAGCTCTGCAGCTTCCGAGGGGCTCACCTGAGCTCAGTTGAGGAGGAGCCTCTTTTAGGGCACCCAAAGGACTTGATGCCTGCATGGGAGCAGGTCGCTGGGACCTGGGGTAGGGAGGATCCCAGTTGTAGAATTTGGCGTCCCAGATTGCGTTGGTTTAGAGGGCTGAGCACAGGGACTCCCACAGTCTTATCTATAACAGGGTCCGAGAATGGGCTCATCAGGGGTTGCTGACAGCTGACTCAAGTATGATCTTGTTTCTGAGTCACAGACATTTGTCAAGGCTTTGGGGTCTGTAGTGGCCCAGAGGTGCTCAGATGTCTACCACCACATGTCTCCCTGTCTCCTGGTCTGGTCTCTTTAACCTGATTTCTAGGTGAAGGGCCACTCTGACCTACAAGTGATGCCTACAAGTTGCTCCTTAACCTTGGCCCCGACTGTGGCATACACACACACACACACACACACACACACACACACACACACACACACACACACACATCCACACAAAATAAATGCAAAATAAGTAAAAGTAAATAAATGCTTAGTTTTAAAAGATGCCGGTTGGCTCGGACATCAGAGAAATGTGAGCATGCGCTCCAGCTCAGACCTTGGCTGCCCTGAACCCCTGGTGTAGATGCTCCCATTTCTTGGGCCTCAGTTTCCTCCTCTGCCATCACAGAACACTATTCTGAGGAGTTAACATAGGGTGAGAGTCAGAAGTGCCCACTGTCTCCTGTCAGCATCGACCTTGTCCTTAGCGCCAACCCTTCTCACTGTCATTACAAGATGACGATGCTCTGTCCTATACCCATGAGAGGCAGACTGAGCTCCTTCGGGAAGAAAGCACGGAGTGTGTGTGTGTGTGTGTGTGTGGGTGTGTGTGTGTGTGTGTGTGTGTGTCTGTCTGTCTGTCTGTCTGTCTGTCTGTCTGTCTGTCTGTCTCCTGGGCTCACTCAGCCTGGTCTCAAGCAGGAATGTCACCTTACCCTTCTACACTTAGACTTTTAGTGCGTGTCGAACTGACTTAATTCAAGGTATTGACAGAGGGCCTGACCGTCCCCTGGAAACAAGCAGGAGACAGGAATCATTGTTCAATCCAAGTGGTCCAAGAATTGGTAGTCGATGATGCCTTTTGGAGCAGAAGAAAGGGAACCCTGGGGTAAGGGATGCTTCTGGGGATTCTGGAAGGGAGCTCTCAGAGGGGGAAGCAGGTTAGTGAGGGATGGAGTGGCTGTGCTCCCATGGGGCCCCAGAGTCACACCCCCTTCTTCTGCAGCCCCATGTTGAGGGTGCTTTTTACCCCACCAGCCACCTTTCCCCCAGCATTAGCAGGAGGTCCCAGGCAATGTCTTCCCTGCTGCATGACACACGGCTGGGCTCTCCGGGTGCGACTCCCCCTCCTTCATGTCTGCCCTGCTCTGCTGCCTCAATTGTACTCTCTCAACCAAGGAGCACAGCCCCAGTGTCACCTCCTTCGAGAAGTTCCCCCCTGCTACATTCAGATGGGGTCCTCCCTTCGCTCACTCATCTGGCCCCCCTCCTTACATCTTTGCCCTGGACTCCCGATGCTATCCGCAGATCATCTCCTGTCTGCAGACAGCCTATGTGATTGTGTGTGGGGATCGGGGAGGTCCTGCAGGTCAGCCCTGGGTCAGCACCATTCACACCTAGAGACATACAGGGTTCGTGACAGGCAGCAAGTGTTTGTCCACTGTGCACTGATCTCATGTGGTTGTTTTAGGTGTCACTATCTCTTTGGGGAGCAGATATCTAGAGAGGCGATCTGCTCACAGTCCACAGCGCGACAACTGGGCTGGTTGCGTGACACCAGAGCGTCTCTGTAAATTGCCCTCTATGGGCGGGAGAGATGGCTCAGCAGTTAAGAATGTCTGATGCTCATACAGAGGACCTGAGTTCTGTTCCCAACACCCACATCTAGTGGTTTATAACTGCTGCAAGTAACTCCAGCTTTAGAGGATCTAAGACCGTCTTCTGGGCTTCATGGGTACAAGCGCACATGTGGATGGACAGTGACCTTGGTCCTTTTGAGTTCTGATAGAGGCCTCCCAGGCTTTCTGTGTGTGTGCATGCGTGAGAGAGAGAGGAGAGAGGAGAGAGGAGAGAGAGAGAGAGAGAGAGAGAGAGAGAGAGAGAGAGAGAGAGAGAGAGAGAGAGAGAGAGAAAAGAGGAGAGGTCATGTGACTGAGACTCAGCCAATCAGATGTACCTGCCCAGTCTGAAGCCAGAGCTAGTGGTTCAAAGCAGCAAAGCCATGGGAGGGACAGGGGCTAGGTAGGCAGGGGCAGCCATGCCCAGTGTTGAAGTCTGTGTTGGCACAGCCTGCTATCAAGACCAGAAGGAAGGATTGCTGCTGGATGACAAGAGACAGACAGGCTGCAGACACTGTCACTGCCCTTCTCATGAACAGGAAGCCTGGGTGGTAAGGTGCCTGCTCCGTCTGTCCCAGCAAGGACCATCTATCACAGCCAACTGGAGTCATCCCCGTCTCTTGACAAGGACTAGATGGGTGAAGGCCTGCACCCATGGGACAGTGAGGGGGCTTATGGGGCCAAGGTTTCCTGAAGAGGATGCAGGATGCAGCAGGCTCTAGCCCTCACTTGTGCTCAGGTGGGGCAGGGTCATGGGAGAACCACACTCCTTATCTGCTGGGCCAGCCACATTCAGGCCCACACCACCTCTGGACTCAGGCTGGGCTCATGGCATGATGATGTAGGCTCCTGTGTGATGCTCTGGCCTCCTAGCAGCTGGCTCCTCAGCCATACCAGCCATCTGTCCCTACTGTGCTCCTGGCTCCCCGAGCTCAGCTCTGGGAACGGCTAGCAACCAGGAGCTATGAGGGAGCCTTGGAGTCAGCCCTGCTAAGGGTTCTCGTTAAAACTGCCTACCTGGGTGATTTCAGATGACTCCTTCAAGGTCATTGTGCTTCAGTTTCCCCACCGAGACAAAGCAGCTGCTAAGCTTGCTGTGAGGATGAGAGTCGGATGCAAAGCTGTCAGCCCTGGCTGATTCTACCGGGTGCAGCTGTGACTGTCACTATTATACACTGTCTTTAACAGGGCTTGCAGAAACTCTTGAGGGAGTGCCACACGCACTTCAGAGATGAAGACTTGGCTGCAGAGCTAACACTCTCCCACCCGAGTTCATATTAGAGCCCTTTGTTGTCCCATTCCTAATCCGGGCAGTTTTCTCCCCGGCTGCTGAGAAAAGGCGACACAGGTCTTCTATAGCCTATTGGAGTTCCCCTGGCCAACCTTGGTAAGCCATTTCTTTGCTTTCTGTTGTCATTTGAGACAGGGTTTTCTTACATAGACTTGACTGGCCTAGAATTTCTGAATCTCCTGCCTCAGCCTCCTAAATGCTGGGACAAACCTATACCACTATGCCTAGCTTGACCACCTTTTCCCAAAATGAGCCAAGCAGTTCTTCTAGGCTTTGAGGGCCACACGTGGTGTCTGCTGCACCCTTGGTTTCCATCCAAACACCGGAAGGGTAAATGCTGCCACTGTCCTGGCTCAGTCAGCCCTTCTGGAGCAGATGCCCTGTCCTTAGCCAAGCCAGCCCCTCTGGGACCA
The DNA here is from genome assembly GCF_011064425.1 of Rattus rattus. Lineage (NCBI taxonomy): Eukaryota > Metazoa > Chordata > Mammalia > Rodentia > Muridae > Rattus > Rattus rattus. The sequence goes on from NC_046154.1 coordinate 18,692,293, forward strand.
CAAAACCATCCCATGGATGGCAGCCAGAGCGGGAATATGGAGTTAGGTCCCGCTCTAACAGGGTGGCCTTGGTTTCCTCATCTATAAAATTGGGCTGGTTAGATGAAGTCACCTTAAGCCTTCTCAGCAGCCAATTACTGTGACGAAGTACTGGGCCTCTGTGCTGGGTCTGGGCCCTCTGAATAGCACGTCTGTCAGCTTTCTGATGATGGGTTCCGATGCCCCTCTCCCCTACTGCTGTCCCAGGTCTCCCCTTTTTTCTTTTCTTTTCTTTTTTTTTTTTCAAGAGAGTTTCTCTGCATAGCCCTGGCTGTCCCGGAATTCACTCTGTAGACCAGGCTGACCTGGAATTCATGGATTGGCTGTCTCTGCCTCCTCAGTGCTTGGGTTCCTTTTTCTAAAGGCCCATAACTGGGCCACATCACTGAGGGCCCTCGTCTCCTTCTGGAGTTACTAAGATACAGGAGTTCGCAGGTTCCCCAGACTAGGGGAAACCCTGCTCAGCTGCCCTGGCTGGGAAGTCACAGAGCTCAGCCCTGGAGGTGACTGTGCTGCCACTGATGCTCCCCAGGTTCTCTCTGGGCACCGGGGATCCTGATGGACACTGACTCCCTGGCAGCCCCACAAAGGCTTCTAGACAAGACCTGGTGGCTTAGTGGCCCCACAAAGGCTTCTCCTTCCACCCCAGGAACACCCCCACCGGAAGCCTCTGACTACATCTTCTCAGAGCCTGGGGTGGGGTGGGGGGGCACAATGGTGGAAGGAGTGAGGCATAGCCAGAATTACAGTCCTGCACTGCACCCAGAGCTCCTGAACTTCCAACTGCTGAAGCCTTGTTATGGGAGATGGCCTCTGACATCCTCACCCCACACAGCACATCGGACACAGCCAGTAGATGCCACTGTAGAAGTCTTTCTTCTTCCACACAGCTTTTGCCACCGGATCCCTGCTCCTGAATGGGTTTTTCTTGGAAACCAAACCCTTCCCAGGGTGAAGTCATTCAAACCAGAGCCCCCAAGGCATATTCAGTTCATACACGCAATAACAGGCCCAGAGAGGTGAAGGTCTCTGAGGAGCCCGAGTCCTGAACTGAGGTCTGATTCCAGACTCTGACCTAGCAACTTTGTCTTCCAGTCCTGGTCTTCAGGGCCCACATGGGGCTGGGAGTGTGTATGTGGAGGATGGATGAAGAGAGAACCTGGGGTCTCAGTGCGGCATGTAACAGGATGGCCACTGAAGGGCCATGTGTCCTTCCACCACCTACTCACAAACCAGGGCTCCTTACAGCCTCGGATAAGCCTTAGCCTATCCTATCGTTGACACTTCAAGCCTGTCTACCGTACCCAGGCTCACCCTACCTTCCAAGTAGTCATGGTTGTGCCATAAGGCCGTAGAGCTAGGAGGTGACTGAAGGGATTTTCTCAAAGCAAGGAATCATGATCCTAATGCGCCCTGGCCAGGGCCCCAATTTGAGGTACTTAGATCAGCATCTTAAGTTCAGATTTCACCCAGCTCCCTGACTTCCCCAAGGCCCATTTTCATGGAACCAGCAATGTCTCCTACAGCAAGCATGGGCATAAGAGAATTGTTCACTGGTTGCTGAACACGTCCTTGCACACAACCCAGGGTGGAAGCCACTGAGGCAGAAGTGGCAATGAGGATCTGCCAGTAGTTTGGACACACCCATGGGTTAGTTCCCTTTTAAAGAGGTGTCTTTGTGAGAACAGGAGCAGAATGATAGCTAGCATCAGGTAAGACTAAGTAAGAGGGAAGAAGGCCAGGTTGGTGACAACTGCTTCTAGAACTAGAACATTGTCAGGTGAGACTAGGACAAGCAGATTACTGCTACATAGAGGGTTGAGTCTGAGGCTGACTGACTAGGGCTCATTCCTCAGGTTCCACCCAGCATGTCACCTTCTAATTGCATGGACTTTGAGGCCCATTGGGCCCAGAAGCTGTCATCCCAGCTCACAGCTGGCTCCCAGAGCCTTGCATCTCACCTGCTCTCCAGCCAGAAGCCTGGTTGGTCAACCTTTGGCTCTGGCTGTCCCACCTGCCTGCCAGGCTCCTGGCCAAGCCCTGGCTCCTGAAGCCAACAGGATCTGGAACAATCCACATCTGTGTCCAGCCAGTCAACCCAGGTAAATGAGCATGGCTCAGACTAGCTTTCCAGAGCTGAATGTCACCAGCAAGCTGGGCAGCTTTGGGCAAGTGAACTGGGTTCTCTGAGCCTCGGGCTCCTCCTTGAAACAGGAAAAGCAACCGACTGCTAAGGTTAGAGGTCAGAGGTCATGCCAGGCAGGACCTCTTGCAGAGTCAGGTGCATAGAGTACTACAGGGTTCCTAATACCCATGACCATCGACAGCCTGGTAGGACGTCCAGCACGGAGACTTGCTTGGAGACTGATGAGGACAGCAAGGGTAGCTGGAGACAGTGGCACCAAACACAAGGGAGCCTCTGTTGAGGCCCAGAGAGCAACAAGTACAGACCCTACCCACCCACCCTTATCCCATGAGGTGGAGGCCACTTTCCCACAGATGTTTCCTTGACTCCCCAATGTCCTGGGATCTCATCTGTCTCCTCTGGCTGTCCCAGGAAGCTGTGGAAGGAGACTGCCCCATTCCTCTGCTGCAGGAAGTCAGGGTCTCCCATAGCCCTGTTCACAGGGACAGTCTTTTAAGTGCCCAGTGGTAAAGGGGTGGTACTTAGTCCCTTCTCCCAGCCCTAGAAAAAAAAGTGTCAAGGCAAAGGGACACAAGCTACTGGTACAGGGAACTTCTCACACTACTTAAGCCAATGGTCTTTCTGTGGAGTGACTTCAGACCTCACTGGGCCTAGTAGCTGGCCTCAATCCCATGGAACCTGCGGCTGATCATCATGGCTCCAGAAAGGAGGGCTTGGTTTATGCGAAGGGTTGCAGGCTTGGGGAGGATGTTCACTGCCCAGCCTGTTTTCCACTACCGTTCGGACACAGTCAAGGCCCAGCACGGACCTGTAGGGCCGCCGTGTCAGCAGCTTCTCCGGGATGGTGCAGAACCACTGGGAAGTGCTCTCAGGCAGACACTGAGAAAAGCTGGACAATGGAATCAAGACAAACTTGGGCTCTGCTCTGCCCAAGACCTTTGGAGGACTTGTCCTGTGTACTCCATTGGTAAGGGATGGTGTGCTACTCAAGTGAGCAGAGCAGGGCGAGGATGGCAGGCAGCACTACTGCAGACACAAGCAGTCTGTCAGACGTCCTTCAGCAGGCCCTGCCAGGCCTGGGGTAGGCTGGCTCCAGAGGGCACACAGCAAGCAGCTGAGGGTGTTAGACGTCTTTTGAGAACTTCAAGAGGAGAAACTATTTCCAACAGAGGTCATTACTGTTGAGCCCATGTTAAAAACGCCCAGGGAGAAGAGGAGCCAGATGCCCATCTGCTCTGCTCTGCTCTGCTCTGCCTGGCTTCTCGGCTGCCTCAGTGGGGCTTCCCCAGGCAGTTTCTGCTGGACGGACGGCCGCGAGCCCTGAGCTGTTTGGTCTGTACTCAGGTTGTCTCAGCAGGATACTGTCTCAGCGGGACACTGTGAGTGCCTGGTTTGAGGATGACTTGCCATTTATCTGCCATTATTACTTTGTAAGCTTACTCAAAACCAAAGCTCGGCTACAGTGGGTCCTGGGTCCTTCTCCAGAGGGACAGAGCAGGCCTTTGCGAGAGATAATAAGCAGGGAGACTTCTAAAGAGCTCTGGTGACTTACACTATGTGGGCTTTCGTTAGTCTTCTGACGGGACTGCATTAATGAGGTGTGACCATAAATGCGGTTTGGCCTACAGCAGTCCCTTTTGTACTGGCAGCCCCTGCCCCACATGAAGCTACTCTAGTTTACCAAGTGACAAGATAGTGGCTGACCCTCCCTCAATGTGTGAACTACCTCTCTGGAGTACAGCAGGACAAACAAGTATGTGTAGGGGGGAGATTCCAAGAAACCAATGCCAAGGTCTCCATCCTCCTTGCTGAATCTGAGAGTTATATGAGAAAGAACTGTACAATCTTTGAAGGAGAGAGACTGTGTCTTTCCTCCAGGGTAGGCAGGCAGACAGGCAGGCAGGCAACCTCCTTAGCCCAGGTGGCATCAGGAAGGGAAGCCTGCTCTGGCAGTTCCAAGGCTAACTCAATCCTCTGTTGCTTGTGTTCTGGTCTGCCAGGGCTTTGGAACAGCACCTAAACAAATTGCCTTTGTCCCTCTGTTAGAGCTAAGCACAATACTCTTGCCTTTTGGCTGCAAAGGCTTTGGGGAAGCAACATGGTGCCTTGGCTGTGGAAGTTATCCAAAGGGGACCAGAGGCACCACAGGCCCAGATGGTCTGGCCCAGGGAGCAAACCTTGTGAACCAGACATTCAGAGGGGCTGATGTCACCAAAGCCTTTGGTTGACTGGCCCTCTGGAACAAAGAGACAGGAGTTAGCCAGCTCTTCACAGGCTGTGACTGGGTCAGCCTTTTGCTGAAGTCTGGGAAAGGCTCTTGGGAGCCAGCAAGTGGGAGCAGGTCTCAGAGGCCCTCACCCGTCAACTGAGGTCCCAGCTGGGGACTCGGGGTGCTGGATCAGTGAGTGCACAGGCTCTTCCCCAGGGCGGGTGGGCAGAAGAAGCAGGCCTAGCAGTGGACACAGCTATTCTCCCTATCCTGACCCTTTCCTGGAGCCTCTCCTCTCTGGCTGGCAGCCAGCAGGAGACTGGGAAATCTTTTCAAGGCTTTTGAAGTAGATGCTGAGCCCTCTTCTGGCTAGGGACAAAAAGACCATCAGACCCCAGAGGAGGCCAACTCCGCTCCAGCAGTTCCTGGTGTCACTGCAAGGATGAGTTCACTGGAAAGCACTGGGCGAGCAGAGGCTAGACCCTCTTCCCAATGTGTACTAAGTCATTCATTTATTTCAAGATGTACACACTCACTCTGGCCGGGACAGCTCACAGCTCCTAGGTACGCATAGGTCCTTCAATGGCCTGGGCGACAGACAACGTCATAGCCAGCGCAGCACGCACACACACACACACACACGCGCGTGATAGAACAGGAAGCCTACAAACCCCAAGCCACTCCAAGAAAACTGAGGGAGGAGGGGGTGCTAATGCAGCATCCGTGGGGGAAATGAGTGCACACGGAGAGATGAATGAGGGGAGAATGCAAGCTAGCTTCAATCTCGTCACCGCGATCTCATTTCCATGGGGATGGTCAGGGGACTGAGTTCAACAGGTCCTTTAGGAAGTTCTCTGGGTCGGTGATTTCTGATAGAAGACCTGGAAAGCAGAGACAGTGTGAGTGGGAGTAGCACAGGGCCCCCAGCCCCAACGAGTCACAGAAGCCTTGTTCACGCATAGAACATACTGTGCCAGCATGTTCCAGTGGGTTCCAGCAATGGTGGGGAGGTGGCCCTGTGTGACTAACACTCTGCTCCAGAAGTGGGTGCTGCCAGAGACAGTGTGGCAGAGGGAAGGCAGCTTAAATTCCCCAGAGTGGAGGATTTCAACTTGCCCAGGGGTCACTGAAGGGGCTCCAAGTTTTTCTTGTTCTTGTTCAGGCTCTCCGACCCCAGACTGGCCTCAAACTCGCTATGTAGCTGACGACCTCCTTTGAACATCTGTGCTACTATGTCTGGTGTATGTAGTGCTGAGGACAGAACGCAGTGCTTCCCACATCCCAAGCAAGCACTCTTCCAGCTGAGCCACACAGCCCTACCCCAGGGTGGTGACGTGTGTGTGGACACCTCATGTCTTTCTCTATTGTCCTCACCTTCTTTTCTAAGACTGCTCTCACTGAATCCAAAGCTTGCTGGTTGGCCAGACTGGCTAGCCAGCAAGCTCAGCTTGGGGATCCTACCACCGGCAGCTGTCCAGTGCTAGGGTTACACCTCTACCTGGCCTTTATGGGGTGCAGGGGTCAGAACTCAATCCTCATGCTTGCACAGCTGAGCCATAGACAGGCAATGCTGATGGCCTCATGGGCTGATGGACAGAGCAGAACAAAGGCCTTTGATTCTTCTGGGCTTCGGTCCCACCAGGCCTAGATTCCTAAGCAAGCTGCCAGAGCTCAGGGTTCCACTTCTTCAGCTTTCAGAAAGAGACAACAGGGTCCCCTCCCTGCCTGCCATGGGAACTAACTGAGGCTGGCCTTCCTAGCGAAGAGCCCAGTGCACTCTCTACACAGAGTCAGGGACCTGACCTCATCAATAGTGCAGAGGAAACACTGAGGCAAACATGAGCATTCAAACCAGTCACCTCCAAGTATCTGCAGGACCGAGATGCAAAGCAGCCAGGCCGCTTCTCTTGGTTCTGGAAGGTGTTTTGTTCTTGAGTCTGAACAGAGCACGGCTGCTGTTCTGGTAGTTTAAAGGTCTGAAGTAAGGTCTGAGTCTAAAAGCCTGACCTCACAGAGGAGGCTGGAGGCTCTGCTGCTAGGGCCTGTGCGGGGCAGTCCTTCACCCTGGCCACCTCTTCTCGATAGCTTTGACTTCCACACAGACAAGCTCTGTGCTCTTGCAGGACTAACTCTGAGGGAAGCGGTAAGCCTGCTGCCTCAACAGCCAGGAAGAATAAGGAGCTATGAAGTAAGAAAGAGAGGCGAGCAAGGGCGCCTATGGCAGCTCAGACAGCAAGGCAGACCCAGAGACACCATCCCAGGGCAGAGTACCCACTGGGCCATGAAGCACAGCCTGAAAGTCCCCAGTGCTGGAAAAACAGGAGAGTGCGTGCAGACAGGCTCAGACCCTTAGCGGGTCTCCTTCCCAGAGGACACAAAGATAAGTGGGAATGGTAACAGCAGTGCTCACTTGGCAACAGGGCCTGGGGGACCCCTCATCTGTATGCGTACGATTCCCACAGTGACCACTAGAAAGCCGAGGAGCAGGAGCAGTTGACACAGAAGCTGGGCAGGCTCAGTCACATCTGCTTCGGTGCAGTACCTGTGCCCCTCTAAGACAGTGCCAGTGGAGGCTGTGACACACAGTGCCTTGGGACCCAGGAGCTGGAGTCTGTAATCCTGGGTTGGTCCTTCCAAGCCTGAGCCCAGGCCATGCCCTGCTCCCATCACTTTCTAGCTATGAAATCCAAGCAAGAGTTACAGTATTTGCACCAGAGTGACCAATCCTACAGATCGTTTGTACAGGGGGAGCATGGTCACGAGGGGCTGGGAGCTGAGGCACACCCGCCCCATGTTGCCCTTGCCGTGCATGCTCACAGGCACTCCTCGCTGCCTGCCTCTCCACCTACTGCCCAGGGCTGGGAGGCAAGGAAGGCAGGAGGGCCCTTTCTCCTAATTCTGACTAAAAGTCAGAACCAGAGGTCTCTGCTCTACCCACATCCACTAACGTAACTGCACAGCTTCCGCTAACAGCACAGCAGGACGAGGCTGAGCAGAGCAGCCCAGAGCCCTGGACTCACGTGCCAGAGGTGAGTCTCAAGGCACCGGACAGTGCATGCAGCACTGCTGCTTTCTCGTCTGTGGGTGCTTTCATTTGGGGGTGGGGGGTGATGGGAAGGAGGCAGGAACCTGTAGGAATCCTGCGTAGCTCTGGCTGTCCTGGAACTATCTGTGTAGACCAAGCTTGCCTGGAACTCACAGAGATGCGCCTGCCTCTAGAAGCAAGTCCCGCACTCCTGGCCAGTGGGCTGTTTGAGCGGTCAGTGTGCGCCCGCCTACTTCTGCTCTGTGAAGATGAAGGCAGCGGCCAGCCCCTGAGGCAAACTCGGGCTCTGCCCCAGAGAATCTCTCCGAGAGAAAACTGCACTGACCTGCTGCGTCGAGGAACTCTGAGAAGGTCTCCACTGGCATGAACTCCTCCTGGAAGGTTTTCAGGGCTTTGTCGGCAGCTTCGTAGATGGGCATGTCATTGTGGCGGATGTACTCGGCCAGAGAGCAGGACCAGCCGCCCTCAGTGTTACTAGTGGGCACCTTCTACAAGAATCAGTGGGACATGGGGCCAGGTGAATAACTGGATGGAGCTGGCTTTCTTTCTGTGTCTAGTCAGCTAGACCATCTCAGTGCTACCGAGAGCCCACCCAACATTTAACAGACCCTTTCTGGAAACAAGGAGGTCCTGCCTGCAGGGTTCACCAGCCTTGTTCTCTCGAGGCCCTCTTTGTTTATGTAATGCTCTATATGATCCCACCATTTCAACATGGGACACCCCACACCTGCGTTTCTGAAACCCAAATTTGACTGACATGCTCTGACTAGACCACTCCCCTGATGATCAAAGGGCTCACTACCCTCCCCACAGATGTGTGGGTCCAGGCAAATAGTGAGCAGGCCATCTGACTTTAAGTGGGGCCGTGTAGGGCTAATTCACATGGGGTAAAGTGTTACACAGAAAAAGAGCAGGAAGGCTATCAGTGTGCTTAGAGCTTACTGTCTGGAGGGTGCATGACAGAGTGGCCTCAGCTGCTGACAGCTGGAAGTGCAGGTCTGAGCTGAGGGTGTCACCTCTCCCCAAGTGGTTCTTTGGGCAAAGAGCCCAAAGCCAGTAAAAAGCCTTGCGATGTGGCCACCAAGGGGGTTTGGCCTAGGACACGCACACATCTCCTATCAGGGCTGGCTGGGCCCTGACGCGCCTTACCTTAAACATGTTATAAATGAGATCAACGAGAGCCCAGAACAGCAAGGAAGAACGGTAGGCAGAATAGTCCTTCACCGTCTTGTCTGTCAACCTGGAAAAGCAGAGCAAAGCCTGTCCGTGAGGACCCTGGAGGACACTGCAGAGACAGATAGAGAACCTGGGGACTCAGGGCATGTGGCCTGGTCCCAGGGCTGCTGCACGAACTCCACCTGGCAGTCCAACACTGTTAAACTGAGGCACCACAGTCAGGGACATACTTAAACGCGGCTCTCAAATGCTCTAACTCAAGTACAAGGATTAAGTGCTCCCTTGTACTAGCCCCTCAGAAGGTCCCAAATGAAATAGCACCTAATGATGAAGAAGAAAAAACAAAGTTCCAGCTCAGACTTTCCCTGCCTCCAGGAGTAATTTACCAGAGAGCCAAATCAGCCAAACCCACGCTCTACAGAAAGCTAGCAAACCCGTAGAAAAGTGGTGTTGAGCAACCGTGACGTCCAGGACTGCCCATGCGACTACTCAGTACCTCTCGAATCCTAGGGTAATCCTGAAGCCGCCCTCACACCCCTTCATCTCTAACGTGAGTGACTTAGAGGCTTAGAGGGCAGCTAGTGCCTGGGAACACTGGGGGCACCTCTGTCAAGGTCTACTGCCTGTGGCAGACAGCCCCCCTGCCCCACCCCTTAGGAGGAACCATCCCACTGGGCTCTAAGGCTCAGAATGCTCCAACACGGGGGCAAGGGGGGCTGTGGGAAGCAAAGGACAGAGGAGCCCAGCCATGACTAAGCTCATGCCCCACACCTCACAATGCCCTGGTTGGTCGCTGGTCGGTTGCAGGGTGCTCAGTATCCACTACGTTTAGTTCAGGGCCAGTGGAAGCCTAGTCAACTTCCAGGCCAAAGTATCTGCTGAATCTCTTCAACGATAGCTCACATACCCGGGGTGTGTGTGTGTGTCTGTCTGTCTGGCTGTCGTAGTTGGGAAACTGAACTTGGGGCCTCATACACACTAGGTGAGTGCACAGAGCCATCTGCCCCAGCCTTTAAAGCTATAGTTTGTGTGTCTGCTAAGGCTTCCTACCCCAGAAGTACAGGAGTTCAGACAAAACCTACTGCCAGTGACACCACCCACCTCCAGAATGAGAGACATCCTCTACCTCTGCTCAAAGGGCTTTCCTTCGAGGGTGCCCCAATCCTGGCAAACCCTCAGCACCTTTTCTAATCTGTCTGGCAAGCAGCAGGCTCAGAGCCTGGACCACAGCCGGGCTGGGCCCTCTCTGTGGCTGTCCTGCTTTGCTAAGCATGAGTCTTGGGTGACCCTGCCCAGCTTAATTATTTACAGCTAATTAGGAAAGGTGACTAAACTACAGAAAAAATGGCAATGCCCGATTGCAGCTCAAGCTGGATCTCCTAATTAGGCCAAATCAGCTTTTCCTCAACTGCTGGGCAGGAATGAGCTCCACTCTTGGTTGAGCTCAGCTCAGCTCAGGTGGGCTTAGACCCTGTTCTGCTCCAGGAGCCTGATAACCGGCCACCCTGTATGCCAAGAAGGCAATTCCTGTCTCACTTAACACTTTGGGCCTCTGAAGACCTAAGCTGACTTCCAGCAGCTAGTTAACTATTAACACTAGGGCTCCAGGCGATGATGTGTTTGGAATGGGGGCAGGAATCTAACACTCATTTCTTCCCACTTGGCCCAAGCAGGCTTCTTCCTGGACAAATTTAACAAGACAATAGCAACCTGGTCACCCTGGGACATAAAGTGCCAGAGCTAATGGAGGTAAAGATCCCAAGTGGACCAACTGCTGTCTCACAGGGCATGCCTTCACCATGGCTGGAAGGGAGCCTCCTTCTGCTCCCTTATCAGTCTCTATGTGTGGAAATGATCCCTGAGTCCAAGCTAACAAGTTCAGAGGCTATAGCAGGGCCACACGGGGACACCTGCTGACACCTGGCTGACACCAGGCCACATGCTATACTGCTGCTCCTCAGGGTAGGTGAGGGACTATTGCTGTGAACATGTACTCTGTGTGCTGTGACCACTGGGGTATGTCAAACAGCTTGGGAGGAAGGCTCTGATTTCACTTGCAGATGGTTCTTTTAGAGAGCCCCCCTGTCTGACCCAGACTACAATGCAAAGTCAGGAAAACAAGGACCACTTTCTGTGTGTGCTCCTCTGTTGAGTGCAGAGAGAGTCTAGAAGGCCTGAGGGGTGTGGGGCAGGAAGGAGGAACAAGCTTTGAGTCATTGGAAAAGAAATCCCCAGATAGAGCCAGACTGAGACTTCCCTAGTTTATAGCAAAGCCAGCAAGAGCCATGAAGTCAGGCTCCTTAGCTTAGCCTTCCCGGGCTATAAGTGCCTCATCCTAGCTCCCTAGACCTCGCTGTCTTCCTCTCTGAATTTTCAACAGATTCACCTTATTCAATGACTGAACATGAGACCCAGAGGGGCTCAAGCAACTGTCAACCACCAGACTAAACACTTAGGAGGGCAGGCTGGAGCCAGGTCAACAGCCAAGTCAAAGCAGCACACCTCCACCAGGCACTCGTGACCGAGACAGCCAGGGAACACACTGCAGACACTGAATGCAGCAACCTCCCAAAGCAGGTACTGACCTGGTGGCTCCTCCTGGAGCCACTGCCCGGGCATGCGAGGCCACCAGCAGCCTGCGTAGGATCTCCACTCGAGTGGCTTTCCACTGCTCAGGGGGGAGGACATGCAGGGCTAAGATGGTGAAGTAGTGGGGCCCATCTACATCAAAGGCACTCTCTGTCCACTTCTCTCTGGGCTGCTCCAGGAAGCCTTGGAGGTTCTTCTCCTCCCGGGACGTTGCTCGGGTCCTGGAAGAGAAGAACTCTAATGGTAGCAGGGAAGGGATGGAGTCAACCAGGATGCCACTGGGCAAGCCTCTGAGCTTGCTGGACTTCCATGCACACCCTCCTCTTAGCAACCCAAGCCTCCTCTCTCAGGTCTGTGACTGCTCGGAGGGCATGGTCACCGACTCTCCAAGGTGGACTTGTCCTAAAAGTCCAGGGAAGCCTAGGGAAGTCACTAAGCTGGGTAAGCAATAAAGCTGAGGAGTGGGTCCCTGACAGTCAGCAGGCTGCCTTCTCTGCACATGACGCGGTCTGCCCTGGGTGTGTCCCTGGTACCCAGGCTCCCTGTCTGGGCTGTTTGCTCACGACCAACCCTCTCTCCCCGTCCCCAGCATTCTCTTTCTGGTGGTCAGCTGCTGCTTGCCTGAACTGCCAGTCAAGCTGATGAGCACGCACGCTGACTGCCAAGCGTCATTCTTAGGCTGCATGTGGATTCTCCCACTTAATCTGCATGAGTGACAACCACCTGCCCCAACCGTGCAGGAAAGCAAGCCACAGCAGTGGGAACTAAGCACCATGCCGAGCGATGACTAGACTGAGGCCCCAGTCTAGCTCTAGAATCTGTCATAAGCCTCTCTCATGACAAAGTCTTGCCAGTGGACAGGAGTCTCCAGCAGTGTCCCTACAACCTCCTGGTGCTCGTCTATGAGGAAAAGACAAAACAACACCAAGAAACCCAGTGTGCAGACTGCAGGTAGCATGGCCACACACACGGGCTATAAAGATGCAGGAAGATGGAACAACAATACTTGTAATTTTTGCTCCTGTAAAATGGGTATGCCCAGACGGGGCTGGAAGCCTAACTATCTTCATCCCTGTGGGAACCGCAGGCTTCTGGCCTTGACAGGCTCTGCTCAGGTTCGAGTTTGCTCACTTGTGCAACAAATTTGCTTTTGTGAGTGAATGTCCCATCAGAGGTCCAAGTGCCTTACCACTAAGCTCATGCCACTGCCTAAGGGTCAGCAAAGGAAGCAGCCTGTGGCTGAGGTGGCTTCAGGGTTAGCCCTGCCTGGCCAAGACAACTGCAACAGAGCTGACACCTGAAGTCACCAGTTCCATCTGGCAGGGTCAATCCTGGGAAGTGTTTTCCTCACCAGGTCTCTGCCTGAGCAGTCCATTCTAGCTCACGGCTGCCAAGAGACATGTCTCTGCAAAACCCACAGCCTCTGTCAGGGCCCCAAGAACACTGGCAATTAGCACTGCTGAGGCCTGCAGCAGGCTCCAGACAGTAGAAGGCCTGTGCTGTTGGCAAAGCCAGGTGTCTGTCCTGATAGCCAGGGTGTTTGCAGATGATGTCATGAGCCCTGCCCTGAAATTGAACAATGAAGCCTGCAGTCTCAAGGTCAGACTTTATCTCCCGGGGAAAACAAATGTTGACAGGGAAAGGAAGGGAATATCACACAGGCACCTCAACAGCATGGTAGCTGCATGGGTGGACTGTGCCCATTCTTCCCACGGCTACCAGCTCTGCCCATGAGAGCTGCGGAATCTGCAGGAGAAGGGTCTGGTCTGCACCCAGTCAAATAAAACTCAAGAGTGCAGGCACAGAAGTATCTTTACTTGCTTCCAAACCAGGCTGTGAGCGGGAGGCTTCCACCCCTTAGAGGCCTCTTTGAAGCCATTTCTAAACAAACAGCTTCCTTTCTGGCTGCATTCCTGTTCAGTTGCTTTCCCAATATTCAAGACCTCTCTCATCCTTGCCAGAAGAATTACTGCAGGCCAGTGTTCCACTCATGCAGCAGCCACAGACCCACTGGAAACTTGCAGCTGAGCAGGCTATGTTGCCCTTACTAAGGACGTGATCAGACTCTCACCCATGCTCCCTCATTTGGAGAGTAGAAGCAGCACCTTCCCCTTTCCTGCTCCCTCTGAAGGTCAGTCCAAGACTAGAGCCCAACTGCCTGACGTGGAGGGGACAGCTTTGGAAAGGAAGTTACCATCCTTGCTGTATTCTGCAACCTTCAACTGTGGACAGACAGCCCCTCCTGAGTAAAGGCTGGGGATCTAACTAAGCAGAGAGGCTCAGGGAGTGTCGGCCAAGGAGGTGTCTTGGGTTACAAGATACTGACGTGTTCAGGACGTAAAGCACAGTGTGAATGATGTACGGGATCAGGTGGATGTTGCTTTCCCGACCGCCCCCACCGGTGTCTGCACTGAATGACTGCTCCATGGCGAAGCGCAGGAAAAGCAGTTTGATGTCGTGGATGTTGAGCTGGTACGTGGGCTCCCGCTGGCCGGTACACTCCTGGAGGTAAGTGTTGTGCCTAAGAACAAGCAGAGCCACCATGACACGGAAGCCAGACTCCTGGTCAAAGCCGAGCTCCCTTTCTGGACACCTCAGCCTGCTGACTGCAGAGGTCAAATGGGGGCTCTCAGGAGGACTGAGCCCAGAAACATGGCTGCTTCTGTGACTGCATGTGAAGCTCTCAATATGGGAGAGAGGCCATCACTTTGGGGGTTCATTTCTTTTTTCTCCCTTTGCGTAGCCCTGGCTGTCCTGGAACTCACTGTAGACCAGGTTGGCCCCAAACTCACAGAAAACCACTTGCCTCTCTCTGCCCCCTGAGTGCTGGAATTAAAGGCATGTGCTACCTGACAGGGGGCTCATTTCTTAACAAACAGATGTCATGGCCACAAGTGGTGACATTCTGGTGACAAGATGATTTATCCTTACTGATCTTTCATCCTACCACATGCTGTTTTCCTCCCCAGATCAATATACAATCGGTTGTGTTTCTTACTAACTGGATGACCCTAGGGAAGTGACTCCACCCATGCCCCAGTCTGTGCGCCTGTGCAGCAGTAACCATAGTACACAGCTGAGCATGTTCTCCGCCATCACTGTCATTACTGCCAGGGGTCTGGGGTACTAAGGACTCCACAAGGTTTCCCAAACACACGAGGACCCCAGACAAGCCAGAGAGGCCTTAAAAGGAACTACCCAACCCCCCAGCTGCTTTCATAATTTAAACATTAGAGCCATATAAGTGGACTCTGGGAAATTCTGACCCTAAGGGCTAAGGACACTCAACACTCACCTAGCTAAACAAGTGGCAAAAGCTGACTCAGGGACATGGGGGCCCCAGACCGGAAGGAGTCCATTGCACTTCGTGTTGGCGTTCTGCAGGGCAGCACTTTCCCACTCTTCCCGGCCTCTAGCCAACCTGGATGGGGACAGGGAGGAGAGCAGGGACAAGCAACTGCTGGAATTAACCCAGTAATGAGGCCCCAGGTGCTGAGGGCTGGCCAACACTAGCCCCGGTCCTAGGGGGACAACTCTCCACCTGTAAGCTCTGTAAGTCAATGCTTCATTAGCTCAGGCAAGCAGACTGCTCCCACCACCCTTGGCCAAGGCCAAACATGCAAAGTCCAACAGGTTTTCTCATACAGCAAGGACAGCTCATGGACCTGTGAGGGTTAAGGCAGACGCCTACTGCTTGGAGACCAGAAAAGCAGGCTTGAAGCCTCGAAGCCCCAGAGTTAGTAACCTCAGCCCCCATACCGCCCAGGCTCTGAGCTGCAGGCCCACTCATCTGAAGCCACTCTGCAAGAGCCAAAGCCTACCTGACAGCAGCCAGGTGACAGTCGTAGTGCACAATGTTGAAATGGGACACAGTGCTGTAGCCCTGCTGTTTCCGAGGCTTGTTCTCCATCTCTTCCAAGGCTACCCGCTTGGTGAAAGTGTAAATGCCTAAGACCTTCGTGGGCTGCAAGACCAGTATAGAAAGGAGGAGTGAGGAGAAATTCCCTGCCAAGGATGTGGCAGGATATTTGGTCACATTGTGAACTCCGAGACTCTTATTTACTGAAAAGCACTACTTCTAGTTATGGTGTGGCTCAGCCACCTTTAACCTTTAACCCCTCTGGCTGAAATACAGACATATCCTTAGTACACACCTTTTATCCCAAATAGTGAAGGTAACATCAGTTTGGAAGCACCCATTTTTGAAAGTGATACCTAATTGAGTAGCAGACAAGGTGACAAATCAGAGAAAGATTTGACCGGATAGGATACTCCCAACTCTCATGAGGAGAGAGGGGAAAGGGAAGCTATTTAAGAAAGAGCAGCCCAGAGAGGAACAAAGAGTTTTACAGAGACAGGTTGAAGACAGAACAATCTAGACACAGGGGAAGACAGAATGAGCCAGGGAATGAGACGAAACCAGAAGAGTGGACGAGGTTTCTAGGTCATGCAGAGCAACTCAGGAGAGGCAGAGAGAAAGAGAGGCCAGAGTGGGTGAGTTAGTGTGGAGAGGAGTTTTGAGTCAGAACAGCTGAGCTGACTCCACCAGCCGGAGTTCAGAAAGAACTAGAAGGGAGAGCTTATGCAGCAGGAAGTCAGAGGCTGAGAACACCCTAGGCCTAGGTTAGATTGTACGGGGGCTGGAAGCTTCCAGGACTAGGCCAGGGTTAGCAGACTGAGGCAGTGAGCCTCGGGGATGACAATTATGTAAAGAGAATAAGTTACACAAGAAGCCCACAAGACACGTCAAACAGAGCGCCCCTTCACATGGGGTCAGACAGGGAAAGTGGTCGCTCTGATGTGAGCATCTTTTGTTGCTGCAAACTCATATGAGGCCCAATTTCTTTGTGGCAATACTGAGAGGAGCTGGGGTATCTAAGAGGTGATTAGGTCATGAGGTCCCACTGCAGGGTTACCAGAGACCCAGCAGATCCCAACATCCCACCCTTGGACTCCAGAACCAGGAGCTAACTAAACCTATGTGCAGCTGTGTTATTCTAGGAATGGGAGCTGGGTCCTTGTACATGCTAAGCAAGTACCCTATCACTCCCAGCCCCAAGCCTAGGCTGTCCTCTGTGTGAGCTTCATCTACACGCAAGTACACAGCACCGCCATGGCTGCTTGTGCCTCAAAACTTTCAGGCAGCTGTATCAACCAGGCAAGACATCTGTCCGTCTGCGGCCCAGGAGCACAGCTGGGTTACTGAGTTAGAGGCCCCTCCTGGTGCTGTCCAGAAGCAAAGGCTCTCTGTGCACTGCCCCTTCCAGGTGTCAGCTCACTGGAGACATTAGAGAGAGGGACCGGGGCTGGTGCTGGCAAGCCCTCAGCACCTTGTCACCTTGTTTGTTCAGGCAATGAGTGTGACCTGCAGCGCCCAGGCTGGGGGGTCAGCAAAACCTCGGCTGGACTCTGGCTTTGCCAGGTGCTCTCTGTGTCCTTAGCCGTCACCCGGGCCTTTAATAGGGTGTAAAGACATGACTACATGGTTCACACAAAACCGCCTAAGTGCCCTGGCACTGCCAAGGGTGCAACAACGTTCATGCTCAGACAGTCTGCCTTCCTGCCTTCAAGGCCAGTAGCTGGCCCTACGTCATCTCCCAAAGCACAAGCCTATCTATGTCAGTACAAAGCGCCTTGCAGGAGACAAACATGTCCTAACACAGAGCCAAGCTGTGGCCCCACTGCCCAGCGCCATACCTGGAACTTGTACCCCTCCCTGCAGATGCAGCACGTGAGTCCCGGCTCCTCAATCAGCTCTTCCATTTGCTTCAGGAGCGCAGTCTTGGTCACCACCTGACCCTTTTCGTTTGTCTGGAGAAGAGCACAGGCAGCATGTCATACACCCTCTCACCCTGGCTTGGGATGACCACAGAGAAGAGGCCTTCTACTGTCCTGTGCTGGTAGGCTAGGCAAGTGGCAAACCACTAAGACACCTACCTGCCCTCGTCACTGCCTTCTATTGAAGGGAACCCTACATTTGTTGAGGAGCCACCAAAGCAGAGGAAACCATGCAGCGGGAAGCTGCCATGCTGCTACGTCGCCATTTGTTACCAAAAGCCCCTTCGTTCTGTGCCAGCGCCACATCTCGGCTGCCAAGGGCTGCTGTGCTCTGATCATTTACTGTCCCCAGCAAGTGTCAAACTGCTAACACATGAGTTTGCTTGTTAAGATAAGGGTCTTTCAGGGCCACCATTTCTTCCAACAGAGGACAACAGAGCCCTTTGTGTTGACCAGACCCTGTGCAAAGTCTTGTTCGGTACTAAGTAGCTACATGCTGTGGCCAGTGTTTTACTTTCTTTATCTAGAAATGGGAATAGTGATGTCAAGTACAGCTGACATTTGAGGTCTTCCAGTGTCTGGCATGCACTAGATCCAGGATACGCAGTAGTCAGTATCTCCATTTTTACCGTTTGCACAAACCTGTCAGGTCATTTTACCCCAAGTACCCTCAACCACCGGGTGGCATAGCAGTAGCCACACCTGAAAGCACCCAGCACAGTTAATTCCTGTCTTCCTCCATGCACCCTCACACACTGTCAAGCCCAGTTCTGCTGGGAAGCACCAGTCTGCCTGTGGTGCTACCTTGCCCACAGTGGGGACTTTACCGTCATGCCCAGAGTTCCCAGAGCCTTCTGCCTCATGGCCATGGCCATGCGCTTCTTCTCTGCCCGGGTCTCTCTGCGGGCTGCGTCAATCTTCTTGTTCACATCTGGGTGTTCTCTTAGGGCCTCCAGGAGGTTCTCGGCCAAGGTCCCAATGCCCTCGTCACTGGACACCTGCTCTAGCTTATGCAGGCTTGTGATGGAGTCCGTTCCAATCAGAACCTGTCAAGAGAGAATCAGCGAGATGTAGTTATTTTGTCATGGAGGTGGCCTTCCACTAAGGCTTGGTCAAAGCCTCTGATCATCCACAACGTGCACAACCTGTGCAGCTATGGAGGGAGCCTGCCACCCAGGCCCAGTCCATAGTCAGTCAAAATGCACAAGCTTGTCTTGTGTGACTGGCTTCACCCGAGAGTTTGGTTTTCCTGTGACCTCTGACTAGTTCCTCCACGCATCAGCTCTTGAATCCCACATAATAAAATGGGGGCAAGGTCAAGGCAGCCGTAAGGGTGAAAGGTGAGACAGCAGTGAAGCGCCCAGCAGGGCCTGTACAGGACACTGGGGCAGAGGCCCTGAATTCATAGGAACTCCCCACGTTCTGCATGAACATCTGCAGCTATCAAACCTGGTGGCAGTTCTCCCAGCCTACAAGATACTAGAGGCAAAATTCCAGCCTGTGGGAGTGGAGATAACGACAAGCTAAATAGCTATAAAGCCTGTTCTTGGCAAGGCTCCTTCAGGGCCTGTGGCACTATGTGATGGGAGAGGAGGCAGGTGCAGAGGAGAAAGGCCTCTAGGTCAGCCCAGTGGGTGGTCTCACAGCTGAAAAGCCCCCTCGCCATCACATCAGTAGTGAAGTTCTCCTATGTGTGGGGAAAACAGAAAGCAGCAGGCCTAACCTCAGAGTGAAAGCTTAAGCTGGTGCCTCAGATCACTCACTAACTCGTAAATCCACCCTCACTGTAGGAACTCACACCTCAGCAAAGCTGCATGTTATCTCCTGCCTCTGCTCCTAAACGCTGAGTGAGCCCATGCAAACTTTTCCACAGGCACCCACACCCCAAACTCAACACCCTAAGTGTTTACTATGAGCATGCATGTGTGTACATGGAGATGTGTGTAAAGCAGGAGTAAGAAAACCACCCACACCTTGTCCACACGAAGCTCATACACAAGTGGGGAGGGTAGCACACACTCACAGGATCTTTTTGCCACCCTCCTCTCTGTACCCTCAGCCTCTTTGTCTCCTCTGATGCCACAGCCATTCCCCTCATCACTCAACCAAAGGACTGGACAGAGTTCTAAAGTTAACGAGCCCCTTCTCTCTCCAAGCAGCCACCGGTCAATCATGACAAACCCCAGCACCCATCAATCACCTGTCTGAGCTCTTGGTAGCACATGTAGTGAGTGCTGCCCTTGTGAGGAGAGCCACACTTCTATGCTGAGTATAGCAGTGCACACCTGGAATCAGAGCACTCAGAAGCTGAGGCAGGAGAACTGCTGGGAGTTTGAGGCTAGCCTGGGCTTCATAGGGAAGACCTGGCCAACTAGGGCTGCACAGTAAGATGTGTGAATAGCCATCACATGTTGCCTTTGGCCAAATCAGAGCTCTGTTCCTTAGTCTCCTATGCAAATACAGCTGTTGTAAGGAAGTAGAGACAATGTATGCAAAATCTTACTACAGAGGCCTATCAACTGTGGCTATCTACCGGCAGATCTGGTAAGACCTTCACTATGCCTACGCTGGGGGGCGTTATCAGAACAGGCTTCCAGATGACAACCCAGAACTATGCTCAATGCAGAACACTATAAAAGCAAAACTACTAACTCCGAGGACTCTCAAAAGGCAGCATTAAACCTTATAGCATCCACCTAGAAAACAGAAAACACAAAGCCATTTCATGCAAAAGACACAAAGCCCTAGAAAAGTTGTGCAGCATCATTTTTTTTTTTTTTTTGGTTCTTTTTTTCCGGAGCTGGGGATCGAACCCAGGGCCTTGCGCTTCCTAAGCAAGCGCTCTACCACTGAGCTAAATCCCCAACCCCTTTGTTGTGCAGCATCATTAACCAGCAGGGAAATGCCAGTCAAAACCACAGCCAGGACACCACACTCAGCAACATGACTGAGGTAAAAACAGCCAGCAGTGTGGTGGGAATGCAGAGAACTGGGCCACTCACCTGCTGCTAGAAGTGTAAAGTGTGCCTGTGCTCCAGGAGAGCTTGTCCTATAACTGGTGTGTGTGATGTGCCCATGTGAGCGTGTGCGCGTGTGTGGAGGGTGGAGGACACTATCCGGGCTCTCGTTCCTCCCTTGTATGATTCTGGAATCTACCTCAGAAGGTCAGGGCCATGGGAAGTTGTCGGCTGCCTGAGGCAGAGCAGGAGGTGGTGGTGATGGCGTCAATCGCTCGCAGCTGCCAGGCAGAACTCTGAAGTTCACAGCTACTGGCTGAGCCCTGCATGTGCAGCTCACCATCGAGCACACAAGGACAACTAGAGGAGCCTCAAGCTCTAGGTTAAGCCACACTACGGGTGACCTGCCGGCTCTACACCAAGATTGTCCATGACTCCCTCCTGTTACCTGTCATGTCTGTTGCCTGCAGAGTGAGGTCAACAGACATGCTGGCCACTCACCTGGGTGGCAGGGTGTTGCATGGCCAGACCCCGAAGAAGCCTCAAAATAAATGGCAGAGCAGGGCGAGACAAAAACTTTTTCCAGACGTCAGCATCCAAACTATAAGACAGACAAGGGTGTCAACAACCAGGAAGAAGTGCTGGAAACCTGCTGCTGGTTCTGGCTGGTTTGAACAGGGTTCTTTTCAAGAAGGCAGTAAGGGACCACTAAGGGCAAACCCAGCTCAGAAGCCAGATAACAACAAGCACTGGAACAGAAGCAGAAAAGCCTCAGGGTTCTACAGTGGCTGGACATGTCCCTGAGGGGGAGGGGCAGAGGGCACGGAAGAAGCACTGTGCTAGATGCTGGGAAAACTCCATGTGCCCCAGAGAGGGCCTTACTTCTTGGCACTGGGGATATGCTTTTTCATGTAGTCCAGGGCACTCTGAGTGATTCCCTTTTGCAGGATGAGGTCCTTCAGCTGATGACCATTGCTGTTGTTCTTGATACCGGCAGCAATCTTGCAGAAGCAATCCAGGAAGACTTTGTCATCCCCACTATGGTCTTCATCGTACCTAAGAGAGCATAAACAGTCTCAGCATGAAGACAGAGCTCAGTCACCCTCTTGGTTAACAACGAGGTGAACCGCCTACAGGATCCATTCTAAACCCAGCCGGGAAAGGAGACCCTCAGACCAGGACTCTCCCTTTGTCTACCCTGCACCCAAGCTTGCACTGTCTTTTGCATTTTCAGGCTTTTGCAAACACAGCTCCCTGCGCCGTGAGGCCCTTTCCCCTCTCATACCCTTCCTCCTCCTGCTCTGACACACCAGGATTGGGTGGCCGTCTCTCCAGCTAAACAAAGCTCCTACATGCCAGACCATGGACACACACACTCAACCAAAACCCCGGCAGCTCTGCTCAGCCTCACAAGACCAGCTTGGATTTCTGTGGGCTCCCCGGAGGCTCATTGTATCCAACTCCAGGCTCCTACTTATTGAAGCTGCAGTATGGCTTGAACCGCTCCACCAGGATCTGCATCTTCTCCACTTCTCCGAAGGACAGGTATGGGATGATACGCAGCAAACCCTGCAGCACGCTGGGATTGGAACGAACGAAGGTGCTGTTGATCTGGTCCAAGAGCATCACCAGTTGATCCTTGTCACCTGTGAGGAGGAGGTTGCCCTGCAACAGAGAAGCTGGGAGTCAGGATGGCGGCTGTAGCCAAGCACTCCCATAGTTCCAGTCAGAACTATTACTCAATGCTTGCTGGGGAACAATAAGCAGCGTGGGTTCCCTTGATGAGCTTCCCAGCCACAGCGA
This sequence comes from Rattus rattus, assembly GCF_011064425.1. Lineage (NCBI taxonomy): Eukaryota > Metazoa > Chordata > Mammalia > Rodentia > Muridae > Rattus > Rattus rattus. The sequence continues at coordinate 18,714,036 of NC_046154.1, forward strand.
TGGCTACACCAATACAACATCCTGCTCCCCCAGGAGAACAGAGATGTTATCTACTCCTGGGAGCACAGGCCTGGCCGAATCACCAGGCCCAGGAGGCAGGAAGTTCCAGGTACAGACAGGGAGACTGCATCACAGACTGATTTTAACCCCAGGCCTAACTGTATCAGTCACAAGTCAGGCCAACTGTAGAGTGAATGGGTTGAATGACGACACTGCCCACTCAGCCAGGTCATGCCTGCTTCCATTAGTGGGCACCATTGAACTGAGACGCTTCCTTGGCAGCTTTGTTTCCCTGAATGCAAAGGTTACAGACTCAGTGCAATGATATCAGCCAGAGTAGAACCTGGCTATTTCTAACATGAGAGGGTTCAGCCATTCTGGGCTGAGCTCAGCTAGCTCCAGATAAGCCCACTGTATGTTCCCAGTGTCTGTGGGCAGAAGGACTAGGTCCCACTCACCTTGTCCTCACTCAGGGGCTCTGCATTGGACTCATCTAGAATGATCTCCATGATGCTCAGCACCTGCTCAGCCACCGCTGCTCCTCCGCTGTCCTTGCTCTCTTGCTCAGCTACCAGAGCCTGCAGGGGAGACGCAGGGACTCTCAGGACACAGTCAGTCGCCTCCCATGGTCTTAAAGCCCAGGGGCTAGGCGTATGTGTGTGAAAAGATGTGGAAATGTGTGTGTGTGTGTGTGTGTGAGAGAGAGAGAGGGGGGGGGGAGATGTGGAAATGTGTGTGTGTGTGTGTGTGTGTGTGTGTGTGAGAGAGAGAGAGAGAGAGAGAGAGAGAGAGGAGATGTGGAAATGTGTGTGTGTGTGTGTGTGTGTGTGTGAGAGAGAGAGAGAGAGAGAGAGAGAGAGAGAGAGAGAAGGAGATGTGGAAATGTGATGTGTGTGTGTGTGTGTGTGTGTGTGAGAGAGAGAGAGAGTGAGTGTGTGTGTGTGAGAGAGAGAGTGTGTGAGAGAGAGAGAGAGAGAGAGAGAGAGAGAGAGAAAATGTGGAAATGTGATGTCCCCTACTTTTTTGCAGTGTTAATTCTGTCTATTGAATTCCTGCTCCTGGTCTTGAGTCTACACTCAGCAAAGGGACAGGAAGCTCTGAAGAGCATGAGTGGGAGCCATCTAGAGTCAGTTGAAGGATCAGGTCTGGTACTGCAATTTCTCAGGTGTGCCAAAGCTCCCTCTTCATCATCTATAGCCCATACTCCTTACCAAGTTTAACGTCCCCAACATGACATTCAAGGTGTTCATTTCCAGCTTGACCAACTGTTGCCGATTGACTTTCACCTTCACACAGTAACTGAACAGCTTCAGGAGCACCTGTGAAGAGAGGCCAGCCCAGAGGTCCGTGAGAACACCCATGAGCATACGGTGTACAAGTGCCGAAGACATATTCACAGAAAAGTATGGGGAGTGGTTCTCAACTTTCCTAGGGCTGCGACCCTTTAATACAGCTCCTCATGGTGTGGTGACCCCAAACATAAAATTATTAATTTTGCTACTGTAATGTAAATATCTGATATGCAGGAAAGTTGGTATGTGACCCACAGGCTGAGATTCGCTGCTCTAAGGCGACTTCTCAGGCAGCAGCCACTCCTTCTGAAGAGCAAGGTGACCCTGGGCTCTCATACCAGGTCAGCATCTTAAGTGGCAACATTCTCCCGCATTCTCTGTTCCCCTATATGACGGAAGTGACAGTGGTTCTTAATGAACCAAGTGGTTGGTGTCCCACTATCCTGGGGAAACCTAGCACCAACCAAGTTTCTGAACTAGCAGCAGACAGAACATCCTAACGGACATAGCCTATGGAGGCCAAAAACCAGGTAGGCCATTCAAATGACACAAGAGTATTTGTCCTTCTACAGCTCACGAGGTAAAGATATTAGTGAGGTCTCTGTGGTGACTCTGGAATCCCCAGACTAGTGAGACACATGACCCTCCAAACAACAGCCTACGACGGAGGGAGAATCTAGTTTAAAGGCAACCGTAAACCAACAATGACTGGCATTAAGAGCGGTTACGGAGAGAAACAGTCATGGTTCCTGATCGCTATAAGAGGTACGGGAAAAGACTGCCACAGCCCAGATCTAAGGCAGTGGGGCCAGGAAGAGGGAGCACTGGGAATCTCAGATGTCCAAGATTTGGGGAAAGCCAGCACTAGCACTGGTCTCTGCTGTACCACACTGCCCTCTAGTGTCAAGTGGCTCAACGACCACGGCTTCACATAGAGCCTGGCAGTCATACTGCCCACAACTCACTGTTAGAAGGTGGCGCCCCTGCTTAAAATCTTTGACTCCTGCCAGTCTGTTCAGCATGCACTGCAGACCCCCACACTGGGCCATCACACCGGCCATTCTGTACACTTCCTCTTCGTCCTCTTCTTCATCTGGGGGAAAAGGGAAACCAAGAGGAGCACAAGTTCAAAATGTACGTATTGCCTAGATCAGTGCTCTCCTGGGCTGAGAGCACACAGCCCTTTCCCTAGCTGGAGTTAAGGTCGGACTATAACCGGTTTGCACTCACTCCCATAGGGGCCTTGCTCAGAGGTTAGGTCCACTAAAGTTTTCTGCTATTATAGCAAAGTACAAGCAAATACCACTGTCAACGGAACAGAGAGCCAAGCAGAGAGAAATCTGAACACAAGCCTGCTAACTGAATCTTTCCCTTGACAGCCTGAATGTTATCATCCCAACAGGTACCTATGTCAGCCCACAGATGCCTTTCTCCCTTACAGTGTGATGCAGAGCACAGGCCACCATACTCTGAGACATGTCTGCTCTGGCTGAAGTCCAACATGCAGTATCATATGTGGAGAGGGTGTACCTGTGGTGGAGTCCAGGGACTCGATAAACTCCTCGGTGGCATCGCCCAGTAGCCCCCGCATTCGATAAACAATCCTCATGGGCTCTCCCTAGGTAGAGAAAAGTTGGAAAGGTAGACTCATAAACAGGCCTAGAAAACTGCAAGCCTTCTTCACCCTTGGACTTTGCTCAATGCCTTGGTGATGTGAGCCTCCATTTCTTTAACAAGACAGGGACTGGACTCAAAGGCTGTGGAAGAGACTCGCTCGCTCTGTTCACTGCCTGCTGCAGGCCAGGCCCTGTGAGAAGCACTGCAGACACACAATCCGATTGGACTCCATTAGAGCACTGGGTAGGCAAGAGCTCCAACCACTACTTCCTGAGTGTTTTGTTTCGACAGCATACTTGACTAGGCTAGAAGTAAAGGCCCAATTCTAAGTCTGTGCTGATCTCAGGAAGAGCTCTCTCTTCTCTCTGCCCACTGGGGCTAGAAGACAAACAACTGTATTTGAACCAAAGAGTGTGGTACAAATTTCAGGAACCCAGAGCAGATGTGTCACTCTTTGCCCACAGACAGACCAGGGTCTTCATTCATCAGAGACAAAGAGGGTTCATCCCAATCAGCAGGCTAACACACACATAGCCTGGAATGGACAGAAGAAGCCGTCGGGAGAGTCTGCCTGTGCCAGGCACCACGCTGGGGACCCAAGAGGCCCAATCTCAGTTGAGAGAAAAGCAAAGGCACAAGGCTCACGCATGCCTCCTTGAAGCTATCTGACTGACAACAGCCAGATGCCTCCCGATCTGGCAACACAATGCACTTCTTCAGAAAGGAAGTAAAGCTACAGTGGCCATAAGGCCACGGTGATTAACAGCAACTCCACTTGGCCAGTCCTGAGGGCAGAAAAGGCAGCCCACACACAGCTCCTGGAGGAAGCAAGCACATACCTCATTGGTCGTACACCAGACCTTCTTGTAAACCTCAGCCACAGGAAGATCCAGACTGATAATTTTATTGTTCACTAGAAGCTGGAAAACAGAGGAGAAATTATGACAAGGAAGCTCACAGGCTACCCTTGTGGCTCATCACAGGGCCCTGTCAAAGCTCACTCTCCAGGGAAATGCATGTGCATGCACAACACCCAGCATTTTATGTACAACGTTGGGGGACAAATGTTTAACCCACATGGACTCCAGTTTAGATCCAACTGAAGATCTTTTATCTTGAACACCAGAAAAACAATCACCTTTGCCTTTGATCATACTGTGGTAGCGACAGACCCGATAAGTTGTCTGTCGGAATCCACAAGGCTCTGGGCATTAACAGGGGCTATGATCCATAGACTGGTGTCAAAATCCATGACTCCTGGGGCTCCATTAACCTGCAATCTCTAGAAAACCCTGCCAGAAGCGACGGTGACAAAGGCCTACCACCGCTCCAAACAACAACCATCAAGCACCTGCTGTTCCATGCCAGGGCTGGTCAGAGCCCTCCTCCTCTACAGCAGGAGAGGCAGGGAGACTGGACCCATTAGCCCACTTTACAGACTAACCTCCTACAAGGTTAATCAGTGGCTCAAAGCTGTGCTCCTGGTGAGTGACCAGCACAGCCCAGCTCTTACCTCCATCCCACTGTCGTCCTCCAGAAGAGCCACCAGGTCACAGTCCTGGCAGATCTTGTTCTTTATGTCCCTCATAAGAGGCCCAATGCCTGGTTCATTGCTGCTATATGGGTTTCCGGGCATCCTGCCCTGTAGAAAGTCCTCTTGCTGGGGGTCCTTCTCCAGGGTCACAAAGAACTCAGTGACTTCATTTTCCTCCTAAGGGATAGAAAGAGGAACGTGTGGGAAGGGACCAGCACTGAGCGGTTCTGTGGGCACCAGAATGAAAACACAGCAAGAACACCATGCCTACTCATTAAACATGTTGACCGGCAGGTGGCCAGAGACCATGGCAATCACTCGAAACACCACTCAGCAGCCTGAAGCTCATGTGTCCCTTACAGATTAACAAGAGATGGCCTAATGGCCAGGGAGACAGGAGCGAGGTGCTGTCCAATGAGATGTGGACCAGTTTGAGGCCAGGCAAGATTCACTGGAAACTTGGAGCAAAGGAGGGGCTTTTTTCTTTCTGTGACAATCTCTGACAGGCCAACCTTGATGCCATCAATAACCAAGAATGTTGCTGTTTCCCTCAACAATGAGAAAGGTCTCTGAGCCAGACCATAGGAAAGACACACATGTGGCGTGCATGCCTGAAGAACCCAAGGTGCAGAAGAGAAGGACGGCACCATACCCAATATACCCAACTCTACCCCAGAATTGCTGCTGCCCATGCAACAGGAGGTGAGGCCTAATTTTAAGAAGGGTTAATCTTGGCCTTCAGGTAAAAAGACCACTGGCTTCCCTTGTTAGAGGAGGGAAATTAGTAAGCTGCTTCCACTCTGTCAGAGGATCTGGGGATAAAGATACCAAGTTATCCATCCTGTGGGCAAGTCACTGAGGCTGACACCCGTGGGTTGTGGGGAGCAAGCACGCTGCTTACAGGGTAGATGATGCTGCACAGCCTCTCAAAGATGAACACAGGAGTCCGGTAGTCATCCAGATTGTAGCGCTTGGCTGTCTCAATGCACACAGCCATGAAGGCCTTGGTTTCAGACTCTGTACCTGCCAAGAAAGTGGCCAAAGGAGTCAGGGAAGAGCCTCGCCTGCATGAGCTGAGCTGAGACAATGAAGCACCTTCTCTGACAGGCACCTCCTGCCTGCTAGGTTTCTGAACACTCTACACAGTAACATCAGCGACACTCAATGAGAAGCCTCCACCCCAAGTGAAACCATGTGCTTGTTCCAGTCTCTCTGAGAGCACGACTTTCCTTAAGGAGAAGGACTATACCTCCTTTGCCAAAACAGGTTCTCAAAAGCAACACAGGACTTCCCTTTTGGGTAGTCAGGCAGAGGAAGTTGGCTAGAGTAACTTTTCACTCCTGTCAGTTGAAAAAAAGCTCAAACTATCGGTGAACTATTACACTAGTGAAGAATAAAAGCCCACCAAAGGAAAGAACTCAGGGCCCCAGAGAAGCAGGGCCCACAGTGGTTTTGGTTTAGTTCCCATGAAGCTTTGTTCCCACGGCCTGTCAGGAAGTGAGTGCTGGAGACAGAGCCTCAATCAGCCGAGATGAGGAGCCAGTGGGGAGCGGCCTGCAGCCCTGGCCATCACACAGCTGCTCCCTCAGGAGCACAGCCAGCTTCGCTGTGAAGGTCAACTAGAGCCACCTTCTCTTTTCTACAGTCACATAACTGAAGGCAAATTGTCCTTCCTTACAAAAGTGGTAATGGGGGAGGGACAAGTGAGAGCTAAAAGCTATCCTCTCTCTCACATGACACCCAAACTCCACACTCCCTCAAAGTCTGAGGAAGTTGGATGAAGGCATGCCAGGGACAGCCTAGGGGCCCTTATAGAGGCAGCAGTCACAAACCCGTGTGGAGAAGACCAGCTTGCATGGGGCCTAAAGAATTTATTTTTCCTCTTTGCTTTTATTGAATTTTCACTGATATCTGCATGTGGATCTGCATGTGCATGTGTTTCAAGTGCAGGCACCTCTCGGGGACAGGAGGAGGATGCTGGATCCTGTGAGTGGTCGTGAGCTGTCTAACATGGAACCAAAGCCAGGCCCTGCATGAGCAGCAGGTGTTCTTGAGCACTGAGCTCTCTCTCTAGCTCCTGTCTTGGTTGTGTCTGCCTTCTTGCCTCAACCTCCCAAGTGCTGGGATAAAGGCAGGTATTATCATTCCTTGCTTCTAAAGAATTTCCATAATAAACTTCAGGAATAGGAATTCACAACTCCAAATCATAAAATACCAGTTTGAGAACACCATCTAGAAACCAGAAAAGCAAACACAAATGGGCCTGGGAACTTTAAACTTTCGAGTGATTGACCAGGCACAAATGTGCTCTATAAACAGGAGGTTTCTTGGCTACAAAATCTTGAGCTATAAGAACAACAGCAGATTAACAGGATGAACAGTACAGAAGGAAGACAGGGATGAGAACAGCTATGGAGAACACAGCAAGGCCACTGACGAGAGACAATGAGAACATCCCAGATGACTAGAGACACCAGCCTGAGACCTCTACCTCTCCCTTCTCTGGGAGCTCAACACAGGAAAAGCACCGATGAGCCCAGCTCGAGGGCTAACACTAAGCACCACCATGCTCGTCAGACAGGCTTCTCTCCCAAACCCAAGAGCTGTGTGCCTTTTGGTGCTGTGGTACCAAGAAACAACATCTGTGTGCATCTCCCCGACTCCAAGCGGAGTGGGCGGGGTTACCTGTCGTCATGTCCTCCAGCATCTCCAGCAGCATGTCCTGGGTCTCATCGATGAGCTTGGTCCTCTGCAGCACTAGCTTCCGCAAGCACAGGTACCCATTCAGCACAGTGCCCACCAAGCGGCTCTTGAAATGACGCTTGATGGACTCCACCTCTACAAAGGAGGAGAGGAGGCCTGCGGGGACAGGAGACACTGCCATAAGATCTGCAGGACACAGCAGGCCTGGGCTACCACAGAAACAAGAAAACCAAAAAGCAAGGAGATGCCCAATGAGTCAAATGGCTGGCAGTGAGGAGCTCAAACGCGCAGGCCCATCAAGGAAGAGAACTTCTAGAGGGAGACGTGCACTGGACCCAGGAGCACACCCAAGGGAGGGGCTAACGGCTCTACCTGTGAGACTCTTGAGGGCATATCCCTGCTGCAGGTCTGTGCTCAGTGTGGCCTCCTCCAAGGCCAGCAGGCGGGCGATTTCCTAAACAGGGCGACAAGCAGTGCAATGAGGCCACCTCCGCCCCAGGACGCAGTCCCCATCAGAGGTGCTTAAGCCACACATCCATTCTAATCCTTAAAAAATGCCTTTCCTAGAGGCCTAAGAGGCTGAAGCATTGCTGAGAGACTGTTTACCCCGAAGCAGCTCAAATACCCTTAACAGACGGCACAGCCATCCGAGTTACAGTAAAGTCTGGAAACTAATTAATTCCACAAATGTGTCTTCTCAGCAAGCAAGAACTGACAAAAGTAGAGAGAGAAGAAGGGGAGGGGGAGAGAAGGGGGAGGGACAGATCACCTTGGTGATGAGGTTGCCCACGTAGGGCAGGACTCCCCGAGCAGCTAGGTAGACTTTCCAGTGGCAGGAGGCGATGAGCTTCTGGTAGAGAGCCAGGTACTCTGCAGCACACTCCCCAGCAACACTCAGCTCGTCCAGGTAACTGCACGGACATGGGACACACCCTTAGAGAGCACTAAGGACCCAGAGCCAGGAGCTCCCTCCTTGGTATCTACTTTCAGCCTCTCTTCCTCCTCCTCCTCCTCCTCCTTCTCCTCCTCCAGGTGGATGGAGGTCATCTGAGAAACCCCACACTTCCCTCGCTGAAAGGATTCACAACACTTCAGGGAATGGCTGCCAAGCCTCTGAGCATCTGTGTCTCCGTGCTCACTGCCTGAGGACTGCGGAGGACAATGAGTGACAATTATGTCTGTGCTCAGAGGCGCTCAACAAACACCCACTGCTGCTTTACCACTAATACCCTAAAGCGCTGTCTGGTTCCTGTGGCCGATCGGGGTGGTTATATACTACTCTGGGTACCTCCCAGCCCTGTGTACTAACCCAAGAGCGAGGGAAAGGCATTCAACTACGCTAGCCACTGTCCCCACCCACCCCACATGGTACCTGGTGAGGAGGTCAAGGACCTGCTGCTTGCGGCTGGGGACAGTAGCAAGAGCTTCCACGATAGTACAGGCTGCCTGCCGTGCTGCCTGTGTTGCTGGGGTAAAGAGTACCTGGCAGACAAGGGAGAGGAAATGTTGCTGGCTCAGGATACCCTGTTTTTATAGGCCCACAGCATGAGCAGACGTCCACCCATCCAGACAAAGGGAAGGGTCCACAGCACCAGCTAACACACCCCTGGCTATAGGCCATCACTGGCTTGCTCCTGTGAGGGACCAGGGTGGGATGTCGGAGAGCAGAGGACAGCTCTGATGGCCTGTCCCTGTTGGTGGCCACACTTAAGGACTTCTATTTGAAAGGAAGTGACTGAACGGTGAATGGAAAGCAGAGGGCACATGCAAGGGACCCGTTGAGAGGCCGCACCTGCCGCAGCCAGTTGTTGTGGCCCAGCTTGAGGTCAAGTGGGGTGGTCCTCTTCCCCCGCCGACTCAGGAACTGTTTCCACCGCCACACATACTTCTCAGTCAAGTAGAGACGGTGGAGCTCGGACTTGCTGGGGGATTTCCCGTTGCCATCTACCCCTGCAAGGCAAAGGTGGCAGGCAGGGTAAGTGTGAAAGCCCAGTGAACACAGGAGCTATTGGGAGTGGCAGAGGGAGAGGCACACCTCGGATAGGCAGGCACTTCTTCCAGGCTTCGTAGGATGCCTTGGGATCTCGCTTGAGCCACAGCTGAGCCTGCGCGTGGATCTCATTGCAGTACGGCTTCACCGTGGTGAGGGCCTCCACAGGGACGTCCTGGACGGGAGCAGCACAAGGTGAGTGTTTGCAGCAGAGGGCCCCACCTTGGGATGGCACCAACACTCTAGGGTGGCATGCAGCTCTGATGGCCCAATAGGGGCTCTTGCTAACCCTTATCTGCACCCACGTGAGAAGTGTTATTTCCACACCGACTGAGGCTACAGACTTGGAAGTGCTGGCTTCCTACAGCCACACATGTGGCTACGCTTCCTTGGGAATAAAGTGGAGTTTTACTGCCCACTTAATGAAGACCACTGAGCAGTTTGCCTGGCTGGAACCATAGGCGGTCCCGTTCTAGACACTAATGAAGTCAGACCATCCTTAGATCCACGGAGTTTTCAAAGGCCTCACTGCTCTAGGCTTTCATGCTGTTGAGTTTTTATTATTTCACATGTCCCCCAGATTCCAACCTACCTCTGCTGTACTAAAGCCAAGACTGGTGCTTCACTAAAGTAAACTAAAGCCTGGTGCTCACCTCAGTCAGTGAGCTAGCACTCAGAGGCCATGTATCTTCCCCAGCCCTGCCATCCCCACCACAGCACCTTGTTCTTCTTGCTGGTTGGGGCAGGTGGTTTAATCAGCTTCTGTAAGATCCGCAGACACATGAGGGTGATGTTCTCAACAACCACTGGCGTTTTGATGTTCACAGCCATGAGGAAAAGGCTGAGTGCTGGGGATGGAAAGGAATCACAGTCAGTGCATGTGGGCCACTGCCCTAGCAAGGCTGCCTAAGGGCTCCCACCTCTCGCCCGGGTACCAAGGTTGCGCCCTTTGGTTTTCTGAAAAGTGCCCACCCAATGGTCCCAAGCTCACCACAGCGTAAGCGGAGTTCCCAGCAGCTGTCCTCCTTGGAGATGGAGTCTGTCAGCAGCAGCATCTCATACTGAAGGCTGCTAGCCTGGAAGGTGTGCAGGACAAGGAGAATGAGCAGGGTAAGAGTCCAGGGGCCAGGGTGAGCTCTGATTATAGGACCCCCCTAAAATTTCCAGTCATGGGTGTCCTACCAGGACAAGGGGATACAGGAAACCCTGTACTACAAGTTTCAGCTGGGACATGAATATTGCAAGCAGGCAGGCCACTGTCTCCTACCTCAGTCTCCAACACTGGCTTAGAGAAGAGGTCAGGGACAGAGAGGACCATGAGGGAGAGGTCAGACAGGAGCTGGTCTGCTTACCAGGTCAGGATTAGCCCAGTGGCCCTTCAGTGCAGTGGAGACTTTGCCAATGATCAGGTCATTCATTTGCTGGGTGGCCTCTGGGTTGTCTCTGAGGAAGCAAAGCAGGAGTCCTGTTAGTCACAATCAAAGTCGCAAGGCCCCTCTTCCCAACGACAGGCCTAGACTTTTCTACCTTCTTCCCAGGAACAAGACTACATCTTTTATCTTAAGGGGTCTCTGATGGGAGGACTACCATAGTCCCCTTACAAGACAGACATAGAAGGAAGAGCAGCATTAACACGGAAGTCCACACTGCAGGCGGCAGGGCCCCAGGAGCTGCTGGTGTCCATCTCCGAAACCTGAGTCCACACTCAGTGTGGGCCCCATGTCACTGCCTGCACACCACCTCACTTTCACTTCCCAGCTATATGCCTTCCTAGTAACAAAATGCACTCTCAAATGGCATCCAAGACCCCGGGGATCTGCTGTTCCGGGTGCTCCCCACCCCTCCCCACTCTTTGTGCCCCTGTGTCCTTGCCCCTCTAGTTTCGTAGGCCTATCCACTCGGCATCCGGCACACACCCACCTCAGCCCCTCCAGGAGCTGCTGCTGCACATGCAGCCCACAGCCTTGTTCCTAGAAAGACTGTGCTCATGGACCACGCCACAGAGAAGCCATCTATAGCTGGGACTGCCAGCCCTGTTCTAGCTGGGAAACCTTATTTCCAATGTTTTTGTCATTAGAACGTAAGCCACTGCATGTCCAATGCTTAGTGTTCAGGACATGTTAATGGGGGTAAGCAGCACAGCCTGTAAAGGTGTCCAGCACCTCAGATGGCCCGGATTTCACGCTCCACAGAAAGTACTCAGCACTACTGAGCTATTTACTCAAATTCAAGTATTTGCTTTTAATTAGATGTATATATGTATTTAATTATATATAATGCATATGTATACATGCATAACTGTGAGGGTTTCTGTAACATGTGTACAATGTCCAAAGAGGCCAGAGAGGATGCTGGATCCTCTGAAACTGGAGTTATGGATAATTGTGAACCACCCAATGTGGGTGGCAGGTGATAAATTCCAGTTGTCCCCTGTAAGTGGAGTACGTGTACTTTTAGCCCAAGCCACCTCTCCAGCCCATTTTTAAGGTATTTACTATAACTGGAATTTTCGGATGAGTCTTTTATCCAAAGCACATGCTGCACAGTGCCAGATCCTGAGCTAGCCTTCCTTTCTGGCCAGAGTCTAAGCACCCATTCCTATACCCCTCTGCTTCTTCTTGAGTTTTTTTTCTGGGATATTCTTGAGTCCAAGAGTTCTTCACTCTCTTCTCCTCCCCCACCAAGACCCAGGAAGTTCCCTTAGGACACCATCTGAGCCAACAAAGCTCATGGACAGGCCACTCACAGGAACCACATCTACCTGCCTCCCATGTCCCTCCCATCCTCTGGGGTAAGCCAGCCAACCAATTGGCTCAACCCTGCATCACTGCTGCCCCCACTCCAGCATCAAGGAAGAAGCTCTGACCTAGTCAGGAGGCACATGAGCTGGCGGACCTCCTCGCGGATGGCTGCCGCGCCTCTGCGGAGGTTGTAATCAAAGAGCTCTCGGATGAGGCCCTGGGAGACGAGGATGTGCCTCAGGGCTGGATTGGTGGCCAGGGCCCTTAGCAGTGTGATACAATGCTCTGTGACAGCTGAGGCACAGCCATAGCACTTGGTGGAGGAGGTGTGGCCACAGCCTAAGACAGACAACGCACGGTACTGGCTGGCAGTAAACGTGGGCTGCACGGATGTCCGGGATGACTTGGTGGCCGCTTCTCTCTGCTGCAGGTCATACTCTAACAGCTCTTTACGTGAAGCAAAGACTTTCTAAGAATGCAAAGATAAGAAAGAAATTGGCAGAACATAAATAAACGAGAAATGTGTATGATATAGTTAATTCTTCTCAGTAACCCTACCACTTATTTCTTTTATCCTCATTTAACAGGAGGGAACTGGCGATTTGCGTGACTGCTTGACCAAGGTCAAGGTCAGCACTGGAAACCAGAACAATCCCAGGCTTGAGCTCCTCACTTGCCACAAACACTATTTTTTAAAAGGTTAAAGAATCAGATCTCTTCTGAGCAAAGGTCATCAGTAACGTAGTGGGCAGGGCCACTGGCTGCTCTTCTAGGATGGGGGTCCACTGCCGCTGGCCGGCATCCTACCTATAGAAACCATGTGGGAACACTGAAGGCAACATGGCTGACTGCAGCTGGGGTGCTCTAAACCTCTAGCCTGTAAACATGGCATCCAAGAAGAGGAAGCAGAACCTTAGCACTACTTTTTAAAACCTGGAATCCCTCTACTAAGCAAGGATTTGTTGCCTACTAATGTCCATCCCACCTCCATTATGCTGTTTCTGGCTGCAAACAGATCTGACAGATCTGACAAGTGGCCGTCACCTTAGGGCAGGAGGAGCCTCTGGTGCAGCTGTGGGACCAGTGGGGCAGACTGGGCTGGATAGGGAGCCTGGATGGGGCAGAGGCTGCCCGGAAAGCATAAAGCACCCACTGAAAGCGACTCCCATTTCCTACCTGGATGATTTTGGAGAGCTCGTCAAATGAGTTCTTACAGTCTCCACAATACTCCTGCGCCAGCTGCAGGATGTAGCGATTCACACTGGCTGAGGTGGAGCTGATGCCTCCCGCTGTTCCCGAGTCTTCCTGCAATCCCAAGATGTCAAGTGTCAGACTTCCACCCCAGGGATGACCTCATGAAGGAGGGCAGCCTCCCACTCTTGACCCCATACCCTCCGGTCTGGGAGCACCTGTGGCTTTTCTGGAGCTGCTTCATTCACTTTGCAGAGCAGGTTCTCCAGCTGGGGCCGGTGTCCCATGAGCTGATGGTACACGCGGTCAGCTTTGTCCAGAAGTGTGTTGATGTTGGAAACGGCCTAGACCAGAGACGGGGTTGAAGGAAGTAAGACTTTACAGATTGATTTTTCCCTCCGTGGCCCTCCCAGCTGGCCACCTGTGAAACATGTCCCGACACAGAGCAGGCACATAGCTCCTCACTGTCCTTCAGAACAGCCCTAGGAGGTGGCACATCAGTCTTATGAGAGATATGCAATGCATATGGACTGGATTCACACAAGTCAGTGCTGAGAAGTGACTCATGGCAGATCACACAGACACAAACAGCACAAGTGCTGTGAGAAATTTTGTCCTTCTGTCACCCTGAACACGTACCCCCTTCTTCTCTGCCCTCCTACTAGACCCAGCTGAGGCTGACCGTGGGACAAAGAAGTACATGCCACCCAGCTCCTTCTGTCCTTCTGAATCTGAATTGCCTGCTCCTTGAGATGCTGTTTCTGCACCAACAACACTTCTCTAATTCCTATGCTTGAGCCTAGCACATCTTTGGTCGCCGTGGGCTCTACTCAAAAGCCAGGCCCATGCTTGCTGCTTTTCTCTGAACTGGGAACTGAAGGCTGAGTACACTACACAGGTCTCCTCCAAAGTTCAGAGCAGTGGTGGGGACCTAGGCCAGATGCAGGCTTACCTTCTTCCGATCTTCCTCGTTCTCGATGGGATCCACTGCGCAGCAAGGTTTGGCATAAAGCATGAAGTCAAAGCGGGCGTATTTACAAAAGCCACAAGCATTGCAGAGGAAGGGATCCTTCTCATCATAGTTGATGGACCTGAATAATCGAAGTGCCCAGGTCAGTGGGAACGAAGGGTTAGGGTGAGGAGGAGGAGGAAGGCTGTGTCCACTCTCTATTCTAACAACAACAGGAATTACTGAAGGGACAGCAACCGCCGGGTGAGAGGGTGTGAGCGGCCGAGTAAGTAGAGCAAACCATGCACACACACCCTCTTCTGCCTCTTCCTTCTCCTCCCCACTTCTTCCCACCCACAGACCATACACTTCCATAATCCTCTAAACCACAGGCACCAGACAGGCACCTTGCTCATCCTGACACTGCTACAGAAGGGAACACAGAACATGCTTGCCCAGGCCCATCACCTGCACTTGTGACACTGGTATACATTCTCGCCACAGTTGCCACAGACGCCGGGATTGGCGGGGACAGAGGCACTGCAGCGAGGACACTGAAGGGTCTCTGTGGAAGCCTGGTAGTTCTCATAGAAGTCTGCAAACTCGATCATCAGGTTAGAGGCCACGATGGGCAGAGGCAGGTCAATCTTGACTTCTGTCTGTCCAGGCGTCAGCTGAACTTTCTTGGCTTTGTGCCAGCGAGCTGGCCTAGGAGAGACAACAAAAGCTATGGGGAAAGCCTCCCACACGACCCTCCGTGATGACAGACTGGTGGTGGGAGACAGGCCACCCTGCCTAGTGTCCTAAGGCAATTAAGTGACATTCAAAGAAAAAAATTCCCTTGTGGTTTCCTCTGAAAACAAAAACAGGCAGTCGCTCCTCCAGGGTCTAGCCAGGTCCGTGAGTCCTCATCCTACCATCAAAGAAATGTCTCCTCGCAACAGAGAACAGTGCAGAAAACCACAACTGACACAACCGCAGGGAGAGAGCCCAGTACACCCACAACACAGCCTGCTCAGGGATCACTGCAGAAGGATCCCAACAGCCAGAGGAAAAGGACGTTTACAGTGAGATTTGTCTCTTAGGCACGTCAGAGGAGCCACACGCATACTGCTTTACCAGCACTGCTGCCGAGGCAGGGCCTGAGTAAGACAGTAGCAACAGATATGCTAACATGACTGGGAGAAAGCTCAAGGCTTCATCTGAGGACAAGAACAACAGACAACTAAGAGATGCTGAGAGCAGAAGAAACCACCTTCTCCAGGGAAGAGCACACTGAGAACTGTCTATCCAGTACCAAGTGGGAGCCCCGAAATCGCCCATGCACAAACACATTCTATGGACTGAACGAGCTGTGTTTGTGTATTTAGGAATATGCAAGCCTGCGCACATGGACATGTAACAACAATTAAAGAAAGAGGAGGCCGTGAATTTGAATGAGGAGGAGCTACACTGGGAGGGGTGAGTCAGAGGTAAGGGAAGGGGGAAATGATATAATTACACTATAGTCTTAAATATATAGAAAGACACAGAAGTTCCTTAAGTTGTTATGATAACTTGAGATTCTAGAAAAACAGCAGCATCCTACCAAGGACATGTCTCCCAGAGTGTGCCACATGAAGCCTAAGATGGCCAGGGGCAGCGGCCAGCAGACTGCTCACCCTGATGGCAGTCTCGGAAGGAAATATGAGTGCTGTCAGACAACAAACAAGGAAGAGGGGGTCTTGCTGTGGATGCAGGAGCATGCTATTGGACAGGCGGAACAGTACACAACAGGCTTGCAACCAGGAAGTAGAAACTATGCCGTATCAATCAGGCTCTTACTAGGTCTGAGGCTCTGCTCCCAGATCTTCACATACATTGATGACTTTCATTTTTTAGAGAAATACCCTGAGGGTGGGAACTTGTACTCACCTTACAGGAACTGAAACGACATACTTTAGGATCTAGGCAGAGCTGGATCGGATCCATTCTACCCGTAGCTGTGCTTACTCAGCAATAGAGAAAACCAACTGAATGCCTCTGGGGAGAAAGTCTATCTGGATAGGCAGAAGCTCTTTAAGGCTAACTACTTCTCCAAGAGCAGATTTTAGGCAGAGACCAGGGTCACTGATCACTGCGAGCTGCCTGCTCCTTCTGTGGGAATAGCAGCACTTGAGCCTTAACAACTTCTGCTCAGCAGTGACACTGAGACTCTGACAAACTGCTTGGTCCCTGGGGAGTCAACACAATGCAGCTAGGCCTATGACATGCCTAACCCAGATGCTGGGGACAGATAAGGGGGCAGGCACACGCAGGGATGGAAACGGCAGTGGAGAAAATGCAGAGGAATCCGTTCTCTCTGAGCAGATGCACAGCTGCCTTTCCCCAATGCCAACTACTTTCCAATGCACGAGGTTTGCACACGGCAAGAGAACCTGGAGGCCCTCCTCCACGCCCCCACCCTGGGCAGACTGAGGGGAACCTTTCTTGCCTGCTCTTCGCTGTCCTATGCTAACACTGCTGTGACTGCGAGTACACAGAGCCCCTGAGTGTGTGCGTCTGTACCCTGCAGGGCACAGCTATACTCAGGGACACCTGCAAAGCACGTACTTATTTTTCAACTCCACAATGGCCTGCACAGTTCGGTTGTTGTAATACAGGTTGATTGTCCGCACCATCTTGGTCCGCTTCAGGTCCCCAATTTTCACTGTCACCTTGCTGATGGTGTGACTACCAATGAGCTTTACAACCTGCTGGGTGGTGGTGTACCGTGTGTCCACTTTAATGGAAGACAGCTTGATATACTAAATACAAGAGCACACAAAACAGCGCAATGAGCATCCGTCCATCTACATTCTTCATTGATCAACATAACCCCCTCTCCACCCAAGGATGAAGTTTCTACCCAAGGTACCCAGTGTGTCAGGCAAGAATCCACACTGCCAGGCAGCAACTACTGAGAGGAACCCCTAGTAATAGCAACAGTCTTTGGGAGGTGAGCCAGAGGGCGAGAACCTCAGGACCTCCCTGCTTAGATATTACTTACACAAAACGGCACTTCAGGGTTATTACACACCAGGCAGGGATCACTCTCCAGGTAGTAGCCATCAAACTCCACTAAGCCAGACAAGGTACTAGGAAAGAAAGGAGTTTGAGTTTCAGCAAAGTCTCCTTCTAGGACCATGCCAGAGCCATCTCCCACTCCAAGTCCCTGAGCGTATGTATAAGGGAAAGGACTGCAGCTCACACGGGCACAGTAGGCACAGAAGAAAGGTCAGATGTGCATGGCACCTTATCTACAGTTCCAGCACTTGGGGAGCAGAGAGAGCTAAAGCAAACTGGCATCACATCAGCAAGCGCTGGGTTCAACTGGGAGGCCCTGCCTCATCAAGTAAGATGGAGAGCATCTAAGAACCGTGGGGCGCCTACATGCTGTACACATGTGCTCACAAACAAGAACACAGACATATCATACACAAACGCACACTTAAAAAGCCAATACCAAGCCGATGTCACAATAAACCACAAACTTAAGCAACGTTCTCTTTTAAACATTTCTTTCCCTAAGGCCGACAAATGGGTCGGAGGGGAAGGGAGCTTGCTGAGCAAGTGTGGCCATCTGAGATCAATCCCTGGAACCCACAGCAAGGGCAGGGAACTGACTCCTCAGGGCTGACCTCTGACCTCCACGTGTAAGCATGGCATGCAAGGCCCTAGACATCACAAGCACACACACAGGGGTCCCTTTTAATAAAAGAGGAAGACATTTGTGTGGACTTGCTTTATCTGGTTAGGTTAAGGTTTGAAATCAGCTCTCCCACTATCTCTGGTCACATTCCACATTTGGCAATCACATCTGTATAACCTCCAGAGCCCAAAGGCCTTGGTTCCACCAGAGAAAGCTGCAGGCGAACAGGCTGGGTGACACCTAAGGGACCACTGAGTTCATGAGCACTTGGCCATGCACAACCACTTCCAGGAAGCAAACTACTACTCCAAAAACTGTGACTGCTCTTCAAACCACAGGACTTTTGCAAGCACAGCTCACTTGTAGATGTTGGAGTTGGGATGATTGGTGAGAATGTGGTTTTGAGTCCTCAGAATCTCCACGGCCTTCTGTGAGTACTCCTTCAACTGAAACAGAATTCCGAAGAACTGGTTACAAACCTGAGTCCTGAGCTCATAAGATGCCTCTGGAATAGAGGTGTTGCCACTAAACCTAGTGACCAGAGTTTGACACTCAGGCCCACATGGTAGGAGAGAACTGACTCCAGCAAGCTCTCCTCTGATCTCCACATGTATCCCCCAAACCCACCATATACTCACACATCACTCACTCACTCACTCACTCACTCACTCACTCACTCACTCAATCAATCAATCAATCAATCAATCAATCCTATTGGGAAAAGACTTGCTTTTGTCTTTCCAGCTGCTGTCCTAACTCCCAATTGGCTAACAGAGTCTCCCTTCTTCACAAGCACCCAGAGTCCCAGACACTAGTCAGCCTTTGTCACTTGGAGAATGATTACCTCACTTTTAGGGAGAAGTCAGCAGTGGTTACCTAGTTGCAGCCTTATTCCTGGCTCCCAAGCAGGCCCTCTAGCTCAATGAGCCGTACTTAATTCCAAGGCTGAGCCAGCTACCATGTGACCCACTTCTCTGCTGTGCATCTATGCTACATTTAGACTGAAGAAAGGCGAACTGTACTCAACGGTAACAATACTGTAACACTATGCCACAGAATGTTGCTAACACTAGACAGACAGAGTCAGTAGAGATTTCATGTGTGGAGAAGACCATGATAATGTTCTTCACTCAAGAGAAAAGATTCCACATGGGGGATGGGAAGTGGGGGTAGGGGCTTCTCTTTTACCTTCTTCTCTGTCTGTGCAGTTTTCAGGGAGAAATAGCCCAGGAGATCCACAAACTGGGCAGCCTTCCGACCATAAGCTGGGAGTTCTGGCCAGATTGACCACATGAGATCTAGCAAGAGCTCCTGCTGAGCCTTGTTGGAGTTTCTGTAGGTAAATGGCAGCTCAGGTTAGCAGGCAACAATGAGTGAGACATCACTGAGGCCTGAAACTGTGTCAGCACTGTCTTCCCACATGCAGCCGTGGCTCACGGTCTGTGGCTCCCTAGCAGATGGAACACTACTATAATAATTTACTGCTGGCGTCCCGTCTCACTCCAGAGCAAAGGCGAGTTTCCTTTAGCCAACTGTCATTTTAGGAACTCCTGAGCACAGCCTTCTGAGTGGAAACTGTCCTGCCAAGGGCATTAGCTTAGTAGCTACAAAGCAGATAGCTCAACAAAGAGACCTCTGGGGCTTGAAATCAGCCCAGATGTTGGTATAGTGACCATGAGCATGTGACCAGAACTCAGAGCTACCAGCCCCAGAGCCAGCCCTGGCGCACCTGTAGATGTGCAATGTCAGGCAGTGGGCCTGCCAGCGTACTGACGAAGAGTTGGACTCCAATAGGAAGCAGCGCAGAAACTGGATCAGAGTCTCCTTGTCTGCAAATCTGTTCAGCTGGTTCACGAGAGCTGTACACAGCTGGTCTTCCTGGCTACCCGAGCTCTCACCTGCAACATCACGGTAGAACTGACTCACCCAAAGGCCCAGGATCTTACAACGGGCGGGTAGGAAGTAAGTCTATCTGTTCTAAAAGTGTCCTCTAAATGGTTGGAATTTGCCAATTTTCAGTTATTTGAAGCAGAAATGACTTGGCCACAGCTAGCCCACGTATGGCCACACCACCACCACCACCACCACCACCACCACCACCACCACCACCACCACCACCACCAAGGACAGGACGGTAAGTGTGCCACTGAGCTACAGCAGGTCTCAATAGTGAAAGCTACCCTGTCCTCCTCAGAGATGGCTGACTCAGTGTTTCTTTCACCTCTGATCATTTGTCTCAGGTCTTTGAGGACCATGAGAAGTAGAGACGCCAAAGGGGAAGGGCTGCTCAGCACCTCAGAGTGCTTGGGGGACTAGGCAGTGCTAGGATGGAGTATGTTCAGTGCACCCTGGCCCTTCCTGTCTCTAACACAGAAAGTCACAATAAATGGTATGTATCCCTTTCACCATGACTGAAAATGTGACCAGGAGACATTAAAGAGCATTTGGACACACGAGGTAAAACCTTTCAGCATCTGCAATGATACAATGCACTGAGAGGGTTAAGCACCTAGCATAGGACCTCACCCTCTTTCTCTTTCTCCTTTTCTTCTTTCTTGCTCTTTTTAGTGGAAGATTTGGACTGAGTTGTGGTTTGTCCAGAACTGGCTGCAGGAGGGGCTGAGGAGGAAGCCACACTGGAGGAGCCCGTGGAGGCCGCCAGGGCTGCGAGCACTTTGCTGCCGCAAAGAGCACAGGAAAGCAGCTGCAGTAGCACAGGGGACACCCCCTCATCTACCAGGAAACTCACTTGCAGGAGGAAGTACAGGACAGCTGTGAGGAGAAAGGTGGCGTCAGTTCTGGAGTGACTGAACTTCTGACAGCATGAGCTGTGGGATGGGACAAGGCTTTCTCCCTCAATTCTCTCTGCCCAATGTTAACAGGAGCCATGGAGTGACCGTGGAGTAATCACAAAGGCATGGGGTGACCACACTGAGTGGATCCAACCCCAATGCCTCAGGTAAACAAGTTCTACACTTTTGTGTCACTTTACTGCTACAGTCTGGGAGTCCTGCTCTGCACTCCTGTGCCCAAGTTTTAACAAACAGCCCTTGTCAGTGAGGTTCTGGCTTGTGTTCTGTTAGCAATGGTATCTCCAGTGCCCAGCCCACAGCTTAACTCGGACAGCTCGCCACAGACACCACAGTGGCAGCCAGGGAGGACTGCTTACAGTCATCTTTGATGCAGAACTTCTGCCAGTTGATGGTGCGCTGGGCGGCAATCTCTGCACAGGCCTTCAGATGCTCCATCTGAAACAGAAGCCAATCACAGGTGAGCAATGATAAGAAATAGCACAAGCTGCACTGAGTTTCAGGCCTGGCTTGAGACCACAAAGTAGCCCGAGACTTCAATGTGAGGCAGATGTCCTCTGGGTTGGCGGTGGACCTGGGAACAGGGCCCACACACACCTGCAGCTTATACACAATGCCCCCGCGTGCTTCCACCCTGATACCACCCCTCCACCCCCAGCACCCTGCCTTCAGTTTTCTGGAAGCTGCAGGCTCATTACTAAGGCAAAGGAAGGCCACGTTCCCAGAAACTACACCCCACTTCTTTGTTCACTATAAAAACAAGGACACTAAATGAGCAAGCCAGCAGTCCTTAACATCACAGATGAGATGTCTGAATGTGAAACATTTCATTCACTCTCATTTAGGCTGCAGAGCACACTCCTACCCAAGCTTCTTCAGTATATAAGGACAAAATCCAAGGGGTACCAATCTCAGGTTGACCCCATGTATGACAATTGACCCATTTCACAGATGAGGACCCTCAAGTCAACTCCTCAATGCCATACATTTACCTGGTGCTTGACCCCAAACACCCCTGCACTGCCTCATGCTAGTACCTCCTTGCCACATGCCTGCTCCTGGCCCTATCATCCCAACCTTCGTACCAGGCTGATGAGCGTGTCATACTGCAAAGCGGAGCCGGAACTGGCTGTAACCACACTGGCCCTGAGGAAGATGCCCTGTTCCTCCAGCAGCTTCTTGATCCCACGCACATGGGAGTCCAGGGTGTGCAGGTCTCGGAGCTGTCGGTATTTCTCCTTTGATCCACAGATGAAGAGCAGAAGTTTCCGAACTTGGCGGCGGACAAAAGGGGTCTGCTGGATCATTAGGTACTTGAGGAAGTAAACAACACAGTTCATGTTATTCGGGGAATGTCAACACCACCCGCAGCTACAACACCCTGGCTGTTTGGAGGTTTTGTTTGTTTGTATTCTTTTAACAAACTGTTACTAAAAACTTTAAGAGAGTATAAGCTAAGTCACATTCGTCCAAAGGGAACAGGTAGGGGGGATTCCCACAGGCTTCAGGTGCTGATCCTTTATATAAGATGATGTTGTATTCGCAGACACCCTGTGCACACCCTTCTAGCATTGAGCGATCTCTAGATTTCCCCCAACACACACTATGGTGTAAATGCTTTGTATGTGATTATACTGTGCTATTCAGGGAACACTGCCAAGAAACACCTAGAACAGATGTCCTTTCTGCTGCTGTTGTATGTGTTTGATCTAGTTGGTTATACCTGTGAGTGCCGCACACAGGGATACCAATGGCCACGTGGGTCAACTCCCAGTCATACTCTGAGGAACTTGAAAATCCCTTAGAGGGACTAGAAGGGAGTTGCACAGAAAAAAACATTTAACTGGGGGCCAATCAAATACTCATGTTCCTCTTCTAAAGTAGTTAGGAATCTACAAGGAGGCTGGTCTTCACATCAGCCCAGGGTGACACTTCCAACTCTACTCTTCAGCTTAGGAGCTAGGAATAGGCACCCTGCCTTCCTTCCCAGAGTGATATTGGGTTACTGCACTGGTTAAAGTGCTGTCTTCGCTCCAAACCATTCACTATCCTCTATTGTGAGGCCTAGATAGAACTGGGCAACCTCAACTGCCTCTTGGTGCTGGCATCTTTCTTCTTGGTGTCTGCCACTGCGTGTCCTCGAGGGAAGCGAGGGAAGCTAAAGATAGCTGGCTCAGGACCCAGGAGCTAGAGAGGGCTCTCCTTAGCAGCTTCCCTTCAAACCCATGTCTATAAGGCAGCTCCTGAGAGCTCCAAGGCACCAGAAATAGTCTTTCCTCCCAGAGAGCTGTGACCACAATGCTGGGCCTCTTGTCCTGCTAGATTTCTCGTGGGTGTCTCTCTCTGTGTGGCCACTGTGCTCCCCTTCTATCTGTTTGTTCTCAGGGAGCTATCTGACCAGTCACCAGACTTCTCACTGACCAGTGTGGGAAGGGAAGCAGTGTGTGCTCTATGTTCCTGACTGTCCTGAAGGACTAAGTGGCTGCCAACCCTAGAGGGATAGACACAGACACAGAAACAAGAGCTGCTTTGATACAGGAACCCCAGTGTCACTACACAATACACTCCAAAGAGATGAGCAGGACCTGAGTGTGTGGAGGGCTCGATGAGGACACTGAGTTAGGGTTAGGAAGGGCGCAGCCCACGGTGGAAGGTAGACCTGATCTCTCCCCAAGTAGGACACTGCTCACTCAGAGCCTCACTCACCTCGGAGAGAAAGTAGAACCAGGAGTGATCAAAGACAGGAGGAGGGATTCGAGAGCTGGTATCTGCGATCTTCTTGATCTGGTAGGGAAGCCTCAGTACCATTTCTGTGAGCAGCTGGGTATAGGCTTCGAACACATCGGCAGCATGACCCTGGAGAAGAACATCTTCCTAAGAACCTGGGCTCGCTAGTCTTCCATGACCACAGCCAGGACAAAGTTAATCACTAAGCATTATGATGTCGTTCAAAGCAGAGTCAAAATTCACTTACAGAAGAGCCTAGGTTTGGGGACATGCAAGAATAACAATGGAGATGGAGCCTATGGTCCTTAAAAGCCCCGGCAGCTGGGCAGCAAGATGGCTCAGCAGATAAAGGTGCTTGCCACCCAGCTCGATGGCTTGAGTTTGATCCCTGGGATCAACACGGTAGAAGGAAAACTGACTTTCAAAAGGAGCCCTCTAAACCCCTCAACCCCCACACAGGAGAGAGGGAGGGAGAAAGAAGAATGCAGAGGTGTCCATGTGCACACCCATACATATATATTTTCAATTATAATAGAATTTTTATGTTTTTAGATTTATTTTACTCTACTGCATCAGTGTTTTGCATGCATGCATGTATATGCCTATTGGGTCCCCTGGAATGGGGTTACAGATAGGTGTGAGCCAGGATGTGTGTGCTAGGAATTGAACAAAGGTCATGTCCAAGAGTAACAAATGTTTTTAGCTTTTAGCTACTAAGTCATCTCTCCAGTTCCCAATAAAAAACCTTTTTTAAAAAAAATTGTGTCTGTGTAAATGTTACATGTATTTGGGTGCCTGTGGAGGTCCCTGCAAGCTGGGCCTACAGTTGACTGCAAGCAGCCTGACAGGGTGCTCGCTGGGAATGGGAACAGACGAAGAGCCCCCTCCTCAGCCCCTGCTAAAGAGCTTTTTTTTAAGAGCCATCATGGGCCTGGAGAGTCAGTTGCTCAATGATTATGAGTACTGGCTGCTCTTCCACAGGTTTATGTTAAAATCCCATCACCTACATGGCAGCTTACAACCATCTGTAACTCCAGTCCCAGCAGATATGGCCTCCATGGACACCAGACGCACAGACATACATGCAAACAAAACACCTATACACATAGCATACATTTAAACAAACAAAGTCTGTTATACAAAACTACCAGCCATTTAAAGAGAGAGCAAGACAGAAAGAATGACATGTCAGACTGACATGTTATACCACTGCCCATTCAAAGTAGGCAGCTGGCCTACCCTCCTGGCTCCACTGAATGACTCAACAGGAGTAAAGGGTACCAACCATCACCAGTGATGACATACTGGTATATGCCAGGCACTGTGCATATAAAGATTAAGCTTTATAAATATTAAGCTGGCAGTGTTCATGGCCCTGTGGAGCAGCTAAGACTTCACCCTAATTCTCCAGGTACAGTAGCTGAGGCCTACTGAGACTGGTTAGGATCTCCCCGTGTTCCCTGGTTAGTAGGTAAGATTACAGGAGAGCTTTTTCCTGGGCTCATCTACCCAGCATGCTCACAGGCCTCTGATGAGGTATGGAAGGCACGTGACCAATGCTGCTGTCACTTTGTCTCATGTACTCTCATATTTTCCCAATAAGTTTCACGTGAGATAAGTGACTGATCTCACTCACTTCCTCAGGCTTACAACAAAGAGGCAGGAATTAGAAGCCCTCCAGAGCAAGCTGGGAGGAGTGGCCATGTTAGGTCACGATGAGATTAGAACCCATGGCCCGTGTGGCTCCTAACACTAGTCTTCCTAGCTTTACTTCTCAAAAGCAGAACACACAGCTCTGAGAAGAGCCAAGAGCTGCCTCCGACCAGAGAGGCCTCACCTTCACATATTGTCGGAGAAAGAACGGGCTCATATCTGGTGGAGATGAGGTCGTGTGTGGTTTCAGCAATTGGCTGGTGGCCACAGGCTCCTCCTCACTCTGCTGGCCCTTCCAGTATTCCAGCAGAGACTTGAGCACATGGAGGCAATAGTCCACGGCCCCGGAGCTCAGCAGGGCTGCTGCCGTGGCACTGGAGATGAGGGAAGACGACTGAGGGAGAAAACACACAGCAGGCAAGGCCAAGTTGTAAAAACTGGACTGAGTCAGACGGGGACACATTCACCACACGGCCATCTCAAGAACAGCCCTGGCAGACCTGGGCTGTTCAGTTGTTCAGTCAGTTGTATTACAAGTTTCTCAGATGGCTAAATCACTCTCCCCAGCTCTTTGCAACAACTATGTCTATGAGAAAACAAATACTAGCTCTTAACCTGACCTTGCTATACACCTCTGTGCCAGGGAGGCGAAGCTTTCTCCTTCCCCTGAAGCAAAGCTAACAGAACCTCATCTGAAGGAGAGACAAAAAGTTCCACTCTAGGTCCTTCTTGGCAACCCCACCCTCCCAGTAGGGCCTCTTCCAGAAAACCAGTCTCCAAGGGAGACAGTGGGTGACTGCCTGCCTGCATAAGAAGCGGGAAGGCGCAAAGCTACTGTACATAAGACCATTAGGAGAGCCCTGGAAATCCCGGCAAACCCCACAGCTCGTAAGCTCATTAAGATTGGATGCAGTTCAACCCTGATTTCCACCGTCTCTGCTTTGTGCTAATCTCATTTCCCCACACACGCGGGCTTTCTCTCTACTCTATTACCATACCTTATAGCAACACACACTGGAGATCCTCTTAGCTACTCTGTGCTTTTCCGTACAGGCCCTTGCTTTTCAACAGTGGGACCTCCAAGCCCTTTCTTTATTAACCCCTCCATTGGAGGGTTTGTTGGTAAGGACCTGGGCTTGGCAGGGATTCTAAAAAGAAGTTCTGCACCTGAAGAGGGACAGACCCTAGTTGACAACTGCCTTATTCTGACAGTGGATTGTTACCTCTGTCCTCAGCCCTTCACTAACCACTCCATTATCTTACCTCACCTCAAACCCATAAGCTCAAGGCACAAATACCTCACAGATGGAAGATTTGGATCCAGACTTGGTGCGGGACATGAAGACACTCAGGAGTCTCATCACGACCAAATGGACTTCATTCAAGGCACTGCGTTCATTCTTCTTGGAGACATCCTGCAGGCAGAAGCAGAAGCCCAGACACCTATACTTCCTCTAAGCTCCAACAAGACCACCCCCGCCTTTCAGCCTGAAGAGGAAAGAAGGCTCCAGTAGTGCTGTGGGCTAAACCTGGTGCAATGGAGGCCGTTGTGCTCAGAGGCCATGGAATATATGACAAGGGCACAGACTTTGTCATTTGTACTTCTTTAACTGTCAACCTGACATAACCTGAGCCACTCAAGAGTCTCAGTGAGGGACTTATGGATCAAGTTGTCCTGTGCGAGTGACTTGATTGCTTTAATGGATGCAGGGAGACCTAGGCTGAAGTGGGTTTGTGCTCAGGGCTGTAAGAACAGAGAGAGCTGCATTCGTTGCCACCTTGCTTCCCTGCAGCAACACGCTCTAACCTCAACCTCAAGCTAGATAAAAACCCTTCCTCTAATGCTACTTTTGTCCCAGACCCAGGAATAAAACTTGAACCCAGAGGAGGCTCCTCTAAGGAAGGATGAACCTGACAAAGACTTCTGACTAATCCCCTCACACTGCCAACCCCACCCCCAGCTGATCCCAGTTTCCACACCTTTCCCAGCTAGGCCCTGCTCTGCAGGTGCACACGCGCGTGTACATACACCTCCGACTTACCTTTTTGTACACACACACACACACACACACACACACACACACACTTGCACAGGCACGCGCACATGCACACCTCCAGCTTACCTTTTTGTCCATGCCCAGCTCGGCAATGAGCTGTGCAAGCAGGTTGTCCAGGGCTCCCTTGTCTTTCTCATCTTCTCCATCCAGATCTGTAGTGAGCATGAGAATGACCTAGAAGCAGAGAGTGAACAGAGAATGACTTCTGAAGGCAGAAGGGCTGAGCATGTGTGTTTATGAAGCAATCCTGACCTCTGACCTTCTGCCCTAGCCTGCAAGGCGGGCATTCTAGACTGCAAGACTGCCCTAGCTTGAGTGCCCAGGGTTGTAAAACTCACCTGAGCTATTTGGGACACCATTGAAAGGCTTTACAAAAAGTTTATAAAAACTGAGGAACAAGCCAATCACAGTGGTGTGAAAGAGGACACTGTGCCAATCTAAGAATTAAAGAGCACAGCATGTATCTATTACTCAGGACAAAGAAAGAACACCGACCCAGTGGGTGTCAGGACCCTTTTAAAACCTCCAGGCTCTGTCAATTTACCTAGTTGGATGACCATGAACATTCCTTAACCACAGCTATAACCTAAAGGGCTGCGACTTATAGCTCGGGCTGCACGCCATACTTTTGTGACCTTAACACCAGCCCTCTGATGCCCCTGAAAAAGAAGTGCATTGGTAGCCCAACAGTAACGCAGTTGGTCAGGAGAGCTGAGGATACCTGCATGTATGGGATGGCCCGGACACCTCCGACATTCCGTAACTGGGGCAGTGTCTGCAGTAATCTTTCCAACAGCATTAGACGAACCATGTGTAGCCTGCAAGGCCAAAGAATGTACAGGAGACATGGAGTGACATACAGATAAGACCCAGCACGTACAATGCTATCTCCTGCCACCAAGGCCAATGAGGAGCCAGATACTTAGAAATAAGCTTACCATCTTAATCAAATAAAGTTGGCACAGTGTTCTAGCCCTACAATCCATCCCAGCACCCAGGAGAATCTGAGATCAAGACCAGCCTGGGCTCTGAGTGAGTTTCAGATCAGCCAGCTGTGGGTACCTAGTGAGTTCCTCTCTTTTAAGAGCAAATTAATAATTATTATTATTTTAAAAAGTATTAAAACAACTTTATGTCCAAACTGACAGCTCCAAATAATGAGCAGATGCTATAGAAGCACAAAATGCCAAAACTGATTTATAAAGAAATGGAATTTTCTATCACACAAAAAATGATTCTGTATTTAAACAATCTTCCCTTAACAAAAATCCAAATGCAAACCAACCTTTATTAGTGAGCTTTTCCAAAATCTGTGTGAGAAATAAATCTTATACATCTCTTCAGGGTGTGTGTGTATGTCTGTGTGTCTGTGTGTCTGTGTGTGTGTGTGTGTGTGTGTGTGTACTCGTGCATGCACACTGAAGCATGTCAGGTTCATTTTGTGAGTCCAAATTAGCATTATAACAAAGACATTTCAAAGGAAAATTCCAGACCTAAAAAACAATGGCAAACCAAGCCCAAATATATGAAGGGCTAATTGCGACCAGCTGTCCCCACAGTATAGTAAGACAAACTAATATAGCTCCTATGCTTAAACAGCTGTGTGACGTTTGTCTTACACTGAAAAAGAGAGACAGTATTAATACAAAGGGCACAGTCAGCTGGGTGCCTTCCACAAGCTGGAGGTCCACTAGACCTCTAGCTAGACAGACCTCCAGCTAGACATTAGGAAAAGCAGCACGCTCCAGCTCCCAAAGCATGCTGGGAGCCATAACACCTTGATGTCAGCAGTGCCTGGGGAGAAGCGGGCAGCTCTCATCTCCTTTGATACTTGGGACACACTCTTAGCACACAGCACTCCATATCCCAGTTCTGAAATGCCCCTTCAAGCAGGTGAGTGTGGCAGGCCGGTCCTGACCTGTTGCTAGTGTGCACATCTCCTTCAGCTTCCCCTTCTCCTTCTCCCTCAGAGCCATCTCCCTCCTGGTGCCCAGTAGTGGTGCTGATGGCGCCTGTGCTAGAGCTGACGCTCCCTGGTCCAGCCGGGTGCCCCTCAGCTGTGGCATCACCATATGCACTGCTCCGGCCAGACACTGGAGGGAAATGATTTAAGAAGTACACATCAACTCCCAAAGCTAGTGTTGATGGGGAAAATGTTAGGTTTCAACTGGTTTTGGCTAGTGATCTTGGACCCACAGAGCTTTCGGTTTTCACCTGTGCAACCTACAACACTGGTCTAGCCTCAGCTAAGAGACTGCTAGTGTATCAGCAAACCTCACAGTAGCTGTACTGGAGGAATGGCTTGCTTAACAATTCATTCCCTCAGAAGGCAAATAGTAAAAACCATAGGAATATGGGTTTCAAGATCATACCACAATTACTTTTAATCACCATTTAGGGCTATAAATAATACCACTTCTTTTTGAATTAAAAGACAACTGAAAGATACCGTGCAATTTTTCCAGATTAGTCACTGGATTTGAACTCCAGTCACAGAACACTTGACATTCCATGGTCGAGTCAAATGAACTCTATCTACAGAAGAGTCCCCACAACTCCTCTCTGCAGAAACCAATCACAAGGCCAGGCAGGGGTTCCTGCCTTGTCCACCGCCCTCGGCCCAAAGAGATCAAGACGCCCAGGCACATTACCACTGTGCTCGCCAGCCACCGAGTCCACTGCACTTCCCCCGCTCTCTGAGCCCACACTACCGCCATGGTCAGCTGGCGAGGTCCGCAGGGTGGAGCCATCAGTCGCTGCAGTGCTGCCCTCGTCATCTGAGGCTGGAGCTGAGAGAGTAACAGAGCTGTTACAGGCACAGACCCCTGGAGGGGACGAAAGCGTCACAGCACACTGCAGAGGACACAAGGCAGTCTGAGTGTCCTGAGGGCGGAGAAAGAAGGCAAGACCGGCTTTGCCGATTAATCAACAAAGGGGACAGACACTCTCCAGGGCGCACTCCCAACAGCACTCAGACCCAAGGGAAAGCCCAGAGCGCTGGGCATTTCCTTCGCAGCTAGAGCAGGTGCAGATTCAGTAAGATTCTGTGACATGGACAACGAGTCTTCGCACTAAATGCTCAGGGTCACCACTGTCTAGTTTTTACTGACACCTACTGAGATCCACAATAGCCACTGCATTTGGAGGGAGCAGAGAATTCAATGAGGTTTGCTCAGCAATCCATCTGCAGTTATGAAATCACTTAGCATGAGCTCTTGAGTCAACTTTGACTTTTGTCGTTTTGGTTTTGCTTTCAATTTTTTAAAAATCATATGGCCCAGAGGAGAGCTCATTAGAAAATTTCACACCTCTTCATCATCCTCATCAGATACTAATAATGAAGCAAGGAAATTCCCCAGAGACAGCCACAGCATCCAGGATCAGGGCTGAGCTGAGACAGGAGGAAAATGCTGGCTGAGATCCACAGGGAAGGAGGGCAGCCAAGACAGCCAGCGAGCATGACAGACATGACCAGCACAGGACGACCACGACCACAACTACAACCACAACCACAACCACAACCACAACCTCAAAGGCTGAAGAGACAGCAACTGGGAGCGAGAAGCCATGGCAGCAGGCAGGGGCAGGCAGACTGGCCTTTCCTTATCTAGGCAGGCTAACCCTCCCCAAAGAAAATAAGCTAGTGTAGGGAGGGGGATGCAGCAGTCTGAGCCAGGCTCCGCCCCTTCTCAGCTGGGTGGATTTTCAAGAACTTCTCCCATGTGCTGCTGCCACCCACAGTTTGGTCCAACTCTCTACCTGGAATTTTATCAGACTAGGAAAGAGACTTAAAACAAAGACAACCTAAGTGAAGGTTTCCTGTAGCCTGAATTGGCCACAAAAACTCAGCTCACAGGTCTCTGCTGGCTGCTTGCACCTTCGGCTGATTTGCAGATGAAGGCTGAGAGCTAAAGGTTTAAGCTTTA
Source organism: Rattus rattus (assembly GCF_011064425.1). NCBI lineage: Eukaryota > Metazoa > Chordata > Mammalia > Rodentia > Muridae > Rattus > Rattus rattus. The sequence goes on from NC_046154.1 coordinate 18,744,896, forward strand.
TTTCTCGTCTCTTTCCTTCCTTCCTGTCTAACAGGTTAGAACTCTAGTGGAATGAATGCTGTGAAGCTAGTCTTGTGGACCATCAGCCAACAGGATGCTCCCTGGACCTCTCCCTGGGTACCAGCCAGAGCCAAGCAGCATGCACAGTGTGAGGAAGCGGAGGCACAAGCGCCGATGGAGGCCAAGCTGCAGCAGAAGCAGGAGTCCCGGATGGCCTGTCAAAGCGGCTGCCCGTCACACTCTCACAGCACCGAGCAGGGCTGCAGGGTCTCGGGACCCTGAGCCAAGCTCCTTGCTGTGGACAGTTACCTGATGCTGTGGTGTCAGAGAGGGTTCCTGCGTCCAGAGAGGAAGAGCTGGGTGCCTGGCCCGAAAGTCCCAGGCTCTGAAGGCCCAGGGCACTGCTGCTGCTGCCTGGGAAACAAGTGGAGAGTGAACACAGGGTCCCCTCTGCCCCGTCCACAGTAGTGCTCTGGCCGTCTGCTGTCGTTAGGGGTCTAGACACCAGCACGTGACCCCTCTGGCCACTGCTGTCCACCCACCAAGTTCCGTTACAGATTGAAGAGGCACCCATTCAAAAATTCAAACCAGCAGTAACTATGAGACTGGCTTTCGGCCTAGAAGTGTCAGAGCCATCCCTCACTCTCCACCTGTACCTCTGAGCAGCTCTCACCCAGATCAACCTCTCCCCCATCTGGGGACAAGCTAAGTCAGTGGGGTATCAGCAACTGTCACACCCTTTGTCCTGTGCAAGTTTGCTGTGTTCCTGGCATTGCCTTCTACCTTGCTGGTCCTGCTGCAGGCTGAGGGCAATGGCTAGTTCAACCATGGTCTCGTCGTCTGCATCAGGTGGGATGTCCAGCATGGGAGGAAAGCCCTCAGCACCGGCCAGCAGGGCTTCCAGGGGAGAGGGGTTGCCATTGTTGACATTTTCAGCTGTTTCCAGGACCATCGACTCAGACTGCAGAGAGAAAGCCCCATCAGTGTGTCCCACAGCAAACCCAACGGCTGCTGAGTGGGAGCTAGAGGGGACATGGAGGCTCCTCCTTCCCTCTCCTGCTACCAGACTCACCACCATCTCAAAATCTCCATGGTCCACCTCACTCTGTTCCTGGCTTTCCTGACGGATGTGACCACCATCAGGGATGCCCGATGACTGCATTTTCTCATCCGCATCATCATCATCATCGTCATCCTTGTCTCCTGAGACAAAGAGACCCCAGTAACCTAAAGGCATTTGCTCCTTGACATGTGATTGTCTGCACAGCAAGGGTCTAAAGACAGGCCCCAGCTGGCACCCATCACTTGCAAGGGTAAACTTGTAGGCGCTGGGCGCTACTTCCTTTGTTTTCTGCAACTAGCAGGGACCAGGGAGATGTCGGTCAGCAGTGACAGTTTCCCCTCAACAGGAAGAGACTTCCAGTCCAGAAAGGATAAAAACCTGAGATTTCACCAAGACAGAAAGAAATGCAGTATCCATAGGCCCTGTGAGCTCCATTCTCAGAAGACCTTTGCAGGACAGGAAAAGAACCCAAGAGTGTCTGTCAAGCGTGTCCACGTCACTGTAGTCTAGACTTCATTCCTCCAAACAGCTAGGTCTGTAAGACTTTGAAACTATATAATTACTATGAGAAAAACCAGAACCAGAACCAGGATTGAAATCTGAAGCTGAGGACACTGTGACACATCCCACTGGATTCCTTGTCTGTGAGAAGGCTGTGGAAAGCCCAGGTAAGATCCCAGACTGTTAGAGAAGGATGGAGACTGCCTTCCACTTGTTGTGTTGCTAAAGCAAGTCCTTTCTTAGAAATAATAACTTTCCATACTGTAGGGTGAGTGTGAGAGTGTGTGTGTGTGCGTGTGCGTGTGCGTGTGCGTGTGTGATGCATGTATATAGAGGCAAGGCAGGCATCTATCAAGTGTCCTCCTCTGTCAATCACTGAAACCAGCACTCACTGATTCAGGTTGATGGGTGGACAGTCAGCCCAGCATCTGGACATCTCCTCTTCCCTAATGCTGGTAGTCTGAACTCAGATCCTCACACGTACACAGCAAACACTTCAGCAAGTGAGCTACCTTCTAGCTTCCCATGCAATAAATGTTACTCTAGAAAGATGTCTGAAAGTTACAAAGTCATATACATTCCTCCAGATATGCACTGTGGCTGCGATACAGCTCAGTGGTAGAGCGCTTATCCACCATGCATGAGGCCTAAGTTCAATTTCCAGCACTGCAAAAGAAGACACGACTGTTCCATAATATGTACCAGCTACAAGAATGCCCTGGGCACCTGAGACCTAGCTAGTTCAAGTGGAGACAAGCTGCCAGGGGCATACACTGGATTTCAAGGATGGCACCACAAATGCAAAGCAAGCATCTCCATAAAGGCTCCGTGTGAAAACAGCAAGGTAATACATTATCTCTAAACTTGTAACTTACTGCTCTTCATTCTTCCCAAGTGTGGCAAGTGCCCAAGCAAGTACCTCATGAATAAAGTTTGGAACTTGCTACCTAATCTATTCTGGAGAAGTCCACCAGGATTCCATCGGACCCTTAATGATGAGGTTGTGCTAGGGAAAGCAGTCTTGTTCTGATAAAAATAACTTTTGTTTAGTCATTGTAACTATTCTTTCACATTTACTGTTCATTTTGTGGGGGCACAGCACATGGTGGAGGTCAGAGGACTCCTAACATGACCCTCCTGTCACGTGGGTCTCACAGATCAATCGGTTCAAACTCAAGGCTTGCGCTGAGTGCCTTAACCTACAGTCTTCTTACCAGCTCTCACTGTGAGTTGTTAAACTGTCTTTTACGTTTGGGAGACAAGGCCCCAATTGATAGCCTAGGCTGGCCTTGAACTCTTGACCCTCTCACTTTATCTTCCTGAGTACCAAGAACACAGGCACTCTACCATGCCTAAGAGCATGTATTTTTAAAAATTCCATTATTAACAATTACCTCCAAGACCTTAGCTTTTCATTTTGGAGACAGGGCCTTGCCACATAACCCGAGCCAGTCTCAAATCCAGTGTCGGTTCCATCCTATACTGGTCCACTCCCACCCCCCCCAATCTTGCACGTGCACACACACACGCGCACACCGTCCTTAACAGTGAACTTTACATTGTCTTTCCATGTTTTCCCTTCGGCTTTTAGGATGCTTCAGGCAAACACCCCGTCTCCATGTAACTGTGTAGCTTTGCTGCAGATGCTCTGCGGATCCTGGACATCTTCCACAGCCCTTTCCATCCCCATGACTTTGACTTTATTCTATTGCATGCTTTGTGCACTACCCTACTGTATAGAATACTAAAAGAATTCTAATTAATACTAATATTAACTAGAAAGACTCTGGTCAACATAGCAGCACCTCTCAGAGTAGCAGCTCATCTCTGGGCCATTGACCCACCCAGGTAAAGCCTAAACGCAGCCCTTAAATTACCCATTGGAGTGTTGCTTCGAGGGGAGGAGGGCAATGTCACGTGTCTCCGCTTGTTCCTGGGCCTTAGGACTCGAATTAGAGCTTGTTTACAGGAGAAGCTCACAGCAGGGTCCTAGGTTTGAAAGGAAGATGTCAAGCTTAGGCATTCCACAGTCAGCCAGGACTCCACTGACACAGGGAGAAGTCTGTCTACACTCACTTGTGTCTTCCTGAAAATGCAGCAGGATGGAGAAGACCAGCCTCTGCAGACTTGGCACAGTAAGACCTTCCCCAGCTTCCTGTCTTTTACCTGTTGGGGTCAGTGTGCAAGGCCACTGACCCTGAAGGCACTTTGGCTCTTGCTTCTCATCACATGATCGAGCCCTGGCCTTCCTCTCTACTTCATGCAGTAACCAGCACTTCTAACACTCATCTTCTGTAACAGGCACACTAACACAGCCTTTACACATGTAACCGACACTCACTCAACGTTAATTCTACATACAACAGGCTCCAGACTACAAATGGGAGATCACTGAACAAGGAGAAAGTCCTCCCTTCCCAGACTTCATCTCTACAGTTCTACTGTAGTTGCAACTGCTGATTCCCACCACATTTTAAGAGATTTACTTTATGTGTGTGGGTGCTTGTTTGCATGGTAGGTCTGTGCACCACCCCTATAGTAGGCCCAAGGAGGCAAGAACAGTGTCAGATTCTCTGGAACTAGAGTTACGGGCAGTTGTTACTTACTATGTGGTCGCTCAGAACTGAACCCAAGTCCTCCGGAAGAGCAGCCAGTGCTCATAGCCACTGAGACATCTCAGCCCCCTCCAGCCCTCATCAGACCTTAAGTCTGCTCTCTCATTAGGTCAGTACTCATCGGGCTATTTCCCCACACTCCCAGGCTGACCAGAGGCATCCGGGGCTGTGCTGATACGTACAGGACACAGCAGCATCTGCATGTAGATCTTGGATGCTGTGTTGATACAGTCCAGCTCGCAGGTACAATAGCCATGGATAATGTCTACCAGCGCATTAACCGTAGCTTCAATATGAGTAAGGCCTAAATGGAAGAAAAGGATCACCTGGAAATGTGTTGACAAAAAGAACTCTAGACCCTTAAAAGCCTGAGACAAAAGCACAAATCTCAGCATCACTGAGACGGTGTCAAGACAAAACAGGCAGACACACCGCAAGGCAAACCCGCGATACTGCGGGGTAGCCTGTGAGCTCGAGTTGGAGTGTCTTTACTCAGTGTCCTTAAAAGCCCTTGCAGAACCTGTACCAAGGAAGCGAGAATCTTTGTAGACGGCTATGGACAAGGTGAGGAACCTTGAGGTGGGCAGATAACTACAATACCCCTATCTTCCCCAAACCTGTTGACAAAGCCAGTCTCTGGCAGGCCAATGGGCCTGAGCATCTACTTTTCCCTCTGGCTGTAGGGCCGTCCCTCTTCCCCAGTGCTCAGCAGTGTGACCCATGAGAGGACTAAGGCAACAGCAGCGAGGAAATGAGTGAAAACACCTACTGCTAAACAGACTCTCAGCCAAGTCTTTCAGATACATTGTTTTTCAATATCAACTACAGAGCCAGGGCCATCATCGACACTCCCCTCATCGTCGTTGTCTCCCCACCAAGGTGAACTAAGCAACATGAAGGAAGCATTTTACACACACACACACACACACACACACACACACACACACACACACTCACACACACACCACCTCTGCACTGCTAGTTCCCAAGGGTAGCAATACCGTAAGCTCACAGACATCTCTCTATGTGTACTTCAATGAGGAAAAGGTCACGGTGCTGAAGAGCTTATACCTACTTCACTGTATCAAGAGCCAAGTACCCTGCTAATGTGATACCTGGCAGGCAGGCAGGTGCCAGGAAGGCATTCTTGGGCTTAGATGCATGGAGTTTCCAGAAGTGGTTTACAAGCTGAGTGATGAAACTACAGCCGTCTCCTTCCGCCTGCTTCTGCGGCTCTTTCCCCTCCTCCGCTCCTTCTACGCAGGAGAAAGGACATCATTAACGATGGTGAATCTGAGACAGAATTCAATTTGTTTTAAGGTTAACTCAGGTCAAGGAAGCTTGCCTGCGGAGGGAGTTTCAAGTGGGGCCCCAATCAATATGCCAACTATCCCTAGATTCCAGCAGGCACATCTGGGAGAAAAACAGTCTGGGAAAGGAACATCACAGAAAACATTGTGTGTTAGAGTTAGGTAGAGAGGGGAGCATTCAGGATCTTTACAGCAGAGTCAAAGATGCCTGTTCCAACTGCTAGACTAAACCTAGGGGAATGTCTGGGATTTCTCTAGAATGATTCTAGGATTGCACCGTTAGGAGAACACACAGGAAGGCAATGGCACACAGGAACACACAGGTGATGGGGACTGCAGACGCAGCAACAAGCTCTTTCTGATAATGGCAAATTAGGCTTGGCACTGAGCAGCAGCCAATGTGAGGAGACGATGAGAGAAGCCAAGAGAGAAGCTACTGCATACACTGAGCAAGCTCCACTGCAGAGCAGTGCAGCAGCATGCAGCACCCAGCACCCGGCCTGCAGGGACCAGGGTAAAACTAAGCCTAGCTTCATCCAAGGGCCTGACTTCTGCATCCCTAAACAAAGTGATTAATACAAGGAAGCCCCACTCCCTGCCACATCCCTGTTGTGCACCAGGGTGGAACGAAGCTTAGCTTCACTCCTAACAACTCCACAACAGATCAGCTGAGGTGCAGAACACTAACTAAAGTCAACCATGGTCAATTTAGTTAAAATAAGGCTTCATCAGAGGCCCTACAGAGCTAAACAAACAAAGGGGGACAATTATCCATCGTCAGAGCCAACAGAATAGGAGGAACATGACAGAGAGAGGTGCAGTGAGCAGGTGTCAGGACCACGGCCACGGAGGCCAAGTTCACCTGTTTCCATCTGGGGCAGCTTGGACTCCGTAAAGTGCACAAGGTTGTTGGGACGTGTGACGGCAATAGAGCGAGCTGTGATTACTAGACGCTGGAACACTTCGGGGTCCAAGTCCTTGCCTTCTTTGCTGGAAGTGTTGAGACACTGCACAGCTTTGCTCAACAAGGCCTGGTCCTATAAAACAGCCGGGTCACAGAAAGTCAACCATAAGCAAAGGCAGGGCACTCAAGCACACAGAGGGCTGGTCTCCTCTCAGGAAGGAGAGCTCTCAAAACCAACCTTCAGGCTGCCTAATGCTCAACTGCCTTAACTGATAGAAAATGAACAGTCTTTAAAATCACCAGCAACATCACAGTCTCACAGTCTAACAGGAAGCTGGCATCCACTCAGCCAACACAACCGCAGTAGCCAATCGCTTCCCCTGGCAGACTCATCCATCCCTCAGCGGGGCCTTCACCAGGGATAATGCTTCAAAAACAACCTTTCCTTGGCAAGTCGAACTCATTCCTTGCTATTAAGAGACAGGGGCGCAAAAGATGGGCTTGGCAGTGCCCCCAGCACCTTCCCTCCTACTAGTGTGGGCTGCCATGTTTCCCATGGTGCCATGTGGCCCAGCTTACCTTCTTCTGCAGATACTGGCTTTATAGGAGAACCTCTAGGCCCAGCCATAACCCCTATTTTACAACTACCTACCACACTTGTAGGCCTGCTGCCCCAGGCCAGAGCTGAGGGCTCGGAGCACCAGCCCATTAACCACCTATGGCACAATCCTGACCTTTGTACAAGAACCAGCTGCCCACACTCACTCTCCTTTTTAAAACTTACTGGTCCTAAAAGGGCCAGAAAAATAAAGCAGCATGCCGGTGGCCCACTAGGTGGCTTTCTCAGTCCAGGGTAGCATCTATACATCTCTTAAGAGAACCCAGGGACAGGGTCGGGGATTTAGCTCAGTGGTAGAGTGCTTGCCTAGCAAGCACAAGGCCCCGGGTTCGGTCCCCAGCTCCGAAAAAAAAAGAAAAAAAGAGAACCCAGGGACTCTAATCTCAGTGAGCTTTCCTCCTGCTTACTCTACTAGGCCCTGACTTTATAAATGGAGAGCCAACTTATTCGATTCCCCATCACTCAGTCTCCCAGAGAGGAAGCGGTTACCTTGTGGCTGTGGTAGGCCGAGCGACTGCTGTGCAGGCTGGCCAGGAGGCTCTTTGATTGCTGTTGGACGCTGGCAGGCGCTGGTAGGGAGAGCAACAAAGTGGCCAGCTCCTGGGCTGCGTGCTTGTTTCTCTCCTGATATGAAAGACAGCAGGGTTATCACTCGGCACCACAGGATGCTCTCTATCTGCCCTTCCCTCCTGCCTTCCAGGCCAGCCGAGCTAGGTGACCCACCACTGACTACAAAGAGCAGAAAAGAAGATTTCTAAACTTTAACCCTCCTACAACACAGCTGTAGCAGCTCAGGGATGCTCCGCACATCAAGGCTGTGCCGTCAGAATTCTTCAGCTGCAAGGCAGCAGGCCTCAGTCAACAACCCTACTTCCTGCCTCTTCAGAAAGCTCCCGTGCGCTTTGAAGAAATAACTTGCCTTCTCAATGATTGGGCCGACAGCAAAGCAGCTTTCCAGGGCTTCCAAAGAACTCACAACCAGCCTGGGGAGACAGAAAGCCTGGCTTGAGTACAAGCACTGTCCTCTCTGCCTCGTGTCAGCCCGGCAAGCTGGAGCTGTGAGGACCTTGGGGACAGCTACTGAATGAATGCCAAATATAAAAATCAAAGCAGAAGAAGACCTGCCACAGGCGCCGTGCATATCACTGCCTGTGTCACAGGCCAGAAGAAACCTGGCTCCTGCTCGGAGATCAACCTGAGGCCATGTTCATAATCCGCCACTCAAAGACGGCGGGCAGGGCTTTTCTTCCTCAAAGAGGATAAATGTGCTTCCTTCTGCTGCCTGTGGCAGGGATCCTGAGGTGGGCTTAAGTCTTGATGCAGCAGTGCCCGAAGCTCAGGTGCTCAGAGATCAGTGGGCAAAGGGAGGCACAAGGGAGAAGTTAAAGCCATCTGTTTACATTGGCCATGGTAAGGTTAGGCTTCTGCTTAGAAAGCCAGGAAAATGCACACAGAATGCATTCCCTATGGGCTCTAAGTACCGGAGCAAACAAACTATTTCTAGATGCATGCCACTGGAACATTCAAAGGATAGTACAAAGCACATTTAGAACACGGAACTTCTCCATTAGGGAAGAAGCTGGAAGTCTAGTCATTAAACATTATCTATCAGATAACATGCTCTGGGCTTACTGCTGTGAATTTAAGTGGCATCCTGATAGCTGGGGGTCTGGACAGGGAAGGAAAGCACCAAGAAAGTAGCGAGAGTGAGAAGGGGCAGGAGGAAAGGAAGGCACCAAGGGAAGATGGAGGAGGAGTTAGGAAAAAGGGAAGTGGACAGGCTCCAGGGGCTTATGAACTGGCAGGGGGATTTTGCCCCTCTACCCCATCCCTTCACATCCGTTGTACAAAATGTGCAGCAAGGATAGATTAAGGAAGGCAGAGCCAAGAGGCTGATGTGGCCAACACGAAGGGTGCGCTCACAGTCCGGGGTAGGCTCTGGTTTACACATGGAGAGCTCTGCAGCCATGCAATGACCAGAACAGAAAGTAGCAGGACTTGGAACAGAAGCGAATCAGCGCAAAGCCACAATGCGGACGCTGCTCTCTGACACACACGCACTCGTGCAGAGAAAAGAAACAGGGCATACTAACCGATCCAGCTTGGTTAGGGACTCAGTTTCAGAACTTGGGGGAGAAGCAAAGGGAAAAAAAAAGGAAAAAAATGTGAAGCTCAGAGAAACCTAGAAACACATCCTAAGCAAACGATATATGAACGGGGTAGGGAGAAAGGCAGAAATGGGGAGGCTGCTTGCTGGTGGGGTGCAGTGACTCCAAGCATGGCTGCCTCAAGGGCTTACAATGTAAGAAGCTCACTCTTACATCAGGACCTGCTTCATCTACCATGGCAAACCAGCAGCCAGCTAGCACAAAGAAGCCAAGCACGTGCTTCCGAATGCCACCGTAGGGAGGTCTAAGGACACTGCACTTTCCCTGCAAGACGCTGCAGCAGCCTCTCTTGCTGGCAGTGTCACTACCACAGAGTAGCAACTTCCACAGAGAAAGACGAGAAGATGATGCAACTGGCACAGAGGGAGGATGATTGCTGTTGTTTCAGTCTGGATCCTAATCTAGAGCATGGGTGTAGGCACTTTCTAGACCACAGCCTGTGGCTATTCCAAATGTTAAGTAAATGACCAAGCTTCTGCCTGGACAGAGATCCAGCATCAGACACTTCTGAACCCACTTCCCAGGCTCTGTGTGTATATTAGGGAGAAACTGAATGTTCCAGGGACTGAGAATCTGACAATCACAGACTAGCTTGGGAGACTCAAGACAGAGGAGGCTCTGCAGTCAGTGCAAACCAATTAAGAACCAAGCCCTGCCAACACTGGTACCTCTCCAGGACAGTGCCACTGGTTGTAGCTGGAGCAGCTGAGTCACTGTCTCCAGTGCCGTTGCTCTGGTTCAGGTTAGGAGGGCAGACGCTGCTAACAGAGGCAGAAGGGAAGTCTTCTGGGGGCTCATCAGGCCAGCCAAACTGCTCTTTAGTCTTGCCATAAATTTTTACAGCATCTATCATGGTGACGCCAGCTGGATCCACAGAGGCACCGACTGAAATAAGCAAGAGAAGCCTTTAGGAAGCGTATTTACTAAGAGTTCACAGAACCCTTCCCAGGCCAGGCACAGAGCAATCAGGTACAGGTGCAAACCCTGTCCGCCTCATAGACTCTGGAAGCCATGTCTGCTAAGACACTTGCGGCACATACGGCCACTGCTGAACACACAGGACAGCTGGATGGACCACAGCCCGGCGTCTCCTACTTGGGAGACCCTAACCATCACTGTGAGGATCCTGTGTAGCTCACTTGTGGTCCATCGCTCATCTGCTGATTCCCAATGAGCTCTGAGCACTTTCTCTGTTTGGGGTACAGGTCATCACCATCCATACAAACAGCAACTATTCCTAGTAGAAAGGACTTCAGCTAAGCGGCCAGTGATTGACAAAGAGCACACAGGCTCAGCAACATGTGAAGAAAGCCCAGAGCCAGTGATTCAGCTCACTTAGTGGAGTGCTGGCTGGGTTCCACCCCAACACCACATAAACTGGCATTGTGACACATGCCTCTAATTCCAGAACTCGGGAAGCAGAGGCGGGAAGATCAGAAGTTCGAGGTCACCCTCAGCTATATAATGAGTTCAAGGACAGCATGGGATTACACAAGACACTGTCTATAAATGAATGAATGAATAAAATGCGAAAAGCTCTGAGCCAGGGATATGGCTCAGTTGATAGGGCATATGCCTCCAGGTTTCATCAGTTAGTCTTGCCTCCTCTGACATGGAAGAATTCCATCAACGAGGCTAAGGCAACACCAAAGAGAAGAGCTACCTGTGTCTGCCTCTCTCTACCAACACACCTATTCTTCTTAATAGGCCTAATGGCACTGACCTGTAATCCCAGATACTCAGGAGGCTAAGGCAGGAACCCCCTCCCACGCCCCCGTTGGCTTATAGAATGGGAGACCCTGTTTCAAAATAAAAAAAAGCTAAAAGATGGCTGGTGATATAGCTTAGTGGTAGAGCATTTGCCTAACATTCAAAAAGGCCTGGGTTCAATTCCCAGTACCATCAGAAAGGAAACCAAGCAGTCTCCTTTCCTGGCACCCCACCTCGTACACCTCCAAGAAAGGGCAACTAGGTCCTACAGGGAATCCCTCCCTAGCAGTGGAGGGACACCTAGTGCTCATCTGTTCTAGTCCAGGAAGGCTCCAGCCTGTCCTGGTTGGCTGACTCACTGAAGAGGTTCAGCTTCCGGTCAGCCTGCAGGGCTTCCTCTCTGGTGAAGGGGAAGTCAAACCAGCGGGAGCGGCTCAGGTTAAGCTGCATGGTTCTGCCAAAGATCTCGATGTAGGATGGTGCCCGCTCGATTGCCTGCGTGCCAATCTGGATCCGCATGCCTGTCATCACCATGGTGCTGCTGTTGTTACTGATCTCCATGGTGAAGCCTCCAGGCTGTAGGAAAGGAGCACAGTCAGAAAAATCTCCAGGGTCCTTCCTCCCACATCCCCTCAATGGTTACCTGGGTAAGACCTAATTTCTCTGAACTCCATCCTAATCATGTCACCACAGATATGAGAAGGAGAGTGCCAGGCTCCTCCCCCAAACTTGAAACTGTCAGACGGTGCCCTACTCAGTAGCCCTTCTAACAATGGTAGGAATTTAGCCTGGAGGACTCAAACCTTCAGCGTATGAAGGCAAGTTGATTTATTCATTTGACCAGAAGCGAGCACTTTCCAGTACATATTCTATGTCTGATTCTAAAGGAAAATGTGGAGCCAGCCCGACCTCTCAAGGTTGGGAATCCTTGGTGGCATGTGCAAGGCCCTGGGTTCAACCCTCCTACTGAAGAGACAGGCACCATGTGTTCAACACTGCCTCCCACACACAGTGAGCCAGCCCCACACCCAGCTGCTCACCTTGGTGTTCGCCACATACATGCCAGTGGAGTTGAGCCTGTGCTTTATCTGCTGCGCATTGTAGACTTGCAGGAGGTCATTACCACCAAACTCCACATCCGTTAGCTGCTGGTTGTGTTCAAAGAAGTCAATGGGGAAGGTCACCTGGCTGGATGTGCGGGCTGCTGTGGGGACAGTACAGATGGCCAGAGAGCATTAAGTATACTCTCAGCGCTTCGGCTCACTCTAAAGCCGAAGACTAAGCCCTTGCTCACACACTCTGCTCTAACCAAACGGGCTTCCATCATCATCCATCACGATGACCGCTCGAGGTCAGCTTTCTCGCTGGTCACTCCCAACCAAATGACCCACTATATAAAACCTGCTTTCAGTGTGGGCTGCACAGTTTACAACATAACAGAACCTCTTTCTTTATGGTCGATAAGCTACATCATCATCTCAAACACAGAAACTCTAGGACAAAGTTAAGGAAAAGTGATGGTGCCTGCAATGTACTTAACTTAGCCAGAACCATTCCGAAAAGTCATGCTTCCTCTTCTTCAAAGAGTCCTCTCCCAGCCACAGTAAAACCTTTGATGGCCACACTGTTCTGCCGGAAACTGTTTAACCCTCAGCTAGATCAAAAGCACCTTTGCTAACCCCAAAGAAAAGCTAAAGCTGAGGACAACATTCGGACCTGTGGGACACCAAGAACTGCTGGCTCAAACTGGGCAGCCAACAGTGGTTGCCACGTGGACCTGTTTCAGAAGACTAGCTGGGACTGACCTCTGACCTCACCAATACAAACGCAGGAAAGCCAGTTCTTCTAACCGGCACAGGGCCTACTCTGTGGCTGTCTAAGAGACTGCTGAGCCCATGCCCATTGGGTTTGGAGGGGCCTTACTGATTGTAGCTGTTTTGCGCTTTCGCACAGGCTTCATGATGCTGATGACGCTGCTGGGCTGCAGAGATGGCTGGAGCCAGTAAGAGGTGTTCTCCACATTGGCCATATAAATTCGCAGGCTGCCATCCTCACACAGCAGGATCATGGTGGTGCGCTGCTGCTCGTTACAGGCAGTGTGCCTAATAGCAACCATGTCCTGGATCTAGGAGGAGAGGACAAAGATGGTGGGGGATCAGTTCTCACCCGTGTGGCTCAGGAGCCACAGAGGAAGGTGTAAAAACTCAGGCTCTACAGAGGGCCCATGTACTAAGGACAGCAAAGGCGGCAGCTGGAAAGACAGAGACAGTTTTCACCTGTTTGTTTCTTGAAGTGGGGCTCAACATGGAGCTTGGGCTGGCCTCCAAACTCTTAAGCCTCCTGCTCCAGCCTCCCTAGGCTAGAATTATGGACTTGTACCACCATACAGAGATGGAAAAAATCTTTTCCAACTGCCAAGAGATGGCCCAGATTCTTAGGTTAGGAGCCCTGGGAAGAGGGTACTGACCTTTGCTTTGGCGGGAAGAGTCTTAATCTCCTGGATGAGGAAAGTGTCTGGTTTCACCATGACTACCAGAGGCACGCCAGTAGTTTGCTGAACACAACACACCAAGCCAGGGTGGTTCATCACCTCAGACCACTGGCAAAGGGCGGGAGAAGTCTTACTGCCACCATTGGAGCTGCAGACACCAAAAGTGGATACGGCGTCAATCCCTGTTGTCCTTAAGAAACGTGTCCTAACACAGCAGAGCCGGTCACAGGGGCAAGAGCAAGGGACAGAAGCCCTCCCCTCCAACTCCAATCCTCCTCCTGCCTTCACCTGGGCAGACCAGTAGAGCTGGAATCACCCCAGGACGAGAAAGCAAGAGAGCTGGCCCTGCCTCCTGCAGGGTGAGCTAGCCTGGGGCACTGCTAGTGAACTGGTCCTTGAGGTGAGGGTGCACAAGAGCTGACAGTCTGACCAACCCAGACCCAGATCCAGGGCTCTGAGTCAGTCCACCCCAGCATCTACCCCACCGATGAATTGCTAGCGTGCATGAAGGGGCTGGTCCTGCAGATCAGAAGCTGCAGGACCTCCATGACACATGACAACAGGATATCTGAGAGGAGGCCCAGTGAGGATCCAGTACTAGTAGTGTAGAAGCCAGAGAGCTCAAGAGGCAGATCAGTGACTCATTGTAACGAACATTGCAAGATGTAAGGACTAAAGGCGGTGTTGTGGGACACACTGAAGCTCCCACATGGAGATGTTTTTGATGTCACTCCAAACAGAACCCCTGGCTAAGTTCAGATGTGCCATGGGTTAGTATCCTAAGAGTCAGGTGCATGCTCCCATCACTGCTATGTGTGTCCCCCAAGAGAACTCACTGAATCTTTGCTGCTAGGAATCAGTGACCTTTCAAGTCCATCAACTACACAAGGTCACAGAGCTGCGTAAGGTGAAAGGCATGGTGCCCTATGCGATTCTCCTGTCCATTTGACATCCTTCAAAATCAAGTTAATTCTACAGATCTAAAATAGCTCTTCGGTCGCAGCTAAGGGATAGGAGAGTCTCTGAACCTCTTCTTCCCAACTCTAGCATCAGGAAAACTGACGAATGTACTTACTTGCCCCAATTCTAGCCACCCTACCAGGACCGATGCCATGTCCTGGTTACTGATGGGGAGAGGGTGTGTGAGCTTCTAAGGAGGCGAACTGAAAGGACAGGGTGAGTGCTCAGCCACACTGTCTCCTCCTTCAAACTTGGTCATGGCTAAAACCTTGCCTACAGGTTTCCTCTCTGTGTAAAGCAAACCCCTGTGCTAGTGCCTAGGGGCTGGGGTCTCCATGGTAAAGAACAAACAGGCAGGCAGGCCTTCCAACTATGGCGGCTATTTGTCTTTAAAGATGGAAGTTGGTGTGTACAAGCAGAACAGGAAGCAGTAGTGGAGAGGAAAGGGGTCGGAGGAGAACGGAAGGCAGAAAGCCACACTGAACAAGAGCATGTGGGAGGCCAGCACACTGGATTGCTCTCACCTTTTGATGTTGATGGGGAAGAGCTGCAACACCTCCAGAGTGCTCCTGCTGACGGTGGCTGCAAAGGACTTGCCCTGACTGTAGCTGAAGAAAAGCATCTGCAACACGTGTGAATAGTACACAGACACGCCACCACCTGCCACCTGGCTGTTACTGTCCTGTAGGAACAAAGACACACATGTGCAGGACTTCACTTACTGGCTGGAACCCAGCTCCTGGGGCAGAACTTTAACCCATCACCAGGCATGAGACCCCTATGAGTGGGCCTCACGATGACAAGTGAGCATGATACACAGATGTTATAGAGGACTGACCAAGGGTTGGGGATTTAGCTCAGTGGTAGAGTGCTTGCCTAGCAAGCACAAGGCCCTGGGTTCGGTCCCCAGCTCCGAGAAAAAAAAAAAGAAAGAAAAAGGAAAGTAAGACTTCCTTCTTCCTTTAAAAAAGAAGACTGACCAATAAACGTGCTTGCAAAATACTATGCTATACCAAATTAAATTTTAGCTTAAGGAAGATGGCTCTGATGGGCAGTTTAGAGAAGAAAATCGTGGCTAAAATCACTAACTAAAACACATGCCTCTCCCAGGAAGAATACAACTCTGCCAGGTAGGCAGGATGACCCTGGTGAACAGCCACCTGGGAAAAGCAGCCCTGATCTGTCTCAGGAAAATTGACAATATCCTATGCTGCAAATCTCATTTGTGCAAACAAGCAAGCCTTGGAATTTATGTCTCTGTAAAGCATGTTTAATTGCTCGGGTAACTTGGGGTATCAAAGTACATAAACTAATGGGGATTTTTGCTCAGGGCTGGCTCCCTTTTGTGCACCGGCCAAAACTGGTCATGGTGGCTATTATTAGATAGTTTTTTTGAGCTAGAGTGACATTTCGTGGACCTGGGTTCAATTCCCAGACTGCATGGTGAGTCCTGACCATCTGTAACTCCTATTCCAGAAGATCTGATCCTCTCTTCTGGCCTCCCGTGCTGGATTCATGTGCACAGCGCACAAGCGTACATGCAAGCAAACACCATACACATAACATAATACTGAGACATATTAACTCTGGTGACAGAAGCTGAGAAGCAAGGATTTTACAGCCCAATTGCCTTAGTGGTTTAGTTTTGCCATGAAGTAAAAAGAAGTGAAGTGCATATGCATTCGTGCACATACAAGGAAGGGTAAGGAAACCGAAAGGGACAACAGAGGAGTTTCTCAACATAGTGAACACAGAACAGAAGAAAGTGACTCTAACCTTCAGATCCTCGTGATTTATTTCCAGCACATTAGTGACATAGAAGGGGCCCTGCTGGGCACTGCTGGCCTCCTCCATGAGCTGTGTGTACATGTACCCAGCAGAGGACATGATGACAATGATGTTCTTGCCTTCCTCGTTGAAAAGGAAGGTGACATCCCTTATCTTTGAGCTTGGCAGGAGGAAGTAGAAGGTGGGGCTCAAGGCATCAACAGACAGGTCGTAAATCTGCAGGGTGACAGGAGGGGGAAGAAGGGCGATCTGTTTCAGTCCCACCCCCAACACATGCCAGGGAATTCTAACCGCTACAACCTCAGGCTGGTGGGCATTCACCCTCTGGTCAACGAGCCCCACTAGTAAGGCCTTAAGCATTACAGTGCACATAAAAACAACTGTTTTCCAAATTCTTCAGGGAGTGAACAGGAAAAGATACACAAATTTATAACAAGTAGTCACAAATGTGTACAGACCCAATTCCTACAAACACGTGCTGTCAACCTACTCAGGAACATAACAGATTCTGGTTTTTAAGTCAAGTGTTCAAGAAAGAATGAAAGCAAACCAGCATCCCTCACCTTGACGAAGTCTGCAGTAACAATGGCTAGCTCAGTCTGAGAGCCAGGGAGCCACACAGCTTTGATGATGAAGTTCCCTGTTGCCAACTGGGGATGTAACACTAAGTGATCGGAGACAGAGCCCGAGCTACTGAAGGTGAGCACGTGGCAGTCCTGGGCATAGGTTCAAGAACAGAAGGGTTAAATTGAGACGGATACAGTGAGCTCCTTCATTCTGAGCTCCCACATGTCCCTTTTTCCGAACACTCCTGGCCTCCAGTTTGCATTCAGACTGCCTAGATACTCAGGTCTCCAGAACACAAAAAGATCAGAGCAATGAGAAGACATGGCGTGAGCTCAGAGAAAGACATCTACATCCTATTAACTTTCATGCCTTCAGCTATGAGTGAAGAGAAGGTGAAGCTGAGGCCAGGGAAGACTTGGCCAGAGCTCACAGCTCGGGGAGTCGGTCCTGCAGCGTCTTTACCTTCAGCCCACACACTGCCAGGTAGTCCTCCTTGCAGGGGTTTCCAGTAAGACTCAGCACTGTGAAGGGAACTGGAGCAGAAGCCAAGCGGGTTAGAGTCAACTTCCTCTTACTGGAATCTGCTTGCTTCAGGAGCGCTGAGAGCTGCAGCACCGTGATCTACAAAGGAAGCGCCACCTGCTGAGGCCCAGGCCCAGACCAGGCCCTCAAGTCTAGAGCAGGCAGTTAAGGAAGCTCCCTTGGGAGGGGTGTAAGTCACTGCCTTGTTTTGTGGATTTAGTCTCTTAGAAAACTTGTAGATGAAGTTCAGCCTCTACTTCTCCCCAAAAGAAAGTCATGGAAGGTCATTCATTCACCTCTTTCTATCAAAGAGGGCAAAACAAGCCAAGTAATGAAACCAACTGTTCTGTGCAGAATCTTCTCATAACATACTTAATTCAATCCCTATACACCATTGCCCTCAAGTGTCCCATAAAGCACTTCCTGGATCAGCTGCTTTAAGGACTGTCCATACTGGCAGTTAAGGTAAGACAGCAGCCCTGACAAGAGGCAAGAACAGAGAAAAGAAACCTAGCATTCTGCAACTGAGCATCTGAGTCCCTGAAGAGCAGGGATTTCTAAACAAGAAACACTGACTTCTTAAGACTTTTGCCTTTCAGCTTGACCCTTTCTGCATCCAAAAATGGGCAGGAATGGGAACTAAGTTTTCCTGAACACCAGCCAATCATCGCCTTTCCCAGAGCCTTTCCAAGTCATCTCAGTTCTAGGGATAACGAAGAGACTCTGGTCCAAGCCAAAAGGTTTAATGAGATCAGTCTTGAAAGCACTCTCAGGAACAAAGCAGTGGATGCTTCCTCTCAGAGGGCCAAGCTGAACACAGTCAGATCCTAAAATGAACAGGAAGGAATCATGGGACCTACCTTGCCCTTCTCGTGGCTAACAGCCAAATGTTGGCGGCGCCCATGGGGGGAAGAAAGCACACACATAGCCACCCGCCTGAGCACGTGGGCACTGATCAGCTGCCGTATAGTCTGGCCCTGGTCTCCGCTGTAATTCATCCGAACATTCTCAAAGGCACCTTCCTGTGAGCCTAAGGTGGGAACCTAGCAGAAGGGAGAAGCAGAAAAAGTATTGGAGAAGGCAAGACTGAGTGGACTTATCCACTGTCACCAGAATGGCAGTGCACCCCTTAGTCGTTCAGCAGCTTTAAATCTGGTGGGCGGGGTCAAAATTAAATCTGGTGAATCTGATCAAAATAAACGATATGCATGCACATAATTCTTAAATAATAAAATTACTAACAAAGGTAAAGTAGAGGGCGTGGTGGCAGAAGCCTTTAATCCCAGCACTTGGGAGGCAGAGGCAGATGGATGTCTGTGAGTACCAGGCTAGCCTGGTCTATATAATGAGTTCAGGCCAGCCTGAACTCAAAATGGACAAGTGATGAACTTCAGCCCGCAGTCCACTGTCCTCAGCTGATTAAAGTCTACTGCTTCAGCCTGGCTCCAACAGTAGGGTCAAGTTACCATGAGAGTAAGTTAGGCACTGGCTGTTTTCAAACGTTAGTGTTTTCACTTATAAACAATGGTAATGACACGCATGCACCTGGCAAAAGTAAACTTGGCAACTTAGTGGGCCACCAACTCCATCTTTAATTTTGATGTCAGTATTTAAAATATTAAGCGCCCTGCTCTGGGTGTCTGTCCACTCGGGGAGTCGGTCCTGCAGCGTCTTTACCGTCAGCCCACACACAGCCAGGTAGTGCTCCTTGCAGGTTTCCAGTAAGACTCAGCACTGAGTACAACTCACAGGCAAACTCACTTATTTATCCCTGCAGCTCAGGAGTCCGAGGTGCAAAGCTGGACGACCAGCCCTAAGTCACAGGACTGACAGGCTGGAAGTCAACAAAGGATAAAGCTATCTGCAAGCTACTGAGCCTCAGGAAAGACACAAGCAAGAGGCTTCTGGTTTTATTTTAAAACTTTCAGTTATAGTGCCCACAAAATGGACCCCCTAACATCCTAGAAGGTTTAACGCATCCACATGCTTTAATAAAAAGAAAACTTGCTCCCTAAACACCTGAGTTCTTGTCAGACACACCTCATCTGTGGATTACTACACTGCTCAAAGTATAGCTGAGGAAGGCTGTTGACCACAGATTGTAGGCTCTGCATGGCCTAGGACCCACTCACTCTTAAGTCTCTTCCTCAGCTGCTGTGACAAATACTGGGGCGCCATGACACACAGGTTGTCATGACACAGTTACTAGACCTCACAACCCTGACATCTCACCATCAGCTGGTCTGTCATCTCCACAACCTTGTCCACTGTGTGCAGTTCACTGAGGGCCTGCTGTGCCCGGCTGCTGCTCCCCACGGCGGAAGCCTGCTGAAAGTTGGTCTGAATGGCATCCATGAGGAAATTGAGCATGTCTAACACGAGAGGAGCGAAGGAGAAATTGGCCTGAGAGAAATCGAAATACACAAATGAAAAAAAAAATAAAAATACAAAAGAAAAAAATCATGGATCACATGCAACAATCTTGACAGCCATTGTCTAGAGTAGGACACAGTCCCCTCTCTAGAATCCTAGCTCTGATGACAGTGAGTAAGAGGACTATTTCTAAGTCGAGGTCCACAGACACCTAAGTCATTCAAGGTGCTTTCTCCTATGCACACAGAACGGGGAAAGAGAAAACACAATCACTCAATGGGTTCTGCATTCTGGGCCTAGATAAGAACTTCTGGCCAAGGAAGTATGTTCCAGAATATCACTCCCACTAGCTCTAAATCCCTCCTAGAGATGGGCAACACATGCTACCTGCATGTATACTGCATGACTATGAAGGGAAAACAACCAGGCTACCAGGGAAAGCTCACAGAGCACTGGTCAGACCTGCTGGACTGTCCTGCGCTCCAGTGCCCATCCGGAAGCCCCACCTGATTCTGCAGCTCCTCACGGCACCCCTCAACTGTGCGGCACAGGCTGCTCTTCTTGGGCTTCTCTTCATCAGCAACCTTTCCATCACTGATGGTGACCTTGGCCTTGTCAGCAGGTGAGGTGCTGGCATGGCGCACCAGACTCTCTGAAACCCTAGGCTCGCTCTGAAACGCTGACTCCTTCATGGTAGAGCTCATGCCACTGCTAGGAGTTCGTTTCACCAGTGCCTAGAAACAGAAAGCGTCAGCGTCCCTACATTCCTGTCACACTCGGGTGAGATTCTGCCGAGCTATTAGAAGCAGGAGGGCCTGACTACACATGCACCCATGATCCGAAGCCAGATCCACAGGGCTCACTCAACATCCATCTTCACTGCCCTCTCAGAGCATCAGGCCTGACGAGGTGATGAGGATGCTGCTGTTTTTAATGCGCCAAGTGAAGAGCTCGGGCCACAAAGGGATTCATCACCAATCACACAATGACAAGTAATGCTTGGCCACACAGAGCTGAGGTGGGGATTTTCTAGATTGCCTTATGTTCCCGTATTACTAACAAGCTGCCCATGGGACACTGTGAAGGTCCCATCATCACTCACCAAGCAGCTGCCATCTTCCTTGGCTCCACAGTCACAGAAAAAGGAGCCATACTTGGCATAGGAGATCTCATGATCCTTGTGGCACACCTTCGCACACACTGTGCACACACCCACCCCATCCACCATCTTACACGTATGACAGTGGTACCTACAAGCAACAATAATCAGCAATAAGTCCCATGCAACAACACTGGAGGCCCAGCAATCCTCGCTTTAAAAGGACTCACCAATGCTGGTTCATAAATTCCTTCTGTGTGATGGTGAAAGTGCACAGCTTATTGCAAAGAGAATCTTCATCCTTCAAAGATTAATAGGTCTTTTTAATCACACATGTCCCTCTCCATCAGGGTCCCATAAAAACACACCTGCTCCAACACTCTGCGGAGACACCGGTGTCTAATGGGAACCTGCCCTGATTTGAAACAGCCAGCTGTCTGAAAGCCTCCTACAATTTCAAGTGCCATCTTCTGGTCTTGTTGACAAGAAAGGGTGGGGAAGACAGACAACAAAAACCTTTAATACTGTCAAGAGTCTGCCACCATCCGTCCCTAAACTTGTATGGGATAAAGCAGAACAAGTAACTTCAGAGATAAAAGCCACATACTCAGTGAAAAGTTGCTTCAGCTGGAGACTAGCTCCCATGCCTATTGTGCAGGCCTAGGGAAGCACAACAGCAGACTCTTGTGAGCAGAAAGAAAGCAGCAAGACTCCAAGCCCTCAAGCCCGCCGAGGACAGAGGAGCACCACAGTCTCAAGCACATGGACAGGCTGCACAGCCATTCCCTTCCCTACTTAGCACTTACGGAGTCCTCAGCCTGGGAGTCTTCCTCTTCCACCGCTAACTCTTCCACCCAGTCTGAATCCACCTCAATGGCACGCTCCTCCCCATCTACCGACAGATGGCTCGGTCCTTGACCATTACTCTGGCTCAGGGCATTCGTGACGTCAGCCAGGTAAGACATAATGTGACACGTGCATTCCAAGACCATCACATGCTGCAAGAAAAGACGAGGAAGCTTAAGTTCTCTCATGCCAGGCACTTTCTAACAGCATTCAAGACCAGAGGTCAGAATCAAGGCAGAGAGGGAAGACGGCACATCATACAGCCCCCAGCTCCTACTACGACCTGCACACAGCTGCTCAGAGAGCTGCAATGAACTCCTGTGGACTTGTTCACTCTTCAGCATAAGCCTGAGTAAATTTGAAGAATGGAATACAGAGGGAAGCGGGGACCCCTCAAGACAAGAGCAGCTTGAAAGGGTCTCTCAGCATTCTCCTGCCAGAGACCGGCAAACCACAGCAGGGAGTTCTGTAGTTCTCTCAAAAGCCCAGGATACAGATGCTGGAGAGACACTCAGGAGTTACGAGCACATGCTGCTTACAGAGAACCCAGGCTCCACTGCCAGTACCCACACCAGGTTGCCCTGAACTGCCTGTAACTCCAGCTCCAGCGGATCTAACTGAGTTCAAGCACGCGCACAGCATGCACACACACAAACACGCTTCACAAATAGAAAGCCAGTCATGGTGACACACACACTTTTAATCCTAGCACTCGGGAGGCAGAGGTGGGTGGATCTGAGTTCAAGGCCAGCCTGAATATATCAAGTTCCAGGATAGAGACCCTGTCTCAAGTTCCCCATCCCCTACAAAAGTTTAAAAATGAAATAAATTTTAAATGGTTGCATTAAAATATCAGCAACCACTAATAGTCAAATATCAGGCTCAGATTTCTAAATTCCCAGGAGCCCCTTCACTGACAACTCAGTGTCAAATGAACAGTAATTAGTAGAAAAGAGGGAGAGAGGAGTCAGTACTTACTGGGGTTTTGAGACCAGAGCCTGCCCTCCATCTATTCCCTGCTATGCTTTTGGGTGAGGAGTCAAGGAAACAGCCTGACCAAAGACTTTCTGCCATGCTCAAGTCCCTTGGCACAGACTAGAGCTCTGTAAGCATACTGAGCAGTGGGGATGATGCTGCCACTGTGACTCCCAGAACACTGACCCAAGGCAGCAACGACTCCCTGTGCTTAGGAAGGGCTCTGTCGAGTCCTCATCAGAGCATCACCTCCTTAGACTTGCATAGGGCCTAAGTGGGTCTGCGTTACCAGGACAAAAGAAGCGCTGAGGTTCTCAGCCTTGTCTTCTATAGGCCAGAGAGACACAGACGCTATTGCAAAGAGACTTCTCTCTTTCTCCGGCTCCCTCCCTTAAGCTGTCCTCACTCTCCTTACCTTTCCATGCATTACATTGGCATTCAGTTTCTCAACCACATTCTTCTGTGACAGGTATTTCTTGCTGTCCCAACGCAAAGAGAGAGAGAGAGAAGTCACAATCATCTGAGGCTCCAAAGGAAGGAAACACCTTCACAGGCCTCCAATCAGGTTGTGATACTGTGAAGGGAACCTGTCTGTTTAAGCAGCATGGAGTTGACATGGCTTGGACTGGTCTGGTCCTAGGACCAACAGTAGCATTCTGTATTGTTTTCCCAGGACTTAATAGGAAACTCCACTAAAAATAATAAAGACAGCCAGGCATACACACGTGTCTTTAATCCCAGTGCTGGGGAAGCTGAGACAAGGACTTTGAATTTGAAACTTCATGAGACAGGGTCTCAAAGGAATGCACACATATGTGTGGGCGTGTGGGCGTGTGCTTGTGTGTGTGCGTGTACATGTGCGTGTATGTGTGAGCATGTGTGTAGGTTGCAGATAGGATGAAATAAACAGAATAGGAACTACCACACCGATAGTTAGTGCTTAACAAAGGAATTTTAGTTCTGCTAACTCTGACTGGGAAGGAAGGAAGCGTAATGACTCACCTTCCTTCCTTCATTCCTTCCTCTAAGTTCAGAACACAGGTGAGGTCCTCTTACCATCTGCCCAGCCAGTCCACAGCAGCATTGTGAAGTTGAAGGTGGCCCGCTCCTTGTCCGGCACTGGCTAAAGTGGCCATCACAACCATGAGCTCGGGGAAGCCGGTCCCATCACCATTCGCCAGCATGTCTGTGGCCATGGGGGTCAGAGTGCCCAGAAGTACAGCACACACACCTTCTCCAACTTGGCTAGTTTTAAAAAAAAAAAGGTATTCTAAGTATAGTCTTTCAATTTTAAGAGCAATGAGACACCAGGCTACAAATGGTCAGTTCAAAACTCATGGTCACACAGAGGGCCCTGCTTCATTTGAATGTGGGAAGGGGACTTGTGTGTGGCAGGGCTAGGGGTGGGAAGAGGGAAAAGGGGCAGGAGGGAGATGAGAGACACTGGGAATGTTGGACTCGGCAGTTAGAGCACCCGCTACTATTCCAGAGAGCCTGGGTTTGAGTCCTAGCACATGTAGCAGCTCATGGCCACCCATCAGTCTTGTCCCACAGGCCCCAGCACCCACTTCTGGCTCCCACAGGCAACAAGCATATAAGTGGTGTACAGAAGTCAAGAGGGCAAACACTTCCGCCCCACAATGAAATGATATATAAACAAAATCTCATTAAGAAGCATGGAGATCCCTGTGAGTTCAAGGCCAGCCTTTTCTATATAATGAGTTCTAGGACACCCAGGGCTACAGAGAGACCTTGTCAATAAATAAATAAATAAATAAAGCAAGCAAGCAAAAGACATTTAGTGAGGTTAAGTAACAGGCCAAGTCGGCTCTGAAGTTTCTCCATGGGAAATCTCAAGAAACCACACAGTGCAGGATGCGGGTGGGACAGGTGTGCAATGCTCAATGGGAAGGCAGCCACAGCTGTTGTGTAGAGTTCTGGGATTTAAAGACGACACACACAGACTTGCTACCTGTTTTCCCGAACAATGTACGTGGTCAGTAACTGTAGCAGCTGCCGGTTCTCCTGAATGACCTCCAGCTGGTCAGAATCCTTTGGGGGCGATGTTGTCATGCGGGTGAGCCAGGCCTGCAGGCGTACTGGCTCCACACAGGCAAGCTGGGCGAGAGAGCCACAGAGGTGAAGGAGGCTTGGGTTAGGGCTCTTCTCAGCTAGAACAAACAAGAGGCTTCTGTCAGTGAGGAGGGCAGGACCTCCACAGAAGGGGCAAAGGCCAGAAGAGAAAAGGCCTCAAGAGTTTCAGCATCTTTCCCAACTTTCTCTGAAGGATTCTCTACACTTGTTAGCGCTGTCATGCTTTGGGTAAATTCAGGCAGGAGCCAGGCACAGTATTAGCCGGACATCAAAGTCCCCGTAAGAAGATTACCAAAAGCTGCCACTCACTCAGTTGGAAGAGTTTGGTGAAGAATTTCAAGACTCGGTTACAGAATTTAGCAGAGAGGTCCTCATTGGCCGTGGCCATCATGATCTGCACAAGTTCCCCACTGCAAGGTGAGGGGGGAAGGAGACAACCATGTTAACCGTCACCTAGGAAGTCCTGCTTCTGCTTCACAGTCTCAGCCCTGGGGAAAACTGTCACTCGGGGACCCCACACAAGCTGCTCTTGGAATACAGCCCACCCCAGGAGACAGACACTCAAGCAGGCCTCCTTGGTCCCGAGGCAGCTAAGTCGGCACATCTAGCCCCTCCCTACTTTCAGTGAGTCAAGGGAAGCAGTGCTCACCCATCAGAGAAAAACTCCTCCATGGCCTTCCGGGCCTGGCTGCTCTCCAGCTGCTTCTCCAGATACTGTAAACACTCCTCCAGGATGGACTCATCCAGCCCACTGAGGACCAAGACCACAGTTCAGTGGATGCACCCATCCAGCCCACCAAGAACCAAGACCACACCTTCAGGGCCCTCCTGACTGCCTCTGAAGAACGACTAGACCTTGAGGCAAACACCTAGTTTTGTTTTGCCTGAGTTTAACATAAACTCTGGCATAGTACATTCAATGAATGTTTAATACAAGAACAGTAAGACGTCAATTTTGTTTTACTACCTTATTTCCTAGAAAAATAAAGAGAGGTAGGCCAGGTGTGAACTCACACACCTGCAATCCCAGCATTGGGAGGCAGAAGTAGAGCATCTCAAGTTCCAGGCCAGCCTGGACCCTGACAGACCTGGTCTCAAAGATGGAAAGCACAGATAAAAATGAAGAAAGGGAGGAAAGGTGCTGAAGTTAAGCATCAGCTGTGGATAGCGCATGACTGTTTCCAGAGGAGGGAGAGTCTGGGTGAATCACTCCTGCAGGGAGAAGCCACTTCAAGCACCTACGTTTGAAAAGCAAAAGAAGAGGGCCTAGAGAAGTGCTCAGTGTGTGAACTGTTTGCCACTCAAGAGTGAAGAACACAGTTCAGACTCCCAACCTCTACCAGATGCTGCGAGGTGTCACAGCAAAGGGCGCTGAAGACAAAAGGCTGGGTCCCCAAAGGGAAAGCCTGAGCTCAGCTCCCCCGAGAGCCCCGGCTGAGGTGAGAGGATGCAGCAGAGGATGAAAAGTGAGACTTCCAGGGTGGGCCTTGGACCCTACACAACACCAATGTACAATGGACAAGCACATGCAAAAGTACTTTCTAGAAAGGGATGGTGATATGGTCTGGTCATGCCAGAGGCTGAGGCAAGAACCTCAAAGCTGCCTGGCTACAGATCAGGAGAGGGCAAATGAGGAAAGGAGAGGGCAGGCGGGTGGGCAGGCAGGTCGTCAACAGAGAGGAGGTAGCCAGTACGTGGGCCTTCCCCACACAGTTCCTAGGAGAGTCCTGTACATCCCCACAGCATAGCCTAATGCTGATCAAGCAGATCAAAGGCCTACTTTCCCCAGACCACCCATTTCGATAGTCACAAAACATGAGCGTGATATTCACCCGTGCCTCTGTGCACCCCACCCCACCACCCTTTTCACTTCATTCAAATAATGTTCCCAATATGAACATTTAACACTCCATTCTCTCAAAAGTGAGTTATTCCTAAGAATCAGTCATACAGCAGATCCCAGGGCCTCTTCATACACTTCCACATGAGCACAGGAGGGCTCAAAGCCCATACCGAGGAGCTGTGGTCACCAACATGGCAGCAGGGGTGGTGCATCCTGCCGACAGCTATAGCAGCTCTTCCTGCTCACCTGCTGGGGTCTGCATGGTTGGCCAGAATGTTGTAACACCCTGTGATCAGCTTCTCATACACGCGAGCCAGGAACTCATCAGACTCCGCAGGTCCCAAGATGCGCTCCAGGGAGTTACTGCTGATCTCAGCAGCGCTCTCCGTGCTTGACTCCAAGAGGAGCGGTAGCAGAGCCCGGATGACCTGTGCTGGGTTCATCTCATCCGACCACCTACAGCCAGGAGACGGGAGCAAATGAGGGCTTGTTTCTTGAAATGCTGCAAGGCCAAGGCTGGTCGACTGGGGAGAGCTTCTAGTTTAGTCTTTTCCCTCCTTGACAGTGATTTCTTATGTGTGTATACCCATACCATTTCATATACTTCTTCACTGTCAGAAGCAAAAATCATTTCCATATAACAATGCATTATTTATTAAAATAGCAAATTAATAAGACACTTTCATAATAAACTAAAACCGGAGAAAGCAATCCATCCTTGAAAACTCTAGAACAGTCAGGAATCTGGACCACTTTGAAGGCAAAGCAGCATGGTTCCCGTGACCCAACTGCCTGTCTGGTGGTTGGCCCTCCTCGACTCTACCAAACACTTAGGAGGAAAATTACTGTCACCTCAACTCTACTGCTTCAGCCAGAAGACAGCACACCATCGTGAACACAGGGGCCTGGGCTCCAGGCTCTAGTACTCACACAATCAGATCCCCAGTCAACCTGACCAGGGACAGGAGGGTATGTTTCAGGGAAGCTGCCAGGGGCAGACTCTGGCCACACAGAGTCCCCAGGTGAGCAGCCTGCACGGCGCTGATATAACTCTCCGATGGGATGGTGTCATTGGCAAATGCATTGCGCTGAAAGGAAGAGAGAACCGAGTGGAATGGACAGACGGACCATCAACCCTGGGCAAAATCCACTGATGCAAATTTTAAAAAAAATCTACCATAAGCTAGGGCCTCACTAAGGTTTGCAAACAGTACTCTCCACTGCACTGTGCGCAGGCCTCTGAGGCCACTGAGCTGAGCGGAGAAGACAGCCAAATTTCATTCAAACAGATTAATAGTTACATACCCAGTACTCCCTCCAACGGATCTGAACATGTAACAGTAAAACTGCTGCCTGGCTCTAATGGCTAGGAAGGCTCTGGACTTTGAATGCATTTGGTTCCCACTACTAGGACTGTAATTATCCTTTGGGTGCTATCAATAGGCCACAGTTGTGAAGCCAAGAGAAGACGGAGCAGACTTTGCTCCTCTACAGAACTTTAAAGAAAGAATAATCTGTTTGCAGAGTAGTGTGAGTGGGACAGACACAAGAACTCCACAGCACCCCACAGCCCAGAGAGCCTAAGGGCTCAAGTCTGCTGCACAAACTCACAGCAGAGCGGCATCTGACACACTGACACACATGTAACCCGAGTTTCACAGGTGACAGAGGCAAGGCTCAGAGAAATACAGTGGTCTGTGCTCTGGTAACATGGGCTTCAAGGCAGAGAGGCCACGTGAGAACACTTGGTAATCTAAGACACCGACTAACTCAGCTGCACGGAGCCAACTCCAGCCTCAAGAGGAAGAGTAAGGACAGAGGGCTTCAGTGCTCGGCAGTAGCCCTGGAACCACAGGGACTCACCCAGGATCCAATGTTGGGAAACTCGTTGGTATTGATGTTATTCCAGGACTCACAGACAGACTGCACTGATGACGGTAAATTCTGCACCAGAGTTGGACCTGCAGGCGACAGTAAGGATGAGCAACCATCATAAGAAAGGAGGAATGATGGAACATTTAGAGCAGCCCCAAATGTCAGAATCATTACTAAGACAGCTTAGATGGCTATTCCCGCAGCTGAACCATGTCGGAGATGCAGCTAGTGATTACCCAGCAGCTAGCAATCGCAGTTGGTGAAGCTCTCATTCCCACCAGTCATGGTCTAATCTCACAAGTAAAGATGACAACCGAAAACAAAGGAGGAAGCATCTAAGCATGTCAGGCTGCAATCGACATTGGTCCTGTTGCCTCCCCACCTGGTCTCAGAGGAAGTATTGCTTTGAACTCCTCCCGACCCCCAGAAGACAAATCCTGAGGGCAGGGATCATGAATCCCCATGCACAGCACTCAGGGAAGCAGTAGTGAGACTCCAAAAGTGAAGACTATTAAATGTGACACTGGGCATGTGGCAGCAGGGTATAGTGGGGAAGTTGAGTTGCCCAGCCCTCCTGCTCAGGAGCTCTAAAAGTCCTCCACCCTGGTTTTGTGGCAGATCACTCCTGGGCAAGGACAGAGACTGTTAGTAAATTCTGTACAACAAAGAACTCCACCAAACGAGCGCAGGAATGGCGAGCAGCCTTGCCCTCAGGAAGGAGCTGCTCCTGGTTTAGATTTCAGCTTCACTGACTGCACAGGAGTCATGGCTGATGAACTTGTCCTAAACCTCAGTTTCTCTGTAAGTGAACAAGAACAACTCACAGAGTTACTGAAAGAGCCAATCAGATACGCCCATGGAAATGCCTGACAGTCAAGGTGGCTCTGGTGAGGCTAGTAGGCAGGGAGTGAAGCCATCATCACACAAAAGCGCCGCGGTCACTCACCCAGTGTGTTTGCCTTGCACCTGCTCGAGCCGATAGCCAAGACAGCTGCAAAGCCATGCAGCTTCTCCTGGGAGGGCTTCTCGGTGGATCCCTCTTCATTAAGGTTCTGAAGCAGATAGGCTCTGAAGGGAAAGGAGGAAGCAAACGCTGTAGGAATAAGGTCGAGAAGCTTAAGAGCCAGCACCTCTGTTTCCAATCTATTTAAGGACAAGTCACAGTGCCAGCTCCTTCTGAGTAACTCTTTTCCAAACAGCCCACCCTCAGAAAAGCTCCGAACATGACTGCATGACCAACAAATCTAAAGGATCCTGAATACATCTATCCTCCTTCCCCTTCTTGGAAAGTCAGCAAAAGACACACACGCAGGCGCAGGCGCGCGCGCGCGCGCACGCACACACACACACACACACACACACACATCACACACACACACACACACACACACACACACACACACACACACACACACACACACACACACACACACACACACACACACACACACACACACACACACACACACACACACACACACACACACACACACACACACACACACACCACACACACACACACACACACACACACACACACACACACACACACACACACAAAACTGAGATCATGTTTTAAAAAATAAGCCAGGTGCTTTAATTTAATCCCAGCACTTGGGAGACAGACAGGGAGATCTCTTAGTTTAAGGCTAGCCTGGTCTACCGAGTGAGTTCTAGGGCAGCCAGGCCTACACACATAAACTATTTCTTGAAAAACAAGATAGATGGATGGATGGTTAGACAGACAGATATACGGATAGATATATGTAAAAACGAAAGAAAACAAAGCCTGTTCAGCCTTAATTTACATAACATTTCCCAACTTATTAGTCAGAGTTCAGTTTGGGGAAATACCGGTCCAGGAGGCAGATCAAAGCCTAGGTTCTGCAGAGGGCAGGCCCATGCTTAGATGTGGCTGCTGCATCATACCAACATCAAGAATGATACACACAGTAGGGCATTTGTTATCTAGTTATGCCTCAAGTTTCTTCAATATAACTGCCCCCAGCAACAGCCCTCAATCTACAAGGCGTCAGACACTAAGAGACAGGATTATTTAAATTACAACAATCCAGGTCCCTATCAGTGAATAATCACCACAGAACAGGGGTTGAACAATGAAATCCCAAGGACCAGATCATCAATGAGATGGCCAGGCAGGACCTGCTGTAAGGAAAAGCCGCTCCCCCACAGCACCAGATTGTTGTGTTGAGGCCGGCTTTGCCAGCCTAGCAGACTGCTCACAAGCACTTCTGGGGACAGGCAGTGTAGAATCGAGGTCTCAGGTAGCTGAGTCAACTACCTAGCAGTCCTCCTGTCTCTGCGCCCTAAGTGCTAGGACTGCTTGTGTAGGCCACTAGGCCTGACTGTTCCTCCTTTTTACTCCAAGTACTGAAGACAGAATCTCCCAGTTCCAATTTAGCTTAAAACCAGGAATCTCAATTTGTGAGCAGTCTCCAATTTGTATATACTGAAAATGAACTTTAAATTTTTAAATATCAACTGCTCAGCAAGTTTTACAGAATGTATAATTTGCAATGTTTGCTGAAAAAGAGAACAGCTTGAAATAGCCTTTAACCCATTAAGGAATATTTGTCTCTCTGTAAGCCCACATCTGGGAGGCTGAGGCCATAGGGCTGCCATAGGCTCCAGAGGAAGCCACAGACTATGACTGTTTCCGGAGCTGGGGACCGAACCCAGGGCCTTGTGTTTGCTAGGCAAGCGCTCTACCACTGAGCTAAATCCCCAACCCTGACTATGACTGGTTCAAACAGAGTTAACAATTGGTCCTAGGTCTGGGTCCATGAAATGCAAGTCCTGCAAGGGCCTCATTCCCACTGAGAAGAGACACTCAGAAAAACAGCTATCCTTTCTGTAGCCAAGAGCTGCACTTCTACAAGGATCATGAAATTATAACTTAAACATCCTGGGACTCACCAGCTGACTGAACTGAAAGGGAGAACCGTCACCCTTTCACATCCTGCCCCAAAGGGAAAAAGCAAAGCTCACACACAAGGAAAGGACGCTCACAGACCCCAGGATCTTCCAGAGAGAGCACTAATCTCCACACCTTGTGAATGAGGCGTAGGTGTCAATGAGCTGCAGCGTAGCTGGAAGGAGGTTCTTGGTGATCTCAGATGACTTATGAGGATCGGTCTCTGCAGCCATCTTAGAAAAGTGCTCATCCAGAGAGACCTGCACCTTTGAGACAGCCGCGTCCAGGGTGTAGATGGACTGCAGACTAGGGATCTCATGCAGCTGGAGAACAGTGGTGCAGTCAATGGAGCAGAATGACGAGATCTTTAAAAACACCCAGGATGTGAATTAGTTGTGAGAAGGCTCTGGCAAAGCCTAGTCCTGCCATTACAATCAGAACAATGGCATACCTGTCGGGCAAAGTACTCCTCTACAATCTCAACATCGTACTTCACTGAACTGCACTTGCTGGCGGCCAGCTCAACAAGCGAGCCCGCATGCTCGGGCCTCATGCCTTGTCTGATAAGGTGATCCTATTTGGATAGCAAGAGAGAGTTTAGGAAAACCACCTGCAAAGTCCAAAGCTTTCATTGACTTTAAAAGTCCCCGTGGCACAAAGCAAGTGGCCTGTGAGGCGCCCTCACAGCAAGCTGAGCTCCCCTTTGGCACCTTTATCCAGCTGACATAGGAACTGATCCGGAGGCGGGACGACCACCGCAGAGTGTGTAAGATGTCGCATTCGCTCATCTCAGGTGAGTTCATGGCCAGCTGGTTCATGTAAGTCTTTGAAGGCGGTAAAATTCCCAAGATCCTCCAGAGAATCAAGAAGTAATACTGCAGGGCGCAGGCCTCCTGAGGAGGTGAACAGAGCAGTGGAAGCATGTGGCCCGCTCGGCTCTCCCTGAGGTAGCAAGTGTTCCAAAGGCAGCCTCCCAAACGGAACCTGTGTCTACTGTGACCTGAGAGGCCCGCTAGAGCATCTTAGCACATAAACACTACGTCAAACGGGCGGACACACTAGGACACTCTGCCGCTCTCTGCACTCTTAGAAGCTGCAAGGACGCACTCAGGCAGCTCTGGCTCCTCAGTACTTTACCACCTAAACAGGAGAGACACGAGCTGGGCAGGGCCACAGCCAGCCAGCCATTAGCCAGCGGCCTGGAACTGTTGAGAACTGTTCTGAGACCTCGAGAAATCCATACGTACTCACAGGCCCAGAAAAGCTCGTGTGAGGCTTCTGCAGTGACACAGCAATCAGGCGGCAGCTATTAACCCTCAGAGTCACATTTCTCTCAACTTCAACCAAAACATAAACTTACAGATGACAGAACCAGGCAAACTACGGAGAAATGCTATAGAGCCCGTCGACTTTGCAAACAAACACTGAATAATACATAGGTAGCTCAGGCCCAGAGGGAACTTCAATAGAACGATGGGTCACCATACACACACACCCAGCCCCTCCCAGTGTCCACCATCTTACCAGGGCTGTCACGTTCTTATTTTCCTTCCTCTTCACTGTATCAAGCTGAGACCCAGCCGCAAGCAGGGTAGTCAGTGAAGAATATAGTTCATCGTACTTGACAAGCTTGGAGAAAAGAACTTCGCATGCCTAAGAGCAAGAAAGACCAAAACAACACAGGTCTGGACGTGGTGATGCACACCTCTGATCCCAGTACTCGAAGGGTGGGAGAGTGAGAGGGGGGTATCTCTGTGAGTTCCAGGCCAGTGGACTGCACAATGAAGCCATCTCAGAAAATTAAAAAAAAAAAAAAAAAAAAAAAAAAGACAATTCTTTTCTTCATATTTAAACATTTACTCCTCCTGGCCCTGCACGAAAACTAAGCCTCCTGACTATAAAAACATCTCAACCCGTCCTTAATTGGTGGTCTTGCAGCAGACTGCCGGCTGTGGGCTTCACACTTCAGTCTGTGTAGTACAAGCATACAGATGCAGGCTTTAGAATGACAGAGTAAGGCAACCACTTTTATTAAATGATCTGTTGAGTTTCTGATGTTTTCCTTTTAGACACTCAAATGCTAGCACAGGTCAAATTTCCTCATAATAGAAAGTTGTTACTCATCCCGAACTTAGCATCTATGGGATGTCTGCCCCACGCCTGGAGAATGGAGGGCGTCTGTGTAAAAATGGCTTCCAACTCTTGAAGAGGGCAGGGCATGGCACACCTCAAAACTGCCATTTACTCAGGAAGCTGAGGTGGGATGATTGCTTGACCTCCCTCAGGCATCTGAAGCTGCCTTAATTGCATACGGAAAGATCCTGACTCTTAGGGGTAAAAAAAAGGGAAGAAGAGAAGAAGAAAGACAGAAAGAAAAAAGAAAATTCCCAGTACCTCAGAATCCAGCCGGTTCAAATCCTCCTCGGAGGCCTCAGTGGACAGGACACAGTAGAACCTGGGTTGTGGGGCTGCATCTGGAGAATGATGACCTTATTAAGCAAGTGTGAGGCATGTAAAAGTCAATGTCTAAAACTTTTCTAAACCAGCAGGTAATGAACCACCCACAGGAGGAGACTGAGTCATGGGGTCAAAGAGCCTCCTAGAGTGACCAAGCCTCCACCAATAAACACCAGTACGTCATCACCCTCTTGCTGACAACCTTCTTTCTGACCTGATGAAAAATGTTTGGACCAATTTTCTTCGACTTCCTTGAACCCATGATACAGAGGAATGTTGGCTCGGCGGCTGCTGCTGCTGCTGCTGTCTTGGGATCCACTTGTCCACCCAAAAGGGGGGCTTAGCAGGTTGTGTTGCACCTTTGAAACACAGACGTTTGAGTTAAGGATATACAGTCACCAGTATGCTTCTCACACCAGGGATAACATACCTAGCAATACCAAAACTTGCAGCATCAAATGAAGATGGAATTTTGAAGATATTTCTGTAATTTTTTTTGGAAAGCAAATTTTTGGTAGTGCATCGGGGGAATGATACCCCGTGAACTAGTTCAAGGACTGCTGAGCACAGCGCCCTTAACCACCCTCTCGTCCTCTTGTGTATAGTCACGGAAGGCTACAAGTACATTCACTGTGGGACCCTTCCTCAGGCACTAATACTGAGGGAAGGGGCAAGGCTGAGGACACTGTTGCTACTAGAAATGCAGGCTGGACAAGTAAACACGAGAACAAGAGGGCAGCCACCAATCATCGGCCATTGAGTCTGAGTACTGTGTCCCCAGTTACCACTTCAGGCCACACAGAAGGGCCAATTCCGAAGGCTTAGGTAGCCCTTCCCACAAAGTCTTCACAGCCACAGATAAAACCTTATTGCCGGCAAAGAATGGAGCTCGAGGAGAGTGTGTGAGTCTTCACCTGCTCAAACAGATACACAGGGGCTTTGGAGTACTGATGAAGTAGGTAGTCGAAGATCAAGAGGAGGCGGGCCAGAATCAGCGGGGCAGAGCGCATCTGCACCTCCATGTTAACACTCAGCTCCTGGATGCTCTGCACCAGTGTGGTCAAGATGGCCCGGCGGCCCTTCTCAGAGAAGCTGTGGAAGATGAGCAGCAGCAGCTGCAGGTGCTCGATGTTCAGGTCTTCGGTCTCACTGGGCACCACCCCCTGCAGTGCACTCTGCTTCATTGTGGTCAAGAACCTGGAGCAGAGAAAAGGGGAGCATATCTGGTGGAGAAACCCCAGAAAAGCCCCAACACCTCAACACCCAATGCAGAACAAGTTAAAGAAGAAAATTGGTGCAAAAAAGCCAAAGTCAGATGTGGGCCAGCAAGATGGCTCAGCCGAGTTAAAACACTTGCCAACAAGCCCGCCTCCCCTTGTGTCAACCCCAGGTCTCGCATGGTAAGAGAGAACCAACGCCACAAGTTGTCCTCTGATCTCTACAAGAATGGTGTGCCACAAGTGATCGGTGAGACAGACAGACAGACAGACAGACAGACAGACACACACACACACACACACACACACACACACACACACACAGTTTTCTAAGCTAGGTAGGGTACACAGTGGGACCCAGAAGGAAAGGGAGAGGGAAAGGAGACGTTAATATTCAAGAACTTGTCAGAGACTTTATACAAAAAGGAGTGAGCACAGCCGACTATGCATGCCCTTTGGCTTTTAGGAAAGAGATTTGTGCTTTAACAAGGGAGCCCTTCCTCCATCCCTAGCTCTCAGAGCCTTCTTCAAGACTGTGCCATGAAGATCATAGTGGCCCTCTGGCATTCAAAGAGGGCTATGATCTGGAAAATCCAACAGTACAGCTATTTGATCCTGGGCTGAGGGATAGAAGAGCAAAGCCTTTTAGGAAAACAAACTGCTTTGAAGCCTAACCATGTAAACAAAACCCGCAAAAAAAAAAGTCCATCTAAGGGGGATTTAGGTGATTAGGCTTAGCTTCCCCGAAGGAAACAAGTTCTTTAAAATGTATCCAAAAATGGCAGCAAGCCTCTCTACATGGGCTCGGTAGGAAGCACACTAACCAAGGGCAGCTCACTCAGTCTTTCTCTTTTACGAGACCAGCCATCTTTGAAATCTGGGCTCTGAACAACAGTGATCACTAATTCTCCCTACAGATCACTAAATCTAGCTATAGAAGGCATCTCTTCCCAGATCACAGCACATCTGCCATACTCCCCCATCACCTCTCTACCCCCTCTAAACACACAAAGCAGCTTCTCACAGCCAGATGGCCAACCAACCAGTCAGACCCCTGGAAAACGGTGCTCAGTCACCTACAGACCTTGTGTTAGAGCCTTACCTGTCCCACACTTTCAGGCATTCAGGGACGTCAGGGTCACCTTGTGCTCCAGCTTTATGCTGCCAGATAAGCAGGAGGCGGGAAAGCACAGAGAGGCCTTGGGGGTGAATGTAGAGGGGCCAAGGGCCTGCGGAGAGAGGAGCAACTCCCAGCTGCTGTAGCAGTGTATTCTGAAAGAAAGGACACAGTGGACACGGAACGAGTCAAAACGTCACGTACATTACCTACGCTCCTTTTTCTAATAATGAAGGAAGGACTTGGCAGTATATGTCTAGAAGAGATCTGGAGACAAATCTTGTTGTTCAACAAATTAGACAAATAAGATAGACCCTAATCACACCTGCAGCTGAATCAAAGCCTACAACAGGTGCTGAAAACGGACAAGAGCTTGGACACAGTGGAGTCAGACAGCGTTCAAAAA
Organism: Rattus rattus; assembly: GCF_011064425.1. Lineage (NCBI taxonomy): Eukaryota > Metazoa > Chordata > Mammalia > Rodentia > Muridae > Rattus > Rattus rattus. The sequence continues at coordinate 18,781,351 of NC_046154.1, forward strand.
GGCTGGCAAGTGAACCTCCAGAAGGGAATTCAGCAAATGTCACAGCAGCAAGTGGACTGGATGTTTTTGCTTTGTTTTGGCAGCCTGCTGGCCCCGACTCACAGGAATAAGGCTTGTGCCAGGACACCTAGCTGTGGACTTTACTCACAGCCAGTTACTCAGATTGTGCCATCCTCAGGGAGGCATCGGCTTGTGTATCTGACAAGCGGTAAAACAAGGTAAATAGAGAAATGCGGCCTGTGAGAGCCAGCATGTATTTCTCAGCAGAGCTGTCCTTGTCCCAGCTGAGAGTACCTCCTGGCCAACTAAGTGCAAACACCCAGTGAGTAGGTGCCATTGAACACCACACAAGTGTAAGGCTACACCACTCCAAATGTGCCTATCTTGTACCAACACTGCACAAATGCCTGATTTCCCATATGGCTTTGGAAAACACAAATCATGCTACAAGAAATTTCTAAGTCTGACACACTAAATGCAAGTCCTTGGAATTCACCATTCATCATTCCAACTACATGGATCTTTAAGCACCAGTCAGTGACCCCAGGCCAAACACTGCCCCAAGAGTCATGCATACGCTTTCCCAGTGAGCATGCCAGGCAGTCAGAGTGCATGTTCCATGTTCCGCCTCACTAATAAAGAACGTAGTAGACCATATGCAGGATGGAATGGGGAAGGCTGTTATTCCAACAGCATCGATTACAAGGGAGCAATTCTGAAAGGGAGCCCTGCCTGGATGACCTCACCCAGCTTAGGGGACTGCCTGCTCCACGCCCTAGGAAGGCAGCAGAGGGCTGCATCCAGCACTTTCCCACAGCCCTCCAGTGGAAAGGCGGGCTTTCATTTCTTCCCTAAGTAACCAGAGGTTCTGGGTCTCACTAAGAACAGCAGTCCTTTAGCATCCTGACAGCTGCAGACCAAGGTCAAGACACAGCGCTCTCCTTTTAATTCAGCACCTGGGCAGAACTGCTTCATCTATCACGCCAAGGAAGCAAAGCCCACGTAGAGATTCGGTCACAGACAGGTGAGGACAGGCATCCTTCACTTCCTAGTCATAGCAGAGGTGCTTAACAATGCACAGCGAGGGAGGGAATGACAGAGGCCTGGGGATTCCCTCTGCCCTGCGGTCAGCAGTGTGCACTAGCCACAGTCGCCCCTCAACTGCTGAGGACAGACAGCACCGCTACCAGAGGCCTAGGGACTCCCGCTCCCCAGAGAAATGCATTTCATCTCTAACCTCTGGACAAGTTTAAGCAGGACAAGGTAGTATGACCTCTGAAGCTTCCCTCAATAAACTTCTATCTGGGGAAAGGGCTGAGCACTGTGGCAGGACCGCTTCAGACAGTCTGCAAAGCCTGTGCAGGCCACAGACTAACCTCAATGTTCTCATTACTCAACTGACATCCCCTTTCTACCAAAACCTTTCACTTAACAGTAGGCAGGTGGTAATAAACTTCATGACTATCCTTTTGAACAAGAGAAGAACACTTTAAGAAATATCTCAAACAGTTTGGGTTCCTGAAATTTTAACTTTTTCCTATACCTTCCTAGATTTTATCCCTTTGGGAAACACTAGCAAGATCCTAAAACACAGGGGTGCACCTGGTGTCTGCAGAAATAGCTGTTTTATTTGGATTCTTGAGATTAGAGTCTCACTATGTTGCCAAGGATAATGAAATAATTAACAGTTAATAAACTTTCAAAATAGTTTCAGGTCAAACTACTAGAGATCCACCTGATGAAACGGCACCAAAAGAAGGATCTTGAGGAAATCATCCTTTAGTCTGTGGTGCTGGGATCAAGGCCAGGGCATACGATTAAGCAAATGCTATGCCACGGAGCTGCGCCCCCTCCTCCCCGACCCAGAATGTAAATGTTTAACAATTGCCTCAGGAAACTCTGTGTACACTAAATAAAGATTAGGAAAGACTAACTTTGCTCATTACAAAAAGTTAGCAACTAGGTGCAATGACATGAGCCTGTAATGCAGGAGGACTGCCCAGAGTTTGAGACCTGGCTAGGCTGTATCAAGTTCCAAGTCAACCACAACTACTGAGAAGTCCAGTCTTAAAAACAAACCAAGTTCTCAAACATGAATACTACCAAATATGAGAAAAGGATGTGAATCCACACAACCTGACATCTTGTTGGTGGTCTGATGGGCTGCTCACCCTGTAAGACCTGGCAATTCTACTTCAAGAGCCAGTCTCCTCCACACATAACAGGTAACACTGGAATGCAATGAACATGGACACAAGATGGATCAAACGTATCTCAGGGGAAGCGGAGATGGGTTGAGCGGTGCAGTGCAAGCACATTGGTATCAGACTGTAAATAAAGGCTCCCATACCCACTGCAGACAAACCCTGACCACAGACACTGTGTGATTAATACAAGAGAAAAGTAAAGCACACAAGCACAGAATGCCACTCTCTGTAAGCTAACGCTGTGTTTGATTTGGTGATTATAGATACGTATGAAACTAAAACAATGAGGACTTAGGACTGCGAGCAGCACCTTCTTTGTGGGGAAATCAAGTGGTTGACGCTCACCGTCAAGGTCCTGGACTCAGGTTGATGAGTTTGTAAAGGAGATCATGTTCTGTGATCGGGTCGCTCCTTGAAAGTGCACTTCCCCATAAGACGGTGAACATTTATCAACCTCATTTTGTAAACAGCTTCTGGGAGTACCACCTACTGGTCTACTCTGAGAAGCACTGGGAGTTTATCTGTGTCCTTCCTTTAATCTTTATGACTTGGGGGAAAGGATACCTTTTTCTTCCAGAAACCCAAACCTCTGCATAGGGGAACACAGAAACTCGAGCGCAGCTCTGCCCAGCAGAGAGCAAGGACAAAATACCCTTCAATGATGAGAGCCACCACATCCCTGGGGCAGTGGAACGTACTCCCTCTGGGTAGCCACAGTGCACACCAACCTGCAGGTTTGGGGACTGTAGGTCGGAGGTCACCAGGGAGTGGTTGAAGTGGTAGAGAGCAGCAGCAAAGTCCTCATCCGATGACCCTTCGGGCGGACAGAGGGAGACAGTTACTTGGGGACTTAGACCAGCCTGAGTGCCCTGAAGCAGCACCGTCTTTCCACTGACCCTTGAGTCCATCTTTGTCCACCTCCTTAATGATGCTGGCCAAGGTGGCCATGTGCTGCTCGGAAAGAGAGACGCTCAGATAGTTCCGGATGAAATTGTTCCGAGAGTTCAGCATGGAAGATGTGATAAAGTTCAGGATGTTGGAAGCCAGACCTAAGAACTAAAAGGGACAGAAAACAGCTCAGAACAGTGTCATGGTGTATCAAGCTTCTGCCAACCATAAATTCAACTGGAATTACACAAGGCCCAGAAGTCTCCAAAAGTGAAGACTATCACTAATTCTCCAGTGGGAACGTCCATATTGGAACTCAGCTGCACAGAAGGGCAGACCCACTCAACGCAACCAACCTCAGAAAACACAGTGTGAGGCAGAACCTCTAAGCTGATCCATCCCTGTCCCTCAAGACATTACCAGTAACATACTGGAGACTGACCCTATATCAATGATGACTATACAGTGATTACTATACATACAGATATTCTCACTTCTCTACTGTTAAACTAGTTTGTCATTATTCTAAAAACTAATTTTTAAATGATTATATAAGGGCTAGAGAGATGGCTCAGTGGTTAAGAGCACTGGCTGCTCTTCCAGAGGTCCTAAGTTCAATTCTCAGCAACCACATGGTGGCTCACAACCATCTGTAATGGGATCCGATGCCCTCTTCTGATGTGTCTGAGGAGAGCTACCATATACTCATATACATAAAATAAATAGATATTTAAAAAAATAGAAAAACACACCTAAGTGTTTTATATTCCTAACCTTAACATGTATAAAGCTACATTAAAGAATTGTGCTTGACTCATTACTCTGATAAACTATCAGAAAAGGGACTAAAATACAGAAGATAATCAATAAATATTGGTTGTATCAGTAAGTAAACATTTATGATGCACAGAACCTATGCTAGAGGCTTTGAAAACTCACTCATGACACTCTCAGGGCAACAACAGTCACGCCCAACAAGGACACATTCAGACTCTGGCGGAGAACCAGTCAACCGACTTCTATTTATTTACCCCTAGAGACTGTGCTAATAGTAGCTGTCAGTCCTGGAAGCACGCACGCTATTTAATGACGTGATTTCCTACTGGAAGCCCTGCAGACACAGAGCTAAGCACTGCAGTTATCCCACTTATAAATGCTTCAGCTCGGACGTCTGCTTCTCAGCTCAACCACTCACTCTACTCAAGTAATTTCCCCCCATAGAACCTGGGAAATCCGCTCTTACCAACTCAGGATCTTTGCGACTGGCCAAGATGTTGCCCTTCTCACCAGACGCCTGTTTACTGGGGCTTTTAACCCGAGGAGAGCTCTCCAGGGGAGGGGGTGGGGGAGGGGGTGGAGGCGCAGCTTTTTCCTTACTGGGAGAGATGGTCTCCTCAAACCACTGCCCCAAAATTGGCTCACTGTCATCATCTGAAGAGAAAGAGCATGGTTTTTACACATGTGAACCTGTTTCTGTAACTGCACAAGTCAAGGATCACAGGACACCCTGATGCTGAAGACGGGAGCGGACCCTGTCAATCTGTCAAGGCTTCTAAATGAGCACACGAGTGCTTCCATCTCATTTACATGGGTTCCAGTGCGGTAAAACTTAAAGGGTCCAACCACAGAAGAGAAGCCATTTCCCCTTATCTGCCCACCTAGAAAGGGGTAAAACATTTATAAGAGCAAACTAGTCTCATCTGCTGCATACCCAAGATGGTAAGACTCGTACCCCCTGGTGTTTCAAACTGTTCTGAAAACTTGAGCATGAAAAAGAACCAAAAAACAAAAACCAACAACCTGAGACCATCTCCTCTACACATCTTCAGCTCCCTCCTCCCTATGAGCGCCTCAGGTACAAGCCCATGGTTAAACCAATCCCCTGCCACATGGCCCTCTGACCTGAGCAGGGAGGACGGAGGCCCCAATATAGGTCAACAAAGGAACAAACACCATGGTTCTTACTGAAAAGCTACATGGGATTGGCTGAAAGCAGTCATTTACATTGAGCCTTGACACTCAACTTACTCTTTAGCCCAGGCTGGCCTTCAATTCAGTAAGTGTATCAACAATGACCTTGAGCCTCTGCCTCTCTTCCTCCCTTCCTAGTGCTGGGATGTTACCACATCCGGTTTACCGGGTGGAGGGGACCTAGCCCAGGACTTCATGCATTTCAGGCAAGCCCTTTCCCACCAACCCTGGACCTCCAGCTGCTCTTAAACAGTACATCATTTTGAGAACACATAAAAGCTCAGGCGGAGAAGCACAAGGAAGTGAGCAAAGGCTATCTCTAGCTACCTTGGCTGCTATCCTCCTCAGTGCTACTGAAGTCGTCTTCATAGTAGGTGTTGGAGTCAGTGGAGGCACTGGCATCACTGCTCATGGAGCCCTTCCTCTGCCGCTGCAGGACACATGCCTGGGAACACAAGAGTGCGGAGCTCGTGAGCCCAGAGCCAGAGGCAGGAGCTGCAGTGTCCGCCATGCTTCTGCTTCAGATGTGTCACCACAGACCAGCATGGACAGCAGACAGCTAAAACTGATCATCAATAACCACTTCCAAAGTTCCACAAAGTACTCTGTCAATCTGGGTATAGTGACATCATGTGCCTGTCATCCAAAGAACCTGAAACAGGAGGACCAGCTGCATGCAGGAATGCAAGCCCAGCTTAGGCCGGAAGAAAGGGAGACAGGAAGAGAAGGAGAGAAGGAATCTAGGGAGGATTCCTTTCTAAAGCCAGCACCACAGTCTGCATCCATCAACATCATGGCCTATGTCAGCCGCACTCCAGTTCACGGATGGCTGGCTCCCACCCACCTTTCTGTATGAAGTGGAAAGCAGCGTCAAGAGCAGGTTTGTCAGAGGGACAGAGTCAATCAGCCGCTGAACCCTTTGTGTGGAGGTACTCTGGGCCATAATACTCAGGACTGCAGGGGGACCGTCTGTCTCCCAGCCCTGATGAAAACAAAAATCAAAGCGTATTAGTCATATTACTCTGGCAAGAAACAACCTTCACGATGCTCTATTTGCATGCCAAGTAGCCCCACCAACCAACCCAAGGACTCCAGAGCCTCCTCACCTTGTGGAGCGCCTCCACCTGCAGGTCTTGAAAGAGAGACGTCAGCAGCTTGATGGCATGGTTTGCCAGGATCACTGAGAGTACCCCAAATCCCTGATGCCTATACAAATAACAGAAGCACAGACCTTTAAAACCATTAGCAATGAATCATAACCTTGGAAATGGTCATTATTCTGCCAATCTGGCACTCTAGAACCCTTTACAGATCGGAACCTTCCCTCTGAGGACAGAATACTACACACACACACAGAGACAGACAGACAGACACACACACACACACACATACGCACGCACGCACCATGCAACAAACAACAAACTAACGATCAAAGGTCACACCTGGATGTTGTTCCTCAGAAGAGAGTTTCTACCTCTCCAGTGCTAGATTTACATGGGCATTGGGTTCTGAAAACTGGGAGTAGGTCCTCTTGACCGCAAGACACACCTAGCTGTGCTAGTTCCCTGGCTCCACACTGAACATGTCTGATGGCACGCTGAGTCCCACTCATGTTAAATACATCTACTTCCACCTCATCCTGAACGATTCCTATAAAACACAACACAGCTCCTACCAGCCTCTTGCTCTGGCCTCTTTTCTTCACAATACTTGTCAATCCATAATGGACTTGCTGCCTGCTACTTCTTCCCTTAGAAAATAAAAGCCAAAATGGGTGTGATGGCAGATTCCTGGAAAACCTGGTACTTGAGAGGGAGGCAGAAGGGCCAGGAGCTGAAGGCCATCAGCGGCATATTAAGTGTGAGGCCAGTTAGGCTATTAGAAACCCTATCTCAAAACAAAAAACATACAAACATAAAACAAGGAAAGGAAGAGGGGCAGAAATGAGAGGTGGCTTAGCAATTAAGATCCAGGAAATCCGAAGCCCTCTTCTGGCTTCCAGGAATGCATATGGTATACATACATACATACATACATACATACATACATACATACATACATACATACATGTGGGCATGTGCACGCACGCACCCACTCATATATAGCCAAAATACCCATACAAACAAAAAGAGACGGCTCAGCAGTGAAGAGCGTGTGTTGCTTCTGCAGAAGCTCGAGCTTTGGTCCCAGCACCCACACAGGGAATCCTAATATCCATCATTCAGTTTCAGAATCTGATGCACGCTTCTGACTTCTGTGGTTACTAGGTATGTGCATGGTACACATCTATGTATGCAGGCAAAACACATACAAATCTTAAAATAATTAAAACTAAGCAAATAAAATACAGCTAAGTACATAAAATAAAGATCAAGTACGGCCGCAGTGAGGACTCCACTTAAAGAAACGCCTGAGCAACAGAGAATTGCACTCACTGATACCCACTTCCTAGCAAGCCCCTCACCAGACTTGCCCCAGACTCTGAACACACACACACGTCAGATAGTCTTTCTCCTTGTCACAGATGAGGAAATGGGATTAGATCCAGACACTTGGGCAAGGAGACTAGGGCCATTACTACTTGTGCTATTAAATTCACATGGCTGGAAGGGGAATCCTCTGAGAGGATGATGGCAGCTGGCTTTAATGCTCAGGACAGTGTGCTCAGTATGCATAGCCCCTCAACCTACAGCAGCCAATAGCCAAGCTCTGATGTGGGGTGAACAGCTATCACCTGTGAAACAGGAAACGCAGCACGGCATTCAGAGACAGAGCTTCCAGGCAGACACATACCCTTTGCCAGGCCCCAGTTTGGGAGAGCCTACTCCCTCCTTTGTACGAGAAAGGATGTCTCTGACTCGGAGGGCAGCCAACGGGTCCTTCTCTTTCCCTTTGTCAGCCAAGGCTGTGGGACTGAGATGCAGTATGAGGAAGAGGCTATTGAGCAGACACCAGGCACCCAGCAGCTGGAAGTTCTGGAAGTGCTGTTGAGGAAGGACACAAGCAGACATCAGCACGGAAACCCATAGCACACAGAAGGTGCCTGCACCCCGATGCCGCTTACCTCACCACCGGCGCGGCGGGAACTGCTGATGGCCTGTCCAATCATGTCATAGATCTCAAGCTGCCCAGGAAACAGACAGACATACAGTCTGAGCAGATCAGGTCTTCATCACAATTCTTTTTTTTTTTTTCCCGGAGCTGGGGATGGAACCCAGGGCCTTACACTTGCTAGGCAAGTGCTCTACCACTGAGCTAAATCCCCAACCCCTTCATCACAATTCTAAACCCTACCTGAGCCAGCTCTACTGAAAGAAATGTAACTGTCTGCGGGTCACTTGGTGATCCACCGCCACCAGCTTCTGACCTTATGAGGCATTGCCTGTATCTATCTCCCTCAGTGCATGACACCTTCTTAGGAGTTCTCATACAGCCAGCCCTACATCAACCGGCTTTCCATGACAACTAACTCTTTCTATGTAATTACTGCAAAATGCTATTCGCTATGTCCAGCCTGAAAGCAGACCAGCATCCAATAAGCCCTCAATGGCTTACAGAGTAAATGTCAACCTTTCATGGCTTACAGCTGCCACAAGCTTACTGTGTTTTCCACTGGACCAGTACAACAGGAAGGGGGAGCATGTATGGAAACAAATATGCCAAATGCCTTGGTCGAATCCTCCTCAGAGACACTGTCCGGGGAAGGGGTGTGGAGACCACAGACACCCTACGCATATCAAACCGCTCCATAAACCACTGAGGGCTCAGTGGATGTTGGTCTACTTTGAGACGTAGCAAACAGCGTTTTGCCGTAAGTGCATACAAAGAATTAGTGGTCATGGAAAGCCGTTGATGCAGGGCTGGGTGTATGGGAACTACATTGAGAAATAGAACTAGCCACACTGCCCCATTTTCAGTCACAGGCTGCCATGTCACCAGACACTTGACTTACACATTTCTGAACAATGGTGGCTGCATCACTTTCGTAGTCATCTTCTTTGGAGCTGGTGGACCCTGTCCGCACTTGCTGGGCACTCCCCACATGAAGAATGGCCATGCAGGTGGCCACACTCACACCTGAAAGAACAGGCAGAGTCCAATCTTGAGAACGCCCCAAACCCAAGACAGAAGATGGGAACACCCTAGCCACAAATCTGTAACTTGATTCCTCCAAGAACTCCAAAGGGCAGTGCTACCATAGTTCAGCAGTTACACTCCAGCTACTCCCCAAAATGAGCAGCAGACCCACAGCATACAGGAAACTGCACTGAACATTTGATGAAGCTCTAGTTGTAACTGCCAACAAATGGAAGCAAGTTGTCCTGCGGGATGATAGGCAAAGGAGGCAAAGGCAGCACGGCCCTGCACATTTACATCCACAATCTTCAGGAGTCCCAGGCAGGAGTCTCACGTCATGCTTGGCCAGCATGGGCAACTGGACTACCACTTCTCCAAATACAAAATAAAAAGGCTGCATTACAAACGCACGAGTATAACACACAGGCCTGACATAAGTGAGGTTGTAGATTTAATCCCCAACAGCACACATGCTGCATGCACACGCGCACACACACACACACGCGCACACACATCTAAATGAGACACAAAGACAGAAAAGCCACAGAGGAACCTTAAGTGTCCAGTGCTAGTAGAAGCAGTCAGTGTGAAAAAGCTACAGCCAACATGCTAATAACAGAACACCTCTGGCAGTTAAGTGTGGTGGTTGTAAAGGGTGGGAGGAAATGAGATAAAAGCAGCAGCAGAAGGGATCTGGGCAAGGACTGTTCTGTTTGCTATGGTAACAGTAAACTCATGACATCATACACCTGTGAAAACCCAGAGCCACCACACAAATGAGGCCTACAGACAGTGGGGAGATGCTCAGTGCAGGAACACTGCATGCGGAAGCACGAGGGCCTGAATAAAGATCCCCAACACCATGAAAAGCCTGGCACAGCAGCGCAGGTCTGCAAGTCCAGAGCAGAGGAGGACAGGGTCAGGCCAACCCTGGAAGCTCACAAGCCAGCTAGCTTATGCGAACCAAGAAGCTGTGAGAGAGCCTGTCTCAAAAATGAGCAAGAACATAGAGGAAGGCATACTTGATTATAACCTCAAGCCTCTACACATGTAATCTCAGGTGAATACATCCATGTGTACACACATGTGCACGTGCGCGTGCGCGCACACACACACACACACACACACACACACACACACCTACAGACTAGTTCCCATGTGTCAACAGTACCCATTGGTGGTAAGAAATGGATGATTGTCAGTAGGGAATCATTAATGGGAAATGATGCACACGGAAGCCATGTGGCACCCACTCACTTCAAACTCCTTTAAAAGAACCTCTAAGGCCAGGTGTGGAAGTGCACACCATTGACTTTAGCACGTGGGAGAAATACACTCAAATCACACTAAATAAAAATCGAATTAAAAAAAAAAAAAAAGATGGGGTGCTGGAGAAATAGCTCAGTGGTTAAGCACATTAGCAGCTCCTCCTCCAGAGGACCTAGGTTCAATTCCCAGCACCCTCATGTCACTCATAATCGCCTGTGACTCCAGTACCAGGAGACACATGGCACCAGGCATGCACATCATACATACATACATACATATATATATATACACACACATATACATAAACTACATATACACATATATTATAGATATGTATATATATAGCAGGCAAATAATCATAAACAGGGGTTGGGGATTTAGCTCAGTGGTAGAACGCTTGCCTAGCAAGCGCAAGGCCCTGGGTTCAGTCCTCAGCTCCGAAAAAAAGAAAAAAAAATAATCATCAACATAAAATAAATCTTTTTTTAGGGGCTGGAGAGATGGCTCAGCGGCTAGGAGCACTGACTGCTCTTCCAGAGGTCCTGAGTTCAAACCCCAGTAACCACATGGTGGCTCACAACCATCTGTAATGAGATCTGATGCCCTCTTCTGGTGTGTCTGAAGACAGCTACAGTGTACTTACACATAATAAATAAATAAATCTTTAAAAAAAAATAAATCTTTTTTTAAAAGGTAGATAGCAATAAAGGAAAATAACCAACATGGATTGGCCTCTACATGTGCTCACAAAGGCAGGTACACACGAATGAACACACACACACACACACACACACACACACACACACACACACACACACACACACACACACACGAGGCAAGGGCAGCAGTTAAACAGTAGATCACTTAGATTCCTGTAATGACTTTCCTTGGCCTACATGTGATATCAGATGGTCTCTGAAGTAAGAGAGCCAAGGAAGGAGAAGGCCAGAGTCCTCAGGATCCTCATGGCCTCCTCAAATCAAATCCATGTTGGACTGAAAAAACCAAACTGGACCTAACTTCTCACCTGCGTACAGACAGCTGAGGCTGAGCACTGTCACATCTTGCAAACGAGAAGGATTGAGGGGTTCCAGCACAGGTAGGGAAAGGGTATCCAAGGCCATGGTTACATCAATCACCAGTGAGTGAAAACTGGAACACAACAGAGGACATCAGCAAGGGTCCCTAGAAACGCTCCCTTCTGAAGTTTATGAAAGACAGCCTGGGTAAAGACGAGCCGCTATATCCCTTCTGGTTAGAATGTAAGGAGGAGGTCAAAGAGCTCCTTACCCATTTCGAACAGCGGTGGCATCAGCTACTGTTGCAGGCATGATGAAGAAGGAATTGGCCACCACAGCATCCTGAAACCGATTGATGTAGCGCAGGAAGTAGGGCAGGTTCAGGCATACTCGGAGTAGCTTCTCAGAGCCCCCTGGATCAACAAAGAGGCACACACTCTAGTGGGCCACTGTCAGAGCCTGGAGTCCTCCACAGGGAAGAAGCACAGGCAAGATGCTTTGGTAAGAAGACAGGCCCGCTTTTGAACAGCAAGCAGACCTGTACTTACCAAGCTCTTGAAGGCTAGCCACATTCTGAGCTATGAACACATTCTTGGTCTTGACAGCAGAGGCCTGCTCTGTGGATGACTGCTCATCATTTTCTCCTTCCACCTGAAGAGAACACAGACGCTCTCGTGAGGCACAAGGAGGCAACTCCTTGGCTATGCAGGACATTCAGCTACACGTGGGACACTCTCTACTGATCCAGAGGAAATGACAAGAAAAGTAGAGCAAAACGCAGCTCAGAAACTGTCTATTTTTCCATCACAGAGTGACACCTCGTGAAGAGAGCAGCACAGAGAACAACCAGCCTGCCATGGTGCAGACCATGCAAAGGAAGATGGGCACACATCTGCTTCACTGTGTATGATTTGTTTTGTATGAGTTTTTTCCACCGAAGCCATGCACAGAAATGTCATTTAACTGGGAATATATTCTAAGAAATGCCTCACTGAATTAATCTGTCACTGTATAAGTGTCTGAATAAACTCACGCAATCCAAGATGTCCACAGGTCACTAGACAGTAAGCTTTTATAGATCCACCATCATGTGTATGGTCTGCCCCTGACCAAAATGGCATGCTCTATCTTTTAGGTAAAACATAAAACACAGTCTTTTCCCAGTTCTATCATCTTAACACATGAAGATGAGGATATCTGAGAAAAGAACTTACCAGAGCCTGTGGACTAATGGGAGGAGACGGTACGGTTCTAGGATTAAAAACTGAGGTCAGCTGGTTCAAAAAGTTCATCTGTACCTCCTTCTGCCTCAGCTCGGGGCTCACTGGTGAGGCCAGCTCTTTCTGGTCTTCCACTATAAAATTCAGAAACAGAAAGGGGGAGGATGAGGAGAGTCCCACAGAAGGCAACAGTGGCCACAGAGGTGGTCATGGAGCCAGGTGTGCAGGACACACACCATCTGAAAGCGTCTTCACTGTCTGTGGAAGCTTGGCGGATTTCATCATTGCTGTAAAGGTGATAATCTCTGTTCTGTCTAGTCGGCTACAGCCAGTGCACAGGCCTTTTATCAGCAGAATCAAGTGTTTCTGAAAATAAACATAGTCACATATGTCTTTTAGAAAATTCTATACTTTGGGGATTCTAACTAGTATGGGGTCAGATTTGGGGTCCTACAAGTAACTTCCATGTGAGGGGCTAGGAGTGTGGTGCGGGGCTAGAGCAACTGGCTAGCATGCACCTGGCCCAGGGTTCAATCCCTGGGGCCTCCAGAAGGGAGGGCGGACGTGGGGAGAATAAAATTTCAGTGAAAAGTACCAAAGCAAAGATCCCAAACTGATGGTCATCAAGGTTAACCATTGCAAATCAGTCTTATTCTCAGAGTGTATCATTTTTTTCTGTTTTCAACTTGAAGCTGTGGTTAACTTTTGTAAGAAACACAAGGCCTTAAAACAGACAGATTCCTCACAAGTCTCAATGACACATAACATGGTAGCTTGATGCCTCCACTCCTGCAGGGCAACAACCAGTCACAGACACACAGTGGTAAGGCCAGGTCCCTTTTCCTTCAAGCCTGCCACCCTGTCAGTCACACATCTTTCTCTCTGCTCCCTGCTCACACATCCCGAAAGTCTCGATCCTTAGGAAAGACTCTAACCTGTCTACGGCTGGCAAACCCACTGCTGGTTCATGTAAATGAAGTCTGTATTCACTCACTTCCCACTGCTTCCCCCAAGCCCCAGGTTTGCAATAGAAAGACCTTTGCCGGCAAGCTGCAACGGATGCAGTATGGCCCACAAATAACTACTATCTGCCAGCCTCAGAAAAGGTTTATCCGATTCTGCCTAGTACCACCCATCCATCAGTTCCCATACTTCCAATGCTTTTAAAATAAAGGCCACAAACAGAGACTCTGCTCGCACCTGGGACACAGCACAGGCCTCGTCCGGGTTCTCCAGCCGCAGGAGGGAAAACTCAATGAGGACTTTACAGGCAGCCGCCACCGACTGAAGCTGGTTCCGGGGAACTGGGAAATAAGGACAGTCACTTAACCGCCAACGGCTCAGCCTCACACTCAACACAGCAACATAGCAAGCACTTAGCTCGGCATTATCAGCAGCTGTCACCCTTGGACAACAAGGGCCAAATGCTCATATAGCCATAGACCTAGTGTTTACTAGAAATTAACATAACAGTAACAGAAAACACACTGTACTTCAAGTGCATCAGCTCATCTAATCCTTAGGCTATTCCGTAGGAGATTATTGTCCTCTCCCACCATATTTTATGGTTATCTATTTTGTTTCTGAGTATTTTGCCTATACATATATGCACACGCGCGCGCGTGCGCACACACACACACACACACACACACACATACATACATACACACACACACACACACTACTATGTAGATGCCTAATATCAGAGGTCAGAAGAGGGTATCAAATCCCCTAGAATTGAAGTTAAGCATAGCTGTGAGACACCACATGGTTGATAGGAAACAAACCCAGGTCCTCTGTCAGAGCAGCAAGTGAGCCTAAGTACCACGCCCTCTCTTGCCCTTCTTTTGTTTTTGAGACAGAGTCTCAATATATCCTTCAGGCTGGCCCCAAACTCCCTATGTAGCCTAGGGATCCTGAACTCTTTTCTTTTTTTTTTTTTTTTTTTTTTTTTTTTTTTTTTTTTTTTTTTTGGAACTGAGGACGAACCCAGGGCCTTGCGCTTTTCTAGGCAAGCGCTCTACCACTGAGCTAAATCCCCAACCCGGGATCCTGAACCCTGATCCACCCAGCTCACGCCCCCAGGGTGGACTGCAGACACACAGCACCATGAATGGAAGTCCCTTTCCTCTCTATGACAGATGAGCAAACTGAAGCACACAAGCTAAACCACCTAGAGTTTAGACAACAAAGTCCTGGAGCTTTGCCTCCTAAGTTCATGCTGTTGGCCTCTAGAGAATGACCTCTCCTTGTCACCAGCGCTAAGTGACATTATGCAAGACCTGCAGTTGCTCCCAGAAGCCAGCCAGAGCTCATAACAACCCTAGACTGGATGGTTACTCAGAAGTGACTTTACAGGCTGTTTCCAGTTCAGCTGCTTAGCAGATTATTAAATGAGCAATTAGAGTTCATTAGAACTGAAAAACATGTACGTTCTGAAATGACATAAAATAGGCCTTGGTCACTTTGAGGGTGGAAAAAGTCGGCAAATGGGGAGCAAAGGTCAAAATCTACACCAAAGAATACAAGAGATTCATATGCATGCCAAAACCAGTAAGGAGCAGAAACCTCCTTAGTGGGTGCTAGCCCATGTCACCATACCTACCAGCATCACGTTCAATGAATCAATCTGCCACAAGTACAAATGCGTTGACACCAGGCAAGTTTCAGGCCAGCTTGGACTACTTAGTGAGCACTAAACCAGCCTGGGCCAAGTCTCAGTGAGTGAGTGAGTGAGTGAGTGAGTGAATGAATGAATGAATGAATGAATGAATGAATGAATGTGGGGCTCATAAGGCCTCAATCATAGCTCAAGAATTACCGATAACTTATAGATGGTGAGGGAGGGTCATTTTTCTTTGGCGTGGTCTCTGGCAGGCTGCCCATGCCACAGTGAAGGACCCGCACCTATGTGCATCCAGGCAGCCCTGACTGACTCGGTGAGTTATTAAGAATGAAACAGAGGGGCTGGAGAGATGGCTCAGCAGTTAAGAGCACTGACTGTGCTTCCGGAAGTTCTGAGTTCAATTCCCAGCAACCACATGGTGGCTCACAACTATTTGTAATGGGATCCAATGCCCTCTTCTGGTGTGTGTGAAGAGAGTGATAGTGTACTCATGTTTATAAAAAAATAAAATAAAAAAAGAAACATGAAGAAATCATGAAGTTGGGAGGGGGTATGTTGGGAGGGATAAAAGGACAACAGGCTGAAGTATACACACATACATATGTATATATACATATATACTTTCTAAAAACATGCATGAGGCTCTCAAAGAATAAAAAACATTACATATAAAAAGAAGCTGGAGAGAGGACTTAGCAGTTAACAGTGTATACTGCTCTTGCAGAGGATCCAAATTTGATTCCCAACAGACAGCTCACAAGTCCCTGTAACTCTAGCTTCAGGGAATCCAGTACCCTCTTCTGACTCTTAAGAACTGCACTCACATGCACATACACACACACACACACACCTAAAATGGAAATATATCTCAAAAAAAGAACAAAAAAGGGCAAGTAAGCACAGAATCACATAAATTAAAATGGAAATGGCAAGAAAATATTTAAAAACTAATAAAGTGCTTTTCATTAATAGAAAATGGGCTGACTCCACAGCTATGAGGCAGGTGACAAAGCCAGCAGCTTTTCAAGTCCCTGTGGCTGGCCCAGGTGAGATCTCTATCCTCCCTCCTAGGGCAGGAAAAGGGTGGGGACACACAGACACACAGACTCCCCCCTCCCCCCACCCACGCATCACACCACCCCACACCACCAGCTGCCTCCATTCACAGGTGAACAGCCTGGGAGTTGCTGAAACAAAATTTCCTTAACAAATTGTTCCCGGAGAGACACCCTAGCCCCGGACTACCCCTCCCCAAGCCCACAGGGTACCAAAGCAGGTGCACTCACTGAGGCTGCAGACCGTGGTGATGTAGTGCGTGGACAGTGCGACAAAGGATGAATAGAATGGCTCGTACTGCTTCTCGTGGTGCAGGATCTCTGACTCACTGGAGAGAAGACAGTGCCATCAACAGTCAGTGACCACCATGCGCACGCCCCGCATGCTCCTTCCAAGCTGCCTTATTCCACCTTTCAGCACCCTACTTGGTAGGAAGTGAAGGAAGCAGCTATTCATCTCTATATGCAACATGGGGGCTGGGATGGCACAGGACACAGGGCCTTCAACCCCAACCGCACAAAAACAAACAACAAAAAGCTTAAGAGAGTTAAATTAAAATATCCTGCTGAAGAAAAGTTTAATAAGAAGCAGAGGGTAACGAAGAAAAAAACATTTTCAAACTCATTTCGAAGCTCTTAAAAAGGAGTTGGAGCTCAGCTCAGTGGCTCCCAACTTTAATCCCAGCATCAGGAAACAGAGGCAAGAAGATAGTCTGGTCTACACATCAAGTTCTAGAACAGTGAGGTCTATGTACCGAAACCCTGTCTCAGAAGTAAAGTTAGAAGGGAGCTGGAGACGAGGCTCAGCAGCAGAATGCTTGTGTAGCACGTGTGGGGCCGGGTTCCTCCCTAACACTCCCCACAGAGGAAACACAAGTGAGAAAATGCAAGTGAGAATGTGGCTGAGGGTGTGGCTCTTTGAAGAAAGCTAACACTAGATGGCAACAGAATAGTAAACTCTTCAAACCTCACCCTGTCTTTAGTGAGGAAATGCCCTCTGCTGGGAAAATCTGGAGTCCAACTCTCCATTAAGACTGGATACATTTTAAGTAACTTTGTCAACTCAGAAGCTAAGGCACAACCAGACACAAAGGCCGCAAAGAAAAGATAAAATGTATCTTATTAAATGCAAAGAGCAGAGAGATGGTTAAATAGTTTCCTCAGGGAATTAATCGCCAGCAAGAAGTATCCATGCAGCAAGAGAAATGTAAACAGAGTTGATCCATTCACCAACAGGCTTAGGTTTGTGCCAAATGAATACAAGAGCCAAACGCCATGTCTGTGTTTGCAAAGTGTCGACGTGAGTGATGAGTTACATCAAACCACACTCGGGAGTCTGGCACTGCAAGTGCCCTGCTGTCTACAGAGTCATCATGTATTAAATGAGTGTGTATCAAAGATTAGGTCCTTATTAGAACCGGCTTCCCAGAGCAGCTATGACGCACAGGCGGCAGGACACGCTCTTCTATTTGTCATGACAGGTAAGACAAAGGAAACAAACACCTTCCAGCCCTGGGCAGCTCTTCCTCCACCTGGGGGCTCAGGTCTCTCTAAGGTTCCCCATTACACCTTCCCTTCACAGCACACTCGAGACTCCCTGTCTGCCCTCTTTCTTCATGTTTTCCTTCTCCCTAATTCCAAGTAGTCTGCTGAGTCACTGCCCTGCGCTGTTCGAAAGTTCAGATCTGCTTACCTCTGCGCTTTCGAGTTTACCAATCTCAGAGAAAGACTACGTGCCCAAAGGATGAGCACATTCTGAGCTCTCATTCCCATTCTGATGATGAAATGAGTTAACTAATAAATACGCATGGACACTCAGGAAAACAAACTTCTTTAGCTGCCTGACTCAGTCAGAGACCTGGGCTGAGAGTTAAGAGGTGGCTGTTTCTCTCAGCCTCTCTTTGTTGATGTTTTGAGACAGAGTCTAATGCAGGGCTCTCAACCTTTGTGATGCTGCGATCCTTTAATACAGTTCCTATGTTGTGGTGACCCTCAACTATAAAATTATTTCATTGCTACTGCACAACTGTAGTTCTACTACTGTCACATACAAACTATAATATAAATATCTGTGCTTTTCAATGATCTTAGGGAACCCTTATGAAAGGGTCATTTGACCCCTACCCCGAAATGGGTCTTGGCCCACAGGTTGAAAACTGCTGGTCTAATATATTCAGGCTGACTGGGGAATCAACATATAGTGAAAACGAATGACCTTAAACTTCTAATCCTCCTGCCTCCAACTCCCAGGTACTGGAATTACAGGAATGTGCCAAGTACATGCCATCAGGCATACAACTTGTCTATTTTGGGTGCTGCTGGAGAGTGGGTTATATGGATGTTAGGAAACTACTTTATTAACTGAGCTATATTCCCGTCCTTACCTCTGTGTGTATTTGTGTCTGTGTCTTACCCTGGGGCTTCACAGATCACACTATGAAATATCAGAAATCCAGTCTTCCCCCAAGTATCTAGCAGCCTTACTACATTAAGGTAACAAAAATGTACCTTGGGGTGGAGGTGGGGCAGAAAGATAGGTATTAGTAGAGGAAAAAATGGTACTGAATTCACCTTCACTTACAATGTTTATGGTAGGTTAGCAAGACAGCTCAATGGTTAAGGGCTCTGGCAACCTGAGTTTGAGCCCAGGAACCCACATAAAGGTGGAAAGAAAGAAACAGTTGCATAAAGTTGTCTTCTGACTGCCACATATGTGCCAGAACACAAATGCAACATGAATAAACACATCATACATTCACATGCACAGGATTTTATATAAAAATAAAATACGTAGGGCAAACAGAGACAAGGTCAGGAATAAGAGCTTTTAAAGAGCTAGAAAGTAGAGCAGACATGAGTTCTCTCTCTCTAGCTTTCGAAGAAAAATCACCAAATAATGGCATCACCCCTCCCTTCCCCCAGGAAAGCAGAGAAGAGGAACAAAAGGCAGAAGGCTCAGTAGGAAGGAGAATGAAGACACTACACATAGACATGGCAGGGGAAAAAGGAGGAGATGAAAGGCACGTCACCTCCGCCCGAAACATGCCTTTCTAACAAACTTTGCAACCATATCCTCACTGCACCTTAAACACCATTAGACAAAGACAATGAGAGCTTCTATCCTAAGTGGAAAGAGAAGGAACAGAAGACGCCAGGTCAGAGAATCAAATCTGATGTTTAAGTAAAGAGAGGGGCTGGAGGGATGGCTCAGTAGTTAAGAGCACCGACTGCTCTTCCAGAGGTCCTGAGTTCAATTCCCAGCAACCACATGGTGGCTCACAACCATCTGTAATGGATCCAATTCTCTCTTCTGGTGTGTCTGAAGACAGTGACAGTGTACTCACATAAAATAAATAAATCTTTAGAAAAAAAAAAAAGAGGGGGGTGGGCTGGAGGGATGGCTCAGTGGTTAAGAGCAATGGTTGTTCTTCCAGAGGTCCTGAGTTCAATTCCCACAACCACATGGTGGCTCACAACCATCTGTAATGGGATCTGATGCCCTCGTCTGCTGTGTCTGAAGACAGCTACGGTGTACTTACATATATTAAATAAATAAGTAAATAAATCTTTAAAAAAGAAAAAACAAAGAAAAGGGAGTCTGAGGAAGGACAAAATAAAGGACAAACTATGGGGTTCACCTCACTTTCCACCCTTAGGTAACACACTGCATGACTAGTTCATAGACTGTGGAAGACAATAACCACCATCAACTCCTAAATATAAAAGCCATCACGTTCTCTCTTTCATGTTACTTTTATGTGAGTGCACACGTGCACATATATGCATCTGCAGATACACATATACCTATTCATTTAACCAAAGAATTGTGAGTTTTCTATTTTTCTATTTTTCTCCCATGTTTACCAATCAGCCATGTATGTGATACTCAGACACCAAGACTGATCTCCAAGCACACTTCCTTTTGGCGATGGGCTCCCGGGTCTGTGGCTCAATGCCAACTATGACACTCTAGTTTATGAAGGCAAATGACAACAGTCAGTGCAGGACTGGCTCTCTTCAAAACTTCTATTAAGGATCTGCATTCCTGTTGGAGTGTTCTAACAAACAACTTCCCTGTCCCAGACAGTAGCTCTGCCCTAAAGGTCTAAGGAATACCTGGAAGACAGAATTTCTTCAAAGATGCCTATCAATGAAAGAAGCCAGAGCCACTTAGGAAGGGGGTGAGGGTGTTGTTTTTAAATCTATATAGACTAGGTGTCAGCTATGCTCCCAACTATGTCTGGCAAAGTCCTGAAAGGAACACTTAAAAGGTTTTCAGTCTGTACTAAAAGGCATGTGGGCTATGGACAATAGAAGCCACCCATACTCAACTAAACTCAGGTATCATTTTCTTTCAAAGACCTAATGACACTTTGAGGGTATATACCACTTCACCCGTGCTAATCTACTTCGCTTTACTTCACAACGTGGCCTTAATATCAAGCAATTTTATCAGACAGTTAAGATCAGTCCCTAAGAATTCCCAATGTATTCTGTTCTAAAAAGGTCAATTCTGATTATTAAGCCTGACTTGAGACAAGGAGTAAAATGGAGAGAGAAAGTGAGAGGATCTCTCAAGGGGCAGTGTCAGACCTGGAAGTTCCAGGAGGCATTCAATATGTGAGCAGACTGTCAGACAGGAGCAGGGACTTCGATGATGAGGTCAACAAACAGTGCCACAGAAAAACAGGGGACAAGGGGACAAGGGAGAAAAGGAAGGCAGCTGTAACCAGAGAAGAAACAAGGCAAGTGCAGAAGACAGAACCATCCCACAAGCATAACAGCAGCCCAGGAGTAGCCTGGGCCCCTAAACTTACAACAGCTGGCAACAATGCCCACCCCAGCAGGAACAGGGGCTGAAGTCTGACACTATACTGAGTGGCCTAAGGCCCTAGGCAATGAATGCTTCCATATTTCTGCTGCATTTGTCTGGAGAGAAAACATTTGAAAAACGAATGTTGTTAGGGTGCTCTAAAGGATGGGTCAGCACACCAGGGCCCAGAGTCTAAACCCAGCTAGTTGCCTGTGAGTGGCTGGTTTTGATATCTTTTAATGGCTGAATCTTCTACAATGTGTGTATTTGGAGGCATGTAAGAAGTTAAACACACTACACTTGGTCAAATGTGGATATCACATGTGGCTCCCCCACAGTCCACAGACCTGCAGTTTCTATCTGATCCTTTAGCAAAGCCTATTAGCCAATGATCTACACACTCAGTATGACACACTGCTTTACACAGTGAGAAACATAAGCCAGAGCTACATTCTTTGTGTATGATCAACTTTCTCCCAAGAAGACAAAACAGGACTTTAAACTTAATTGAACTATAGAAACCAGAATGGTGAACTTCAAAACTCCTGATTTCCAATAAAACATTGTACTAAACACACATCACTTTTCCCAAAACCATAAAGACCAAAATCCTGTCTACAAACAGACAGTTTCTGGTTCTTCCAGGTAACTCAGAATGTGGAGGGATCACTAGCACTTAGCAAAATTCAAATCTAGCTCTGTGTTTGGATTCGCCAGGTTGCAAGGGTTTGTTCTGAGTTTAAAATGCACAGGCCAAGCAAATGGGATTCGCATTATCAACAAACGACATTACAACCTCAGTTCACATCCTAACACAAAAGAGAAAGGGCTACAAGGAAGTGAGCATTGTTGACTGTAAGTACAAAGCATGACTCAGGAAAATTGGCAGTAATCTAAACAGTTAAGACTGTGAAGTAGGAGGCCACGCAGCTGGCTGGAGACAGGTAAGTGGTTGGCACCCAAGCCTGATAACCAGAGTTCAATTCTTGGACACTAAGATGAGAGAATCAACTCCTAAAACTTGTCCTCTGAGCTCTAGAGTCTGTCTGTCTCTGTCTGTCTGTCTCTCTCCCTCTCCCTCCCCCCTCCCCCCCACATACACAAAATTAGATTAGACCAGGGCAGAGAGATGGCCCAGTGGTTAAGAGCACTCCCTGTTCTTCCAACTCAAGTTCAGATCCCAGCACTAGTGTGGGGTGGTTAATGACTGACTGCCCGTAACTTCACTTCCAGGGAACCTGAAGCCTTCTTCCTGCCTCCTGAGGGATCCGAATACACATGACACACATACACATGGACTTTTTTAAAAAGGAGGAAAAGACTGTAACATAAAAAGATGCTAGATGGGGTTGGGGATTTAGCTCAGTGGTAGAGCGCTTGCCTAGGAAGCGCAAGGCCCTGGGGTTCGGTCCCCAGCTCCGAAAAAAAAAAAGGAAAAAAAAAAAAGATGCTAGATAATTTGAGAATAATTTTTGATACATGTTTTCATCTTCAAAACAATTTAAACAAAATTAAGCAGGAAAATCTACTGGTTAGATCTTAAGTCATCAAACCCAGTCACTGTTTTATTAAGAATTGTTAAAGATTATTCATCCAAAACATCAAAGGCAGTGACAATTATTGTGATAAATCATAATGCCAAACCACAGCGGTTTCTGACTTTACAAGTAACGTTTAGATACATCCTGCTGACCGACAAACCAAAATGACCTGCTTAGCAATTTCAGGGAGTTACTGCAGCAAGGTTTGGCTAGGAAAACGAAAGTGAGAAAACAGGCTTTAAAAGCCCGAGTCTAGACTGCTCTGAGCCCAGTAGTAAGGAAAAGGTAGATACAGAAATCGCCACGTTCCCATGAAGAAATACGACTCTTGCAATCTAACAATCTGTATGAAAAGGTATGATGAACACATAACAGCATGCCAAC
This sequence comes from Rattus rattus, assembly GCF_011064425.1. Taxonomy (NCBI): domain Eukaryota; kingdom Metazoa; phylum Chordata; class Mammalia; order Rodentia; family Muridae; genus Rattus; species Rattus rattus. Next base: position 18,804,421 of record NC_046154.1, read on the forward strand.
CCAACAGTCCTGTAAGTAAAGGCTGAAAGCATTCTATTGAGGAAGAGAAGGACTCAGATCTCGGATACACGCAATTACAGTGCAAAGTAAAACCGAAGTATTCAGTGGTAACTAGTGGCTTCAGTCACAGAAACAGCACGTGCCCCCCAGTGATCATAGCACCAAAGAAAGACCGTTATTAAACTATGTGGTAGATCTCCAATGTAAATCTCCGGCTCTGCTGGCAGGAGAAATGCAAACTCATCCACGCCCTGACCTTAACACGGAGGTGGGGCGGGGGGTGGGGGCCGTCAGGGGACACAGCCCAAGCAGCACCTTGCATCTCAACAGCCACTTCTCAAATGCGCCCGGCCACGCCCTCCAGCAAGAGCAGCCATAAAAGTTTTGCTCGGGAGGGGAAATCAAGTCAGGGATGGTTCACGACAGAGCTGGGTGGAAACCAGAGGAGCTCTTGTCCCCAGCGCCCAGGAGTCTCGAAGCCATGCGTGGAGTGGATTCCTGACTGGAAGCTGCCTGACAGAGTGGACTCAGGACTCGGCACGTCCTCCCCTCCCCCTCCCCCGCCGCGCCGCCCGCCGGCGCCGCCGCCCGGTACCTCTCGATGACTGAGGCCACCAGCTGCGGCAACTCCTTCATCTCGAAGGCGGAGTAGGACGCGGACAGTAGGGGCCGCACCGCCACCTCCCAGCCCGGGGTCGTGTCCTGCCCGGTTGCCGGGGCTCCGGGCGCTGGAGCTGCTGCCGCCGCCTCTTCGCCGCCGCTCGTCGCCATCTTTCGTCGTACTACTGCGGCTCCCTCCGGGGGCTTGCCACCGGCCCAGCGCCGCCTCCCGGGAGGGGGCGGAAGTGACGCACTCGTGCGCGTCAGAAAGCGCGCCGCGGGTCGCTCAACAAAAACGCAAGGAGATGGACGGCCTCTGACTTCTCCGGGCTCAACCCAGGGTAATGCGCTTGTGCAGAATTGAGCGTGACCGGGGAGGACTAGGAGCTAAGCCCTCAGCGCGTGCGCCACGGCGGTGAGCAATACTGCGCATGCTCGCGGGAAGCGCAGTCTACCGCGCGTGCGCGGTCCCCGCATTAAGTAGCACTATGGTACCCCAACCCCCTAGAAATCTTAAGTTTGTGACTTAGATTCGGAAGAGATGCGCAAGGCAGTGGAATGGCGCCATCCTAAGACAGTCAGGAGCAAGAGGAGGCCACGGATATTCAGTGCTAGTCACTTCCTCTGCCCAGGGTACCGCATGAGTAGCCATTCTAGCGCTTCCCACTTCGCTAGCTTTCTGCACACACCTCCGCTTGATAATGATTTTCTTCATGAATTTCTAATTTTGCAGTCACTTATTTATATGTTTAAAATCCCTGCAGTAATAACAATCCTGAGAGGACGTTGTTAAGGTTTTTGAAAGTTGGTCACTATAGGCCAAATTATCTGCGAACCTTCCTCCCTCAGGCTCCAGAGCATTGCAGTCAGTGGCCATCCAACAGTCTTTTAGGGGCCCCTGTTTAGTACAGATTGACCGTTGATTTCAGCAATCCTCTGTCTTCACCTCCAGTGGAATTACAGTGTGGATGTCCACATCGGTTTTTAGTTCCGTCTGGAAGTTGGGGTGGTCTTATTTTATTCGGGCGTTCCCACTGTAGCCCAGACTGACATGGAACACTACACAATCCTCTTGCTTCAGCCTCCCAAAGTGCTGAGATTACAGGTGTGCTACACGACATTCGGCCATCAGCAGTAATAGTGAGTCTAATATTTCTGGCTTTTGGGTGTCACGAAGGCACTCGGAATAAACATCTTCCTTTTCAAATACATAATTTAGAAGTAGAGGTTTGTCCTTGGGAAATGTTGTAAGTTTAGGTTGAGGAGCTCAGGAGATGACTAACAGTTTCATTCTCACCACCCAGATCTAGCTGCTAAGGCTGTAACTCCAGTTCTGGGGAAGATGCTGTCCTCTTCTGGACTCTATAGGAACCTCCATCCACATAAATCTATTTAACATGCTTGGTAATGCCATCACTGGGGAGGCAGAGAATTACCACAAAAGACCCCACCTCTCAAAAAAAAAAAAAAAAAAAAGGAACATACATAAATTTGGGTAACACTGAAAAACAGTTTATATGAAGCACAAGTTTCAACAATATTCTAATCTAAAAAGTAAGATAGGAATTCCAGAAGAGTAATATTTTGTGAACTAAAAATGAAGGACCTCTGATAGGCTGGGGAATGATCTGAAAATGTAAAATTGTAGAGAGATGGTCGAGCAGTCAAGAGCACAGGCTGCTCTTCCAGAGACCACAGGTTCAGTTTCCAGCACCTGTACTCACAGCTACCAGTAACTCTAGCTCCAAGAAATCTAAAACCCTCTTTGGTCCTTTCCCCACACCCAGCCAGGGGTACACACACATAAATAAACATAAATGCTAAAGGAGTTAAAAAAAGGGCTCTTTCAGAGGACCCAGTTTCAGCTTCTAGCACCCACATGACCACTTTATATAATTCCAGTCCCAGGGGTCTGGATCTTTTGGTATCAGACATGCACATGGTGCACACACATACACAGGCAAAACACGACATACACATAAAAATATTATGAAGCCAGGGGCTGGAGAGGTGGCTCAGTGGTTAAGAGCACTGACTGTTTTTCCAGAGGTCCTGAGTTCAATTCCAAGCAACCACATGGTGGCTCACAACCATCTGTAATGGGATCTGATGCCCTCTTCTGGTGTGTCTGAAGACAGCAACAGTGTATCATATAATAAAAAAAAAAAAAAAAAATGAAGCCAGGCATGGTGGCCCAGACTTTTAATCTCAAGGTTGAGAAGGCAGAGCATTGTGAATTCAAGGCAAGCTTGGTCTACACAGGACTTAGGAGAAAAGTTAAGACTTCACCTAGGCCTTGGCTATTTTTTTTTTAATATATTTTTTAAGATTTTATTTTATTGTATGAGTACACTGTAGCTGCCTTCAGACACACCAGAAGAAGGCATCAGATCTCATTACAGATGGTTGTGAGCCACCATGTGGTTGCTGGGATTTGAACTCAGGACCTCAGGAAGAGCAGTCGGTGCTCTTTTAACCACTGAGCCATCTCTCCAGCCCCCTATTTTTTTTTTTTTAAGATTTATTTATTACATTTAAGTACACTGTAGCTGTCTTCAGACACACCAGAAGAGGGCATCAGATCTCATTACAGATGGTTGTGAGTCACTATGCAGTTGTTGGGATTTGAACCCAGGACCTCGGGAAGAGCAATCAGTACTGCAGTCAGTGCTCTTAACCACTGAGCCATCTCTCCATTCCCCTGGCCTTAGCAGAGCCTCCTGCTCTGAGCAGCTTTGGTGAAATGGTATTCGTTAAAGGTGAAATACCAGGAGCTTCATAAAGGGTCACTTCCTGACCATTACCCCTTTAAGATTCTGGCACGTAAGTAGGAAAAATAGTCTTGCAGACTAACTGTATTGTAGAAACCTGGCAGGCACTATAGGAGGCAAATCCTCCAGAAAGCTCAGTTCAGTTCCCAGGACCCACATGGTGGCTCGCAATCATCCCTAACTCCAGTTCCTCGAGGATCCAACATCTTCTGGCCTCCATGGGCACCAGGCACTCACACAAATGAGGGGAAACACTCATAAAAAAATAAATCTTAAAGCAAACAAAACAGGATAGTGTGGTGAGAATCACTTATCTTGCACAAAATTCCAGCCACTCTATCTCAAGACTATCCTTGGAGTCTAGGGTATATGCCTTTAATCCAAGCACATCTCTGTTCATTCAGGCCAGTCAGAGTTGCAAAGTGAGACCTTGTAACAAAACAAAACTAGAGCAGAATGGGTCCCAATGCCTTCTCCCAGGCTGCTTCTCACAAAGCCAGCAGTATAGGGCCTGTCACTGGAAGTGACAGATGCTCACTAACCCAGGAGAGGAAACTGGTTATCACTGACAAGGATGTTGGCATGTTGCCCTAAATAGCTCCATTTTTCCCTGATTTTTTTGAAAGTTATTCTGTACGTGCATTTGTGTACGCTCGGGGCAGGGAGAGGATGCTGAATCTCCTTGAGGCGGAGTTACAGGTGCTTGTGAGGCGCCCAGTGCGAGTGCTGGGAACTGCACTGAAAAGGCAGCAGGTACTCGTAACCACTGTTTCTTATAGCCTATGCTGGGCATGTAGCTGAAGATACCCTTCAACTTCAGTGACACACTTCAACTTCTGACCCTCCCTCCTCCACCTCTCAACTGCTGCTTTTATAGCGGTATGCTACCACATCTGTCTGGCTTTTCTTTTTTTCTTTTTCTTTTTCTTTTTTTTTTTTAATTTGGATGCAAAAGTAGCTTGGAAGTGAACTCTGAAGACACAAAACAGAGCTGAGGCAAAGTCACCGATCATCAGCTTTATTCAGAGAGCATGGTCATCATCGCCGTCCCTCTTCTCTCTTTGCTTCTGTTTTTGTTTTTGTTTTTTTTTTAAGAATTATTTATTTATTTTAGGTATATAAGTGCACTGTAGCTGTCCTCAGACACACCAGAGAGGGTATCAGATCCCATTACAGATGGTTGTGAGCCACCATGTGGTTGCTGGGAACTGAACTCTGGACCTCTGGAAGAGCAGTCAGTGCTCTTAACCACTGAGCCATCAAAAGAACAATCAGTCAGTCACCAAATTCACAAACAAGATAAAACTTAGGATTCTTTCTGTGCAGCATACAGAAGCCCATATAGGAGTACACACAGAAAGGAGTGTGCGCGCACACACACACACACACACACCCCACACAGAAACCCAGATAGGAATGCATACACATCCTACACTGAAACCCAGCCAGTAGTGTACACACCCCACACAGAAGCCCATATACAAGCGTGCACGCGCATACACACACACACACACACACACACACACACACACACACACACACACGCCCCACAAAAGCCCCAGGCAGGAATGCACACGCCCACACAAAAGCCCACCCGTGGTCTATACAGCTAGTTCTAGTCCAGCCAGGGCTACATGGTGAGACCCTGTCCCAATAAAATAAGTAAAAAGGTTAGATGTGTTGAGGCTCTAACACATCTAGAAGTAGAAGTAGAGTGTGCACTAACATATGAGGCCCTGGGTTTGAGTCCCAGCATCCTCCTTCCAGCCCCCACCCCCAAAACTTAAATTAGTAAGATTTTAAAACTACTTAAGAAAAATAACAGCCCTCATGGCTCGCCTTATGGAGAGCTCAGTGCAGAGAACTTGCCTGGCATGAGAGACCTTGGATTCTATGCCTAATGCCACAGAGAAAATTATACCAATGAAATTTAAAACTTGCCCACTACCAAGCATGATGGCAAACACCTGCAATCCCAACACTGGGAGGCTAAGGCAGGAGGATTGCAAGTTTGAGGCGAGCATGGATTACTGAGCAAAACTCTGTCTCAAAAAAAAAAAAAAACCCCAATTAAGAATAAATAAGGTTGGGGTTGGGGATTTAGCTCAGTGGTAGAGCGCTTGCCTAGGAAGCGCAAGGCCCTGGGTTCGGTCCCCAGCTCCGAAAAAAAAGAACCAAAAAAAAAAAAAAAAAAGAATAAATAAGATTTTAACAAAGACCCTTTCCTCCAGCTGGGCTATAGGATGTCTACAGGGGCCTGTAGGGACGATGAGATATGACGTACTGGGACCTCACGATCTCACCATGGTGCAGACAATCTGGTAGCTTTAAAAGGTCTTTGCCCTAAGGCAGGTGGTAGCACACACCTTTGATTCCAGCACTCGGGAAGCAGAAGCAGGCAGATATCTGTTGCGTTCAAGACCAGCCTGGTCTACAGAGAGAGTTCCAGGACAGCCAGGGTTACACAGAGAAATCCTGTCTCCCAAAACCAAAAGAAAGGAAGGAAGGAAGGAAGGAAGGAAGGAAGGAAGACAGACAGACAGACAGACAGAGAATTAAAGGTTTTAGCCTTGTTATACTCAGGAGAAAAATTATAAGTTGTGGGTGAAAAAAATCAAATTACTGTTATGTGCTTGGCTTTAATAGGTTGAAAAAAAAATGGTGGCTGGAATGAAAACTTGGTTAAAATTAGTTCTCACTCCCTAACTTCTCTTACTTCAGGGAGAAACCCTCAGACCTTGGCTAAGAACGTTCCTGTATCCACCCCATCAGTCAGGCAGCCATGCACACCTTAAAGGCAGAGCTGACCCATCAGGCTTGAAAGCAAGAGGCAGAGAATAGGATGTCAGAGTATGTCTAGTAAGACTGGAGACATAAAAGGGTAACGAAAGTCAATTTAAACAGCCTCAGAAGAAAGAAACCTGAGATCTCACAGAAGGAAAAAAACAAAGGCAAAACACCCACAGCATCCATAGATGGGCACATAAAGGAAACAGAGCAGTGATCAAATGCATGGAGGTGAGTCCTCGCTGAGGTGGGTATCTGACCCACAAGGACTGTGTGTGGGTCACCATATTCCCAAAGCAGTTCTACATGAAGGTGCATCTTCTTCCCCAAAACTTAAGTGAGACAAGAACCCAACCCAACCTCAACGATCCAACAGTCCATGGCCATATCTCTTTAGCTGTCTCTCTTCCCCGAGGCTCCACTCTGGCAGGATGCTCCCATTTTACCGCCAGGCTCGATTGAGGAGTTTCACCTGTGCCAGCCTCTTCGTGATCATGGTGGCAAAAACCAGGCCAAAAAGGACACTGCTGATGAGCACATAGTCATAGTCATCTTTCAGGACATCGAACTGCTTGGATGGGTAAACTCGAGTTTGGTAAATATCCAGACCATAGGCCACAACCTGGAAGACAGCTAGAATGAGAACTGGGGATAGACAGCCAGTGAGCCACAGCACCTCAGGCTCCGTCAGGAATGAGGTAGCATCCTCAAGGCACAAGACCACCACTGCAGATGCCACACGGGACCACTCACCAAACATGTGGACTCCAGGCCTGAGGGCGCTGTATAGATGCCTCGCATTCGAGAGACTGTCTGGTTATAGTTGATGAATCGCTCTGCGTGGACCTGGACATCTGGGGAATACGGGATCAGGTTCTCTTCTCTGCAAAACACAGGTAGGGACAGGGACTCTAAAAGCTGCTGTAAAGGGACCTCTTTCTTGGCTGCCCTTCCTTAGATCCAGGTCCCAGGACACACAGTAAACCTGAATCTCGTCTGAGGCCTACTTCAGTCGGACTCTTACAAATACAGCAGCTGAGCCAACCGTGAAGGGCTGTAAGGAAGGCTGGTTGGAGACTAAGGTTAAGCAGCAGACTCCTAAGTTGTTCAAATGTGGTAAGAACACATAATACAAGCCAGGCAGGAGCATCTACCCATAATTCCCAGCACTTTGGAAGCTGAGACGGAGGACTGTCTCAAGTTCAAAGTTCCAGGCCAGCTTGGGCTATAGTGATTTCCAGGCCAGCCTGTGCTAGGGTGAGATCCTGTCTCAAAAACCAAACAAAAGGGGTTGGGGATTTAGCTCAGTGGTAGAGCGCTTGCCTAGGGAAGCGCAAGGCCCTGTCGGGTCCCCAGCTCGGGGAAAAAAAAAAAAAAAACCATCACACAGATGGTCACCGTTGCACACCAGAAGAAAGTCAGGCCATTTTCAAACCAACACCCTGAACCACTGGCAACTCCTGCTCTTCACACAGGTGCCTCAGTCTGCTTCATCCTCAGAGAGGGTTCAGGGTTCTTCTAGCCCCACCCTGTTTCTTGCTTCAAGCCATTCTCTAGCCCTCCCACTGCCTGCCCTTCTGGGTTTCCCAAGGGAAAAGACTTTACAGTACAGGGAAGAAGACAGGCAGAGATTCAGCAGCTCTAGGCTTCCCTTCCTCACCTGCTTGTCTCCTACGTCTTCACCCTTCACTACGCCAGGCATGACTTCTGGGCTATGGGGCTGTTTCCTCTGCCTGGAACTTTCTCAGGTACCCATACAAGAACCTACACCAACCAACTACCTTCAGATCACCTTCCCAAGGAACTTCCCAGGGCCTGACCTCAAATTCTTCCACACACAACCCTGGCCCCCTCACAGCTTTCTGGACTCTTTTTCCTCCTTAGCATTTACCAGTAACATCATTCACTTAGCTTGTTACTTAATGTCCTTTTTCCACCCAAGCATCAGCTCCCAGAGGCAGGGCCACTAGCACAGCAGACTGAGCACTAGCACTGTGCATGGATTCAGTCCTGACAATCAGAGCCTTGTGCCCACAACCGCCTCACCTGCTTTGTTCTGTTGGGATCTCTGGGCGCCGGGGATCCAGCAAGGCTTTGGGGAGGGAAAGGATTGCTCCAGAAGGCAGCCCAACTGCACGGGGAAAGATGAAGGTTCACATTTACTGAATCCTGGATGAGGCCAGTTAAAGAGGCTTACAATAAAGATTTAAAGTTAAGAAAGAAATAGGTCACCAAGGTCCTGTTAAATAATCAAAAACAAACAAAACGAAACTCCTGAAAACAGTAAAGCACTAATACACACAGGCATGGGTGACGGTGCCTGACATGAAGACATGGGGTTCTTCACAGTTTAGTGAGCCTGAGGCCACGTAGCTGCTGGATAACGCAGGAGGAATGCAGAGGAGCAAGCATTGGACAACAGCAGTTTCGTAATGGTGGCCAAAGGTCCCACAAGGTCCAGAGCTAGCTCTCCTGCTTGACAGTAAGGAACACTAAGTACCTGTAGAAGATCAGAGCCAAGAGTCTTGGGTAAACCTGAGCAGGGCCAGGAGACTGTTAGTCTCCCACCGAGTCTTAACCCAGACTATACTGAGTGAGCTCTCTAGATTCCACACAAGTCTGCACAGGCTATGTTAAGAAAGACGTGGGGCGGGGGCTGGAGGGATGGCTCAGTGGTTAAGAGCACTGACTGCTCTTCCACAGGTCCTGAGTTCAACTCCTCAGCAACCACATGGTGGCTCACAACCATCTGTAATGGAATCTGATTCCCTCTTCTGGTGTGTCTGAAGAGAGACTAAAATAAATAAATCTTAAAAAAAAAAAGAAAGAAAGAAAGAAAGAAAGAAAAGAAATGGTGAGTGGCTGGAGGAGCACTGGGGACAGCACTCAGTGGAGGAGCACTAGAGGGGTTGGAGGAGCACTGGGGACAGCACTCAGTGGAGAGCACTAGAGGGGTTGGAGGAGCACTGGGACAGCACCAGTGGTTAGGAGCACTAGAGGGGTTGGAGGAGCACTGGGGGCACCAGTGGTTAGAGCACTAGAGGGGAGGAGCACTGGGGACAGCACTCAGTGGTTAGAGCACTAGAGGGGTTGGAGGAGCACTGGGGACAGCACTCAGTGGTTAGAGCACTAGAGGGGTTGGAGGAGCACTGGGGACAGCACTCAGTGGTTAGAGCACTAGAGGGGTTGGAGGGAGGACAGCACTCAGTGGTTAGAGCACTAGAGGGGTTGGAGGAACACTGGGGACAGCACTCAGTGGTTAGAGCACTAGAGGGGTTGGAGGAGCACTGGGGACAGCACTCAGTGGTTAGAGCACTAGAGGGGTTGGAGGAGCACTGGGGGACTCAGTAGAGCACTAGAGGGGTTGGAGGAACACTCAGTGGTTAGAGCACTAGAGGGGTTGGAGGAACACTGGGGACAGCACTCAGTGGTTAGAGCACTAGAGGGGTTGGAGGAGCACTGGGGACAGCACTCAGTGGTTAGAGCACTAGAGGGGTTGGAGGAGCACTGGGGACAGCACTCAGTGGTTAGAGCACTAGAGGGGTTGGAGGAGCACTGGGGACAGCACTCAGCGGGTAGCGCACTAGAGGGGTTGGAGGAGCACTGGGGACAGCACTCAGTGGTTAGAGCACTAGAGGGGTTGGAGGAGCACTGGGGACAGCACTCAGTGGTTAGAGCACTAGAGGGGTTGGAGGAGCACTGGGGACAGCACTCAGTGGTTAGAGCACTAGAGGGGTTGGAGGAGCACTGGGGACAGCACTCAGTGGTTAGAGCACTAGAGGGGTTGGAGGAGCACTGGGGACAGCACTCAGTGGTTAGAGCACTAGAGGGGTTGGAGGAGCACTGGGACAGCACTCAGTGGTTAGAGCACTAGTGTCCTTCTGGGACCAGAGCTCGATTCTCAACTCCACAAGGCAGCCCACAACTCTTGTAACTACCTGTGACTTCCGTCCGGTGAATCTAATACCCTCTTCTGGCTTTCCTGAGCACCAGGCATAGATGTGGTACACAGTGGTGCAAAACACCCATACACATAAAATAAATTTTGAGGAAATTAAAACATGTCATCAGGATCAGGCATAGTGGTGCACACTTTTAGTCCTAGCACTTGGGAGGCAGAGAGGATCACTGGGGTTTGACGACAGCCTGGCCACATAGTGAATTCCAGGCAGTCAGGGCTATGTAGAGAGACCCTATCTCAAAAACTAACAAACCAGAAATCAGGATGCTGGGCATTCAAGAGGTGGAGGCAGGAAGATTCAGAGTTTGAGGCTACCTTGGGCAATGTGAGATCCTGTCTCAAATAACAACAAAGACATGAAGAGTCAGGTACAGAAAGACAAGTTCCCCCCTCTCTCTCTGTCTCTCTGTCTCTCTCTCTCTCTCTCTCTCTCTCTAGCTCTCTCTCTCTCTCTTTCTCTCTCTCTCTCTCTCTAGCTCTCTCTCTGTCTCTCGTGCGTGTGTGGTGTGAGTGTGTGTGTGGTGAGTGTGTGTGGTGTGTGAATGTGTGTATGTGTGTGTGGTGTGTTGTTGTTGTAAAATTCCTACAGTGTGTTATGTGTGAATCGTGTGTGTGATGTGTGTATGTGTGTGTGGTGGATGTATATGTGGTATGTGTGTGGCATGTGTGTGTGTGGTGTGTGTGTAGTGCATGAGTGTGGTGTGTGTGTGTTGTCATAAAAGTAGAAAGAGGACCATGAAAGAAAAGAAGAGATGGCGGGTGGATGAGAGAGCCTGGGAAGTCCATGCTACACGGAGGCAGAAGAGGGACTCTGTAGCGGGAAGGAAGTGACCAGCAGAGGAGAAGAGCACAAAGAACAAAGAATAATGACACAGCTCTATGACAATGTCTAAGGGAAGCCCAGTATTTTGAATACTAACCTAAAAAATGTATGTAGCTAAAACAAATGACACTGGGGACAGGTTTCTCAATTGGGGATGGGAGAAAGCACCAAAGGCAGGCAGTGGTTCATGACATCCAGGACTAAGCAAAGGCAGGCAGAGCTGAAGGAAGCAAGCAGAAGTGGGGCATCCTCCCAGCAGCCTCGGGACAGCTGAAGCCCCTCCTCCCAACACTCACTGAGCAAGTGCCGGCTGGTGATGCCCCGCTCGGTGATGGTAGCCTCCATGGCACTGATGGAGGAAGGGAAGATGTAGGACTGCTGGAGGACCTGGGGCAGCTGGGGTCGGTCTAGGGAGCTGAAGGCAGTGGCATTGTACTGCTCGGTGCCCTCGTAGAGCTCCAGGGCCGTCAGCTCATTGCGCCGAGCCTTAGAGTTCCAGTACTGGTACTGTGAGCAGAAGGGGAGGCAATTGGGGTTTCGTGTCAGACACCTGGAAAGGGAACACCATTCCCAGCAGCTGCAGGCCAGGGAGGAAAAGACCCAGCTGCTCTCTGCTCTTCTTCCTTGTTGCAATTTTACTACCTCCTATTACTAACGGCTTTGTCCAGGTCGTCCACTGTGTCCACGGCACAGGAACTGCTATTGTTCTCTGGTAACAGCAGCCAACTTCTGGGTGCTGATGAGGTGCACTGTACCCAGTTAACCCCGAGGAGACCACTACTCTCCTTACTTCACAGTGCAACCAAAGAGCTCACAAGATCGGTTCAAGGACCCACAGTCAATGGGAAGAGTGGAACAGCCCAGTCAGCCCTGATCCCCAGGCCCCATCCTGTCTGACCCTGTGCTGCCTACTGGGGGCTGGAGTCCTCAGAAAGCACAATTTAGCTGCTGTTTCTGGAAAGGACGTAAGACTCAGGGACCTCCTGAGCTGCTGTGTCCCTGCCAGTGAGTCCTTACCACCACCCAGTTCTCCGAATGCACAAGGTGGACAGGGCCCCTGGCCTTCTTCTGCACGGAGGAGTGGATAATGCGGCCAGTGACACTGTCAATGAGGAAGATGCCAATAAAGGTGCGCTCGTGGTGGACATCCGTGCTCTCCGTCACCACAGCCAGCAAGTTGGGGTTCAGACTCTGGGGAGAGAAACCACAGTGACAAACTTTAGGAACCACCATGGTAACATGTCATGCTTGGTTCTCCTGTGAGCCCTGAGGCCTGGGGCCACTATGGAGCTCCGCAGCCTGGCAGGGGACGTAGCACTGCTGAGCAAAACAGCTCCCTACATGGTTTCCAAGGGCTGGGGCCACAAGGAATGCCTAACGTATCCCTTAGTCCTCTCAGAAACCCTATGATGCAGCCATTTTACCTTCCACTGTACAGGCGCTGAGGACCAAACGCAGGTGCAAGCGCCCTTGAGCCATCTGCTGAGCCGTCTGCTCGCCACCACTCTTGAGTGTCACTACATAGTCTAAACCGCCCTTGAGTTTCAATCCTCCTGCCTCAGCCTCCTGAGTGAGAGTTAAGTGTGCCACTCTCCTATATGAGCTATAGTTTGAAGCCCACAAAATGTCACAAAACCTATGTGAAATTTCTGATGGACTAACTAACCTTAAACCCCAGAAGACTGTAGTCCTACCTGTACTATTAATAAAACAAGCATCTAATGAGGAGTTCCATAGAGCACGCACTGAGAGAAGATGGCGGCTCCTGCCATGCCCAGATCCCGAGGTAGGGGTCGGGGGAGATGTACAGGCTGGGCACATAGCTTGATGGCAGAGTACTGTTCCTAGGTGACAGAAGCCCTGGATACATACACAGCACCTCCACACATAGGCCACGGTACACATACAAAATAAATCATGTAATAATACAGCATAATGATATAATAACATATAATACTTATCAATAGTAATATAAGTAGGGCACGATAGTCTATGACTTAAATACCAACACCCAGGAGTCAGAGGCAAGGTGCTCTTCCAGGCCAGCCATGGCTACATAATGAGACTCTGACTTGTTAAAAAAAAAAAAAAATCTAGAAACAATACATATTAATATATAAAACCAGTGCCAACCAACCAGAGCTCCCAGGGACTAAACCACTACCCGAAGACTACACATGGACTGACCCAGGGCTCCAACTGCATATGTAGCAGAGAATAGCCTTGTTGGGGCACCAGTGGAAGGGGAAGCCCTTGGTCCTGCCAAGGTTGAACCCCCAATGCAAGGGAATGTTGGGGGGAGGTAAGGGGGAGTTCATGGGGAGAAACACCCTTATGGGGGAGGGGGAGGGGATAGGGGGCTTGTGGACAGGAAACTGGGAAAGGGAATAACATTTGAAGTGTAAATAAAGAAATATTTCCAATAAAAATTAAAAATAAATAAACTAATTAATTAAAAAACCCCGGCCTTTCCGTGCCAGGAGGCACAGCGTACCTTGTAGAGCACGCTTCGATCCCCCATCACCCGGCCCTGGGAGTGCACGTGCTCACTGCTGCGCTTCCCCTTCACCTGGACAACCCGCTGCACTTCTGGGGGGATGGTCAGCTCCCAACTCAGTTCTGTAGTGAGATCCTAGGGAGGAGCAAGAGTGCTTGTGATACCGAGCTAGACCAGGGCCCGTCAGAGGCACGCTCCAGCTGGCCCAGCCTGCGGTGTGATAGCGGAGGCCTAAATGCGGGAGGGACCAGGAACAGACTCAGCTCAGGCGGCATGGTTACAGGTAAGGCAGTGAAATGCTTTCCGAGTTTGATTCCCAGACCCAGGTAAAGGAAGTCTGCTGGTGGCCGCACTTAGGATCCCAGGACTGGGAAGGTGAAGTCAAGGATCCCTGAGGCTCACTCACCAGCCAGCCCAGCGTACTTTGTGAGCTCCAGCCCAGTGAGAGACCCCACAAAGAACAACACTGAGAAATGACAGCCAAAGCTGTCCTCTGGCCTCTATACAAACGTGTATATGTGCACTTACACCCTCACAAACATGTATACACACACAAAAACAAGGCTATGAAGAAGTCTGAAAGGCTCGGTTTAATAAAGATTTACCTGATCTACATACATGCCACACCAGCTAGGCAGGACTACACAGTGAGATCATGACTCGAAGAAAAAGAAAGATACCAGCCCTGGCAAGATGGCTTAGCTGGCAAAGGTGCTTGCTGCCAAGCCTGACCACCAGAGTTCAGCCTCCCCCACATTCACAGAGAATAAATGAATGTAACTTCATTAATTGAGGAAATAAGGAAGATGCTAAAGCAGGGAGCTGGGAATACGGCCCTGCCGACTGTCCCAGAGCTCAGGAAGCTGAGACAAGAGGATCACAAACATGCATGCCTAGTGCCCTTAGAGGTCAGGAGAGGGCACTGGGTCCTTGGGACAGCAGTTCAGGCTGTTGTGAGCCACCACATGGGTGCTGGGAAATGAATCCAGGTCCTCTACAGGAACGACTAGTGCTCTCAACCTTGGAACTACATTGCTGGCTTTGACTGTTGTGTGTATAGTGTATGTAAGGGCACATGTGTGTAAGCACCAGTGGATGCAGGAAGAGAACATTGAGTTCCCGGGAGCTAGAGTTACAGGCAAAATCTGACATGGTGTTAGGAGCCACCACTGAGCCATCTCTCCAGTCCTTATTAATAAATTTTTACTAAAAATATTAGAAGACTGGGGAGATGGCTCAGTGGTGAGGAGCACTGGCTGCTGTCGCAGCGGACCTGGGTTTGTTCCCCACGTAACAATTCGGCCACCTGTGAATCCAGGCCCAGGTGACCCAACATACTTTTCTGGCCTTCCACGGTGCACAAACATATATGCAGGCAAAACCACACACATGCAAATAAAAATAAAAGGAATAGTAAAGAATCAGAGCTATGTGAACCCGCTGCCATTGTGAAGGGTATAACGTTCCCCTAACAGGCAGAGCTCTGTGAGGTCATGGCCAGCCTGGACTACCTCCTGAGTTCCAGGAAAGCCAGGGTTATGTAGAGACCCCATCTCAAAGAAATAAAAAGGTCTCATGAGCAACACATATACATCCATTCACCCCGACCCCAGCCGTCCCTGCCAACTGTGTACTGTCTATTGGTAATGCTGTAAGCATGGCTGCAGGGACACATGCATCCACGTAGCTCATGGAATGATTTCCTACTCGGAGAACTGAGCTATATTTACCCGCATTCCCATTTAATGTCTTTTCTGCCTCGAACCCTAGTCACCTATTTATTATCTTGAGGCAGGGTCTCACTATGGAGTTCAGGCTGGTCTTGAACTCATGGCAATCCTCTTGTCTCAGCTTCCTGAGCTCTGGAATTGTGGATTGAGCTATATTCCCAGCTCCCTGCTTTAGCATCTCTCTTATCTATCTATCTATCTATCTATCTATCTATCTATCTATCTATCTATCTATCCATCCCTCCATCCATCCATCCATCCATTTATCTACATGTATATCCATGTAAAGGTCAGAGAATGAATCTATCTATCTATCTATCTATCTATCTATCTATCTATCTATCTATCTATCTATCTATCTATCTCTATATATATATATATGTATACATGTCAGAGAACACCCTGTGGGCAGTAGTATCATCTATCTATCTATCTATCTATCTATCTATCTATCTATCTATCTATCTATCTATCTATCTATCTATCTATCTCTCTATATATGTATACATGTCAAAGAACACCCTGTGGGCAGTAGTTTCCTCCTTCCAACATGGGTCTAAAGGACAGAGCTCAGATTGTCAAGCTTTGGAGTGAGAGCCTTCATCTGCCGTGCCTCCTTGTTACCTTCATTGTCTTACTTTACACACCTGAAAACAGGGCTGGGATATAGTATTTTCTAGACCACAGGTTAGCAAGCAGTCAAGCTGAACCACAAAGTCTGAGCTGGGTCTAAGCTGTTAATGTCTGTTCTCGATTTGTCTGTCAAAACATACTAAAGGACAGAAGAGGAGGGCTCTCTGGTGACCAAATACCACACAAAGTTCCCTCTAGACAGCCCTGCTACCAAGGACAAGGCCAGCCCTTTGTAAACTTCAAAGCCAGCGTGCATGAATACTGGAGAGGGCTGAACGCCTTCAGAGCCAACTGATCCATTTCTGGGAAGAGGAGTCCAAAGCAGATGGTCTGCTGCACGGTCGACAGCGTCACTTTTGTATGCTCAATCCAGGCCTCATACCTGCCTCCCTCCTCAGACAAGACGGCACACCCTTCCTGGGCTACAAGATCTGTACCCCCACCTCTGAAGCACTGAGCATCACGTCCACACAGCAGCTGCCCACCCAGCATCAACAAATGGGTGCACCTGAATTGGGCATCAGGGCCATTCTTTAACCAGACATCAGGAAAACCCCAGAGCTGCTCCTTCCCTACCTTGCGAAGCCGATACCCACTGAGCCGCCCCTGCTCGGCATCCACCAAGTAGAAGAAGATGGAGGGGGCAAGTTCATGTAGCTGTCGCAAGACATTCCGAGTAGCTGGGAAAGCTGTGACCTTGAAAACACAGGAGAGTAAATAAAATACAAGTCAGAAACCTTGAAGCCCATTTCTCAAGAGCCATTAGTGCTTGCCCACTACAGAAAGCTTTAAGCATAAAGCAGTAAATCATAAAACAAGTCACTGGGTCTGTTTAAGGCTTAAATGTGTCTCTGTTAAGAACCTCAGTGCTGGGGGCTGGAGAATTAGCTCAGTGGTTAAAATCATGTACTGTTCTTCCAGAGGACACGAGTTCAATTCCTAGTACCTACATTGGGAGACTTGTAACCACCTATAACTCCAGCTCTAGGGGATCTGATGCTTCTAGTCTCTGCAGTTACGTGCACTTGAAGTGCACATAAAAACACATAATTCAGGTAATAAAACCATGGCCAGGTGTGGTGGTGAACGCCTGCGTTTGACACCCCATCCCACAGCCAGCTCCACACAGAAAACTCCATTCCTCACAGCACAAAGTACCTTGTATTCATCATCCACCAACAGCAACACCTTGGCATAGTCTTGATCCATGACCGGGAGAAGCAAGGACTGCAGGATGGGGCGCTTCAGCACTGGGGGAGCTACCTGACTCCACTTGCCAAAAATGGGGTTGAAGACAAACAGAGAGCTCATTCCGGTTTCCTGCAATGGGAGGAAAACAGTTAGATTCCGACACAGAAGGAGCACACACCCTACAGGTGAGCCAGGATGCTCAGGAACTAAGCCATGAGGAACTCCCTGATTTCTGCCATCATCATGAAGGTAAAACCTTGGCGGAAGATGACAGGTCCCTAGGCTGATGTGAAAAGGAAAAAGGCTGGACTGCTTCCAGCTCCAAGTCGCGGTAAGAACTGAGCATGCCAAGGAGCAAATCAAAGTCAAATGCCAGGCCAGGGGTAGCGGTGCATGCCTTTAACTCTAGCATCTTCATCTCTCTGCAAGCTTGAAGCCACTCGGGCTACATAGCTAGTTTCGGGCTAGCCAGGGCTACATAGTGAGACCATGGGTCCCCAAACCAAGTCAAGCACAACTCAACCATCTAATGATTGCAGAGGGCAAAAGAGTTATCTACCAAACCCTACCTCACAAACCAGGTCCATGAAAATCCATTCAAACTCTGGAGGCAGAAATCATAATAGCTTTGGGAGTCTATGAAAGCCTGCTTTCTCTCAGAAAGGAATCAGACACTCGGCTACCGGGGACAGCCTAACTGCTAAGGAAAAGTGCCGGTGAGGGTGGATCTGGTTCCTAGCCAGTTCCACATTGTAGCTGGATGGTTCCTCCACCCAGGCCAGAAACTGGCAAAAACAAGACTTCCATCCCAAGAGCTTCCCACAGAATGCCCAAGACATGGGAGAGACTTCGGCTGTGACATATGCAGACAGCAGCACACGGTGGCTTCAGTCCGTGTGGCTGGCCTCACCTTGTCCTTCACCAGCAGCGTGCACTGGGGCGGGTGGGGGAAATGGGCAGTAGTCCTCTGGACCATCAGCTTAAAGGAGGAGTCCGGCTTAACATTGGGCAGATACTGTTTCCACAGAATAGTGCCAGAGCTGCTCTCGATGCCAAAGAGCTGCAAGAAAAACAAATACTGACCCGTGACAGGAAAAACTGAAGAGCCAATTCTATCCTTGTGAACTGGAACAGAGCAAGCCTAAGCCTGCGCCTGCGCCTGCGCCTGCGCCTGCGCCCGCGCCCGCACCCACACCAAAGCTCTGCTCCCTCAGGTTCCCGTGCTCACCTTGCCTGAGGCTGTTACCATCACCATCATTTTCTGCAGGTTGAACTCATCTCTAGCCAAGGTGTCGATGTTGATCTCATTCTTAATCTGGCTTCGGGGCTTCCGAGCATCGTAGAACATTTTCCAGAGGTGGGAAGTCCAGGCCTGGAGCAGGATGAGCTGGGAAGACAGGCGTTTCAGGAACATCCCCAGCAAGCCATCTGGTGTCGGGAGGAAGGAGGGCGCTCCATCAGACTAGGAGTCCAGCAAGGTGTGTGCTTTCCCAGGAGGGACCTCTCCCTCTCCTGAAGAACCTTCCAGTCAGTCACACTCCAGGCATTCTATTTAAGATGCCAGCAATCCCACACTCTGGTACAGCCATGCAGAATCTTCCAAAGCCTACTTACCTCGCTCTTAGGACTTCCCCTACCTAGAATCTTGTAATAGGAGAATAAGAGGTAAGAACCAGCCATGCAGGATGCAGCCATGCCGGGACAACCAAGGGAAAGCACAGAAGTGTGGGCCTCGGGTGCAGCAGGAGCAGGTGCATGCATGAATGGTCTCCCGTTATTTCATTCTACTTTGCTAACCTGTTCCCAGCATCCCTTTCTGCAATCTATTCCTAAGGCCATCATTCTCCCTTGCTCCTGACTCCATTGGTGAGGCATCTCCCTGAAAGTATCCTGCCTTAGAGACGTGACAGGTGCAGGATACCATGGTAAGGAGGAAGGTCTCGGCATAAATTAAATCCCAGCTCTAGTGTCTTCTGCTGAGCAACCCTGAGAAATGTGCTTGACCTCTGTGCCTTTGGCCCCTCCTTTATGAGAAGGCAGGTATCCCAGAGGCCTGTTGTAAGGAACAGATCGTATGACAGACATATGGACTGTCACACTAACGTCAGTGTGTGGGAAGTACTCACTAAGGGAATAATCTTTGCTCATCTCTTTTCCTCCAACCACAACTCAAAGAGCAGCAAGTCACAAGCAGAACAGTCCGCACATACACACTGTGTGTTTCACTGATGCAAGTCAGAAAAACTAACCAAATGCTAGCCATGTGGGCAAACAAAACATAACAGGCAGCAAGAGCAAGATTTACCTTGAATCGCTGGGTCCAGCAGCAGAAATAGATGGTAAAGTTAAGTTAATTCTCAGCTTAAGAAAATACACAACACCTAGCAGTGTACCTGACCTAGACGATGCCCTCAACAGCTGCCTCCTGGACAGCTGGATGAATGGATGGGGGGTGCGGGGGACAGGACTGCACTGGAGAGGAATGAATCAGGTTCATCAGATGACCACTGATGGAGCCATTGCTGGCTCAGAGAGCACAGGGCTATCTCCAGTCACGTCTCTTTAGGTACATGTGCCTGTGGCACTGGAGACAATGGGTGAAGGTGTGTGAAACGGAGCCTGACAACATCAAGTAGGCAATGACATCTACTATTATACTAAGCAAAGACGTTTTTGCCTCAGGACCTTTCACTAGAGGGACTCAGCAAAAGTGTGGCTGCCTAAGCCATGGGGCTGCTGATGCACCGGAAACTGGCCACAGGACTCCTTCAGAACACTTGACTGAGCCCAGAAGCCAGGGACACAGTGAGGGCCATAAACCCAGCCAGCCCTCCCTGGAGCAGCCTCCCTTGGTTCATACCTGCCTTCTTGCCAAATTCTCCTTCCAGCTCAGCCTGTGCCCCAGTCAGGGGGAGATCCACCATCTCCAGGCACACGACTTCTGCCAGGGACTCCTCTCGGCTCCACAACACCACCTTCCCGGCTACAAGGAATCGGTTTGGAAGAGCTCAGCCTGGCTCCCTAACCCTGAGGAGATGCTTAGGGGTGGCTCAGAGTTCAAGTCTTATGTAAAAGTTCTCATGAGATCAACAGTCAAGTGAGGAACTTCTCTATCTCAATTTACACCCCCAAGGAACTCAGCAAATTCACAGGGTACACTCTGCATGAGCCTTTCCCAAGCCTGACTACAACCTTCCACCCCCCTCTACCACACTGACTGGAATTTAGAGCAGGCAGAGACACACATGGCTGCATGAGGCACTTACCAAGCTGCTGCAGGAACAGCTGCAGATGGTCCTGTGTCTGCACCAAGGCCCGGTAGCCCACCGAGTCATCCTTCTTCAAGAACACCTGGACGTACAGCTATAAGCCAAACAGAAGAAGTCAAATGGCTCCAAGGTACTGGACCCCAAGATTCAATTGGAGGTTGGCTGAGGTCCAGGCCATGGCATGACTTGATGTCTAAACAATACAGCGTTTAGCTGGACATCAGCAAAAAAGCACACGTTCTTTAGAGCCAGCAATGAGCTGAGGCTCTCTCTGATGCGCCTATGAAGAACACCAAGTATTTGACTCCCTTTATGCCCCAGCTGGACCCAAGGTGAGCAGAAGGCCAGGCCGGGACTTCCCATTTTCGGGATGAAGAGGCCCCATCCCAGAAGCTGAGGGACACAATTCAATGTCCCCAGAAGAACGCTGAGTAAGATTACATCTAGGGAGTCAGTCTGGAGTCTGAACCCCAGCAACATGTCTTAGTAGCTCCATGGCTCAAAATGCCCTGGGCAACCAGCACATTCACAAACCAGGCCAGTAACAACCAACCCACGAGACTGCCAAGGTGTCCTATGGATTAACGCTGACCAAAAGCTAAGTGCAGGGCCTCACACACATCAACCGCTGGACAAAGCAGCAGCAGTGGGGCTGGGGAGTCAGAGCACGTATTGCTCTGGCAGAGGCCGGGGTTCAATTCCTATTACCACCTGGCAGCTCCCAGCCGTTTATAACTCCAGTTCCAGGGGATCAAATGTTCCATGTGCCCATGTGGTACACATAAGACATGCAATCCAAACACTCATACACATAAAATAATACATCTAAAATGACAATAGCAGCAGGAGCTCTAGAGGAACTTGGAACCTTGTTCAGAAAGCCCTAATCCAGGGCCACAGCTGTGGCCCAGCCCCAAGGATATGAAGCCCAGAGAACAGAGTGTGAAGGCCAAGGCTATCTTACCTGCTCAGGTCGAGTGCCCTTCTGCTCCAAGCTGAAGGAAATCGAAGTGTCTAGTAGCCGCCGACCTGTCTCTACTAAGTACAGGTTAATGGTGTAGGTCTGGTTGAAGCAAGCCAGAGAGTCCTAGAAGTACACACAGCACGGGCCAACAATAAGTCCCTTAAAGTGTATCAAAAGACAGTCAAACCCCCTAGAGAAGGAATAGGCCAGAAAAGAAACATGTGCAGTCAAGAGAGCAGAAACAAAGTTGCTGAGTAAATGAACAAGATCACAACTAGTGGGTTGGGAATTTAGCTCAGTGGTAGAGCTCTTGCCTAGCAAGCGCAAGGCCCTGGGTTCAGTCCCCAGCTCCGGAAAAAAAGAAAAAAAAGATCACAACTTGTGTGCATCTTACAAGGGAGCCAGAAGCCAGGCTGGGGGGCTACATCCTTTAATCAGAACACTTGGGAGCCAGAGGCCAACCTGGTCTACAGAGTGAGTTCCAGGGGAGCCAGAGGCCAACCTGGTCTACAGAGTGAGTTCCAGGGCAGCCAGGGCTGACAGAAAAACCCTGTCATAAAAAACCCAAAAAAAAAAAAAAAAGAAAGAAAGAAAGAAAATAAGAAGGCCAGGTGTGAACAAGTCTATGTGTGTTTGAGAAGGGGGCCAATGCTACCACCATGCTTATCTCAGAAGGGAGCCAGTGTGTACAGGGAACAGAGGGTTCCCAGATATGAAGAAAGAAAAGGAGAGCTTGGGGTATGAGGCCTCCTGCCAGGACCCCCATGCCACCCAGTGCACTACGGAACATTGCTGGACTCTACCAGCTAGAGACTCCAGAGGACTGGGGGAGCTGAGGCTCAGAGAAGGAAGTCAAGGAGAAGAGATCCCTGGAGTCTTCCCCCTCATCTTGCCATGAGAAGGGACAAGACAAGCCATTTAGCTGACAGTATGTGGACCCCACCTGAAGCTGAGAACTTGAGGGGACCTGGTAGCCTCAATTGATCTTGTTTTCTTGAGTGGCTCCTGCATTACCAGGTTTGCCATACCACCCAATGCCACACCCTACCTGTGCACCAGATGTCTCAGGGAAGCTCGCCACAGACCCATCTCCAGCACTGCCAGGTTTTTGCTAGAGAAAGGAGATGAGAGAACCCTCAGCCAAAGGTTACTTCCCAGAAACTTCTGTCTTCTCAGCACAGTCAGAAGGCAAATCTTATGGCCCTCCCTGCAAGCCTGTGAACCCGTAACAGACTCGGGGAGAGTAAGGTAGCCATTAGGATCCTGTTCCTACTGTAGAGATGAGAGGAGAACTCATCTGTCTGCAGCGTCCTACCCATGAACAGGTCGACATACCCTGACACCGACTGTCAGGGATCCCACTGCCACCCATGGTACTCACCACTTCAGTGCGACAGGTCATGACTGCAGCCACTGTCTTCTCCCCTGTGGTAGCAAAGCTGACAAGTGTGGCCTGCAAGGAAAGTGAGACAGCAGCCCCCAGACAGTGGGACTTAAGGCAAACGTGTCAAGGTTCAAAAGTTCTGCCTCCTACTAGCTTTGTCCTGGGAGACCCCTCTGGTCCTAGCATCTGCTCGGCCTGCAGTTACCTGGGGGAAGTTTTTGAGCAGAGTCACGGCGCCGTGGTGGTAGTGCAGCAGAGCATAGTGGCCCGGGGACAACTGCAGGAAGAACTGGGCCCGAGAAGGAGCCACTGGGCTGGGCTGCGTGGGCAGCACTTGGGGCTGGAATCCACTTCCAAATTCTAAGTCAGGAGACTAGGGAAACAAGAAGAAGGGTGAGAAGCTTACCCCTCCCACACCATCAAGACCATGGTTGTCTGCCCTGCTTTGCCAGGGAGCAGTTCTTAACTAGGGCAGATGGCTCCAGAAGCCCCTATTCAAGGTCCCCAAAAGAGACCATGGCTTGTAGCCTCTGACAACAGGTCAGCCAGAGCTAACCCTCTCCCCATGCCTGTCACAGCTCAGGAAAGCATGAGCAACCTCACAGGGAAACACTGCTTGTCCCTAAGCAATCCTGCCAGCCCTCCTCCACCCTACAGCAGGTGACATCTCAGACCAAAAGAGCAGCCTCTCACCTGCAGGGGGATCTGCCGCAGTTCCCACTCCGTCTCCAGGGCCAAAGTGTGGAGCGAATGTGAGCTGGGGTCTGGGCATACCAGGACAGCCTCGTCTACAACACCACAGGCTCCAGTAAGTTGCTGCAGCCAGGGGGTCCAAACCCTGACCTGAGGAGAGATTTCACAACACTCATGAAGATCACCATGGTCCCTCTCAGCAAATCAGCAGAATAACTGCTGGAATCCCGACAGCTCAAGCTCAAAATGCATGCCTGGCCGAGCATGGTGGCACACCTTTAATCCCAGCACTCGGAGGCAGAGGTCCAGGAATCTCTGTGAGTTTGAAGCCAGCCAGCCTGGCCTACACAGGGAGCCTGAGGGGTCACAGGGGTTCTTCCGGGCTGTACTCCCATCCTTTCATAGCTCCCTTAGAAACTCTTAAAGAGACAGTGCCTAGGTCTGAGTAGCTCTTCAGCCAGCCCAGAAGAGCACTGTGTGTTAACAAAGTGCCTTAATCGCACGCTGAGGACAAGCCAGCAGCCTGTAGCCAGCAGCAACAGACGGGCATCAGGAACACAAGCTGCTCTTGCAGCTGCCCTGCCAAGTTCCTTGGACCCCCGTGAAAAGGCGGCCTCCATCAACTCCTTACCACCCACAAGGAGCCAGGTGCCTTCTGTACCTGCTGAACAATCTCTCCATCCTCCACGTTAAACTTGACGATGTTCACATGGCTGAAGGGAACGATGCCAAGGGCCCACACCACCCCGGAGCCGTAGGAATACACCATCTGGTAGAGGATGCTGTCACTAAGGGAGGGAAGAGAGGACAGGACCACCAGCTGAGCCCTTAGACCTGAGCTTTCCCAGGGGCTTTCAAAACCAAGCTGCCATTTCCGAGTGAGATGTCACTAACTGAAAAGCCCCAAGTGGAGTTGTTCGGCTCACACAGCCTTTGCTTTTGGATTCTTTGCTGTTACTGTCTGCAGTGTGAGGGATCAAACCCAGGGCCTCACAAATGCTAGGCAGGAGCCCCACTACCCAGCCCCGCCCCACTACCTGGCCCTGCCCCCTGTCCAGCCCTGCCTCTAGTCTTGCTTTTGTCTTTAATTTGAATTTCTCATCAACATGCTCAAATTGCTATCACATATATAAACCAGACTGCCAGCTTTTCCTAAGTGACAGATGTGACATGCCTACTTGTATGTGGGGCGCCACACCAGATGGCTGAGTAAGGCTGTGGAAGTAGGCCCGCTCCATCAGGTAAGCCAGACTCATGGATGTTTTACTTAGTTCTCTAGAATACTGACTTTTGGGTATTTGGGGTTTTTATTTTCTGGCTTTTAGTTTGTTTTTCTTTCTTGAAAAACAAACAAACAGGGCTGGAGAGAAGGCTTAGCAGTTAAGAGCACTGACTGCTCTTCCAGAGGTTCTGAGTTCAATTCCCAGCAACCACATGGTGGCTCACAACCATCTGTAATGGGATCTGATGCCCTCTTCTGGTGTGTCTGAAAACAGCTACAGTGTATACATATAAATAAAATAAATAAATCTTTAAAAAACAAACAAACAAAGCTCTCACTTTATAGCCCAAGATGGCCTTGAACTTGTTATCCTCACATCTTGGCTTCCCTCTAGAGTTAGGGTGTGTGTGTGTGTGTGTGTGTGTGTGTGTGTGTGTGTGTGTGTGTGTGTGTGTGTGTGTGTGTGTGTGTGTGTGTGTGTGTGTGTGTGTGTGTGTGTCTGTGTCTGTGTCTGTGTCTGTCTGTCTGTCTGTCTATGTATGTGTGATGCACACCACCATGCTCAACTAGGGATCTGACCCATTTTAAGTAAGGCTAAGAACCAAACAAAGGCCAAGCAACTATGGTTCTTTAATCCTAGCACTTGGGAGACAGAGGCAAGCAGATCTCTGTAAGTCGGAGGCCAGCCTGGTCTACAGAGTGAGTTCTAGTGATAGCCAGAGACACACAGAGAAACCCTGTCTCAGAAAACCTAAAAGGAAAAAAAAGAGCCAAATGCAGGGTGCAGGGCCCTGTGCGTGCCAGGCAGGATCTGCTGCCAAGCCCACCTCCAGCCTAACTTTAGCAATTTCACTTCTGAAAATCTTTGGGAAACGATTACAAGTGGCTGAAGCCAACGCCTGCCTGACCTCTACCCACCCTGCTCCTTCCTAGTTTTTATGCTTCTAACCCCCAAGACCACTGGAAACCACTTGGAGCCTCCCTCAGCCCCTCCCCGCAGTGGGAACCCTTACCGTGAGGACAGTATCAGACTACTGTTAAAAAGCTGCAGAAAGGCCCAGAGCGCTGTGCACTTGCGCAGGAGCAGCCCCCTCGTGTGGCAGCTCTAGTGCCCCAGTTTGAAATCTCTTCACCCTTCCAAGTACACTCCAAGTGTGTAGCCAAGCCTTTCCACTCGGACCCATGTGCACAAGCATACCACCCCCTCGCAGTGCCAAGGGAAGGGCACCTGGCCAAGCACCCTCAAGGAGACAGAGCATTAGAGGTCATCACTTGGGAGGAGAGAGCCTTACCTTTCTGGCAGATGCTCCACCCACTTCAGGTGCCCACTAGAGAGATGATTGAGAGTGAGGGTCGTCTTCTTCAGAACCGCAACGTACCTCACTGTCTCCTGGAGGCCCACCAGCCCGAGTGCCTGGAAACTGAGCACAGGTGCGGTGAGGATTGCAGCTGGAATGGCTGCCCCACTGCTGCCTCTGGTGCTGCTCGCTGACGTTTGCTAAGTCAGAAAACAAATATACCTGGATCCCAGTACCGGTTCGCCGAATCCTGGCTCTGCCAACCTGAGAATCTGCCTTGCAACCACTTAGGTGCACTGCTCTCCATCCCCCAAATCTCCTTCAGATCACATCTTCCTCTCCCAGTCAACCCTCTAGCATGCCCCCATCAGGCAAGGCTATCACTGAAAGCTTAGAACCATGGTCACGACTAGGCATGAGCCTGATGACAGAGTTGTCTCAGATTTAGAGTGTTCTCATCCCCTGTGGTCCACCAAATGCTAATCCACTGAACTGCTACCGTAAGATACCTAAGCAGAGGCCAGCGAGCCCACAATTAATCTCAGCAAAGGTGAGGCAGCAGGCCTCGCTGTTTTCTGACAGAGAACTAAAATATGGTGTTTCAAGTATGTTGGTACAGCTCTGCCATCCCAGACCTTGCAAGGTAGAAGCAGGAGTGTCAGAAGGTGAAGGCCAGGACTGTCAAGATGACTTGGCAGGTAAAGAAAGGCACTGGCTGAGCAAGGCTGACAACCCAAGTTCAATCCCCAGAACCGACAAAAAGGGTTGGGGGATGGCCAATCTTCCAGTGTACCTAAATTCAACACCCTTTTCTGGCCTCCAAAGATACTGGACTCATGGGGCTGGGGATTTAGCTCAGTGGTAGAGCGCTTACCTAGCAAGTGCTAAGGCCCTGGGTTCGATCCTCAGCTCCAAAAAGAAAGACACTGGACTCATGTGGACCATGGACATACAAGTGGCCAAAACACCCATATACATAAGAAAACAAAACTTTAAAGGATGGGCATCTATGTCTCTTCAGTGATCCCTGAGGGAATTTTAAAAAAAAGCCCAATGGCCCAGAGTTGTTACCTATCCAGGTCCCTTCACTCAGCCACCATGAAGCACCACTTCTTCCCTACCTGCCACTGTCCAGAGTTATCTCCCAGTTCAGGCCCCCGATGTTAGTCTCCCAAGAACGCATGATGCGCCCTCCATTGGATACAGTGATTGCATCTGGAAGACAGAAAGACCACTGCCATATTGGAAACTTCCTCAGTTGGCTCACAAGGGCTGTGCCATGACCCTGCCTCCAGCTCATGGATATACACGGACATTGTTAATCGGGTCCTTTGTTTCCTTCACTGTCAGACGCAGCTCTCCTCCCTTCCCCATCAGACCCATTCTAAGAACCAAGAAATGGGAGATGGGGCTGAGGCCACAATGGAGACCAGGAGGGCTCCGCTTACCTTGCCCATGGACCAGCATGGCATCCACAGCCCCTTCTGCTGTGCCCTTGTCAACATGGCGCCACACTGAGAGATAAGAAAGTCAGACATTGCTATGAGTGACTGTGACCCAACAAGACCAGGAAGGGACTGAGACCTTCATCTGCACAGCATTATCTAACTTTAACTAGGAGACGACAAGGAGTACCACTAACTGCTATAACCTAGACCCACTCACTGGACAGTAAGGGAGGAGGAGGAGGAGGAGGAAAAGGGGCTCAAGAGACAATGCTTTCCTCCAACTGGGGTCTCTGCCCCTCCAGCCCACTACTACCCCATCAAATACATGAAGGAGCAACAATAAGAGTAACAAAATCCACCCAGTTTCATAAGAAAACAGTCTATAAGTTCTCTTTTCACTAACAATCCCAGGGATAACTCAAGGGTAGTCATTTAAGCCTTTACTACAAAACAGGAGAGAATGTAGCTTTTGCAGTATTATCTTAAGGACCTTCACAGTTGAGGGAATGAATTACAAAGGCTAATACCACAGATATACATATTGAAAGATGACAAGACTAGGGAAGCCAGGGGTCACTCGGATTCGCCCAGTCAGCTTCCCTCCCTGAAGCCTCCAGTCTCCAGAGTTCACTCACAGATCTCTCCAGTCCGAGAATTCAATGCTGCAATCACATTCTTCTCTGTGGCCACAACCAACTTCTTAGATCCAGGGGAGAACTCCAAGGAGGCAAACTTGAGCTTCCCAACATACTGCTGTCTCCTGAGGACCAGTGCAGGGGAACATCAGGGCCCAAAGACAGTGGCTGGTTCACACCACCACATCTCCCTCATCACATGCAAGAAATGTGTGCTAAGGAAAAGCTCCGAGCATACAAGACTTCCGTGCAATGTACTCAGAAGCAAAAGAAGATAGGAGAGAATTGGAACCAAGTACATGACAGATAATAACAGTCTTACAGCTAAATGTAACACCTATGTCCTCAAGCAACACCCCCAAAGAGTCCATGGCCTAATTAATTTTTAGCTGTAACAAATAGACTTCCAGGGGCATAAGTGCCAGCACACTGCTGCAATGAGAAAATAGTGCTCTGTGAGGCACACCGAGCAAGCCTGGCATTTAGACTGCATCTCTCATTTACACCACTGTGTTGTTTAGTTTGTTTTAAAGGAGCTTTTGGGTTGTTTTTTAAAGATTTATTTATTTTATGTATGTGAGTACACTGTTGATGTCTTCAGACACACCAGAAAAGGGCATCCAATCCCATTACAGATGGTTGTGGGCCACCAGAGTCCAGAAAGACTAATGACTGTTGGGACCAGAACCCAAAATGAACACCTTTTTAAAACAAAATAAAACAACAAAAAAACCCCAAAAACTATTGTTAGTTGTCTGTCAATTCCCCCAGGAGCATACAACCGACGTGGGTAAATACTTATTCAATATGAAATAAGCACGGTCTGAAGGGAGGGGTGAGTGAACGAATGTCAGGCCGATAAATTTGGAGAGGGAGAGGCCACACTGCGCCCGGAGAGTCCCTCAGAGAAAAAGGCTCACTTTAGAACTTGTAAGACAGGAGGTCTAAGTGACACCAGCTAGTTCTAGGAGGATGAAAGTTCACTTGTGGGCCAGTGACCTCGAACCCAGGAGATCACAAACCTGACAGCCACGAAATCGGACGTGACAGGAAAGGAGGGAACTAGTGACCTCTGACCAAAGCCCTTAAAGAGTGCCTAGATGGCAGGGCTCCCTTCACTACGGTGCAGTCTGCACAGTCATAAACAAGGAGGCTTAAAAGAGTTCCTTCCGTGCTTAACATAATGCTCTTGAGTTGACGTCGGCAAACTCTTCATATCTGAAGAAGGGACGCTCTCGTTTTCATTCTGCGCAGGGTGCAACATTCATTCATTCACCTCTCCCTTAAAGCACACCTGCCCCATCCCCTGTAAGTTATATGCTCGGTCCAGCTCCATAGCAATTCTCCTTCAGGTTAGCAGGAGGGAGACAGATGCTGAGAAAGCAAACACCAACTTCCAGGAGAAGCGTCACCCGTACGCACCAGTCAAACTTGCCCACTTGGTCTTCGTAGACTGCGGCCGCAGGGACAAGTAGCACAGCACAGAGGCAGAACCAGGACTCCACAGCCGCCGCCATGATTGAAGCCCAAGCACCGCCCGCCGCCAGCCCGGCATGCACCAGGCCTCAAGCCCCTCCCTCCGGAGAGCCATAGAGAGGAACCGGTTCGCGAGGGCCTTGGTGAAGTGTTCCGGATTCGGAAGCCGCGGCGATCAGAGGGGCCGAAGGGACTGGAAGGCTCTGGAACCTGGGCAGAGAAGTGGCCTTCCAGGCCCTAGGCAGAACGCAGGCAGGGAAGAGAGGGCTCGCCACAGTTCGGGTCAGGCACACGAGAGAGGCAGCCCCGAGCGCCGCCCCACAAGCCTCTGCGGCACCCGGGTCCTGACGGGCCGCCCGGTCTTCCGCCGCACGTGCCTTTAGCGCGATGCCCAAATCCAAGCGTGACAAGAAAGGTAGGTTCGGGGGACCTGCGTCGTGGGTGGCGACGGGTGAGACGCCGAGGCCTCTCTGAGGAGCTCGGCCGGCCGGGTTGGCGAGTTGGCGTCGGCAGGTCACCGAGAGAGCTGGAAACTGGTACGGGGCCGACACCGAGAGAGCTGGAAACTGGTCCGAGCCGACAAGCAGCTCCTGAAACAGAGTCTTATATGCCAGGGTCGAGCTCGCCAACGAGGATAGTCTTAAACTCCTGATCCTGCTGCTTCTACCTCCCGATTGCTGGAATTACAGGCATGCATCACTAAACCTAGTTATGTTGAGTTAGGGATGGGACGCAGTAAACTCTTACTAGGCAAGCATTACCCGCCCGCCGAGCCCTGAGCTACATCCCCTGGCATGTGCGCGCGTCTCGTTGTGTGTTTGAGGATCTTGCAATGTAGCTCAGATTTGGTGTATAGACCAAGAATTCTCCAGAATGTAGAGGTTTTTTTTTTTTTTTTTTTTTTTTTTTTTCGGGGGGGGGGTTCCTCTTTTAACCCCTAAATTTTTTTTTTTTTTTTTTTTTTTGCTTGTTCCAATGCTGGGGCCTTGAACTCTCTATCTGTCTGCCGTGGCCCCAAACACTAGCATTCCAGACTGAGCCACTACATTCAGCTAGCGGGCTAGCGCTTTTGTGGAAGTTGGAAGGCAAGACAGTTGAACAAAAAGGGTCTGGCTTCATCAGACTAACCACCTTAGTAGGGTATGTGTTTGTTTGTCTCCTATACCTATATCCCTGTCAAGTAAGAATGTGTCAGGTAGTCAAAGTGGTGTATGGAGAAGGTGATACTGTTTTGCATAATGCTGTCAGGAAAAGTCTCAGCACCTAGAAGACAAACGGGTAGGTCGTTTTGAATAGAGGGAACATATTAGAATGAAAGGGGTCTGTAGTGTGGTTAACTTATTGTGGGACAAGAGGCCAGTGTGGCTATAGTAAAGTAGGTTTGAGAGGAAGAGATCTGGCCTTTGATGTGGCTTTGCTTTGAAAGGATCCCTTTGGCTGCCTTGATAGTCCAGAGAATTATGAGGACAGCAAAGCCAGTGACCACCTGGAGTATGTATGCTAAGTTGTACCAGAATCCTAGGAGTGGAGAGTCTGGGGAATGACTGGCTCAGTGTGATTGCCTTTGACTGTGTGCCTTGCATAGACTGAGTGGCAGGCAGGGTTGATGAAAGGCCATATCACCTCCTGGGAATACCAGAGCGTGTTATAGCTGATGTTTTAGTGAGTCCTTAGAGAGTCATTAGGATTTTGGGGAGCCCTAGTTAGATGTAAGCAAATGCCAGTAACTCTTGAAAGTAGGACAAATAGGACCTGGATTACTTTTCTTTTTTTTCAATATATAAGTTCTTTATTGTCTCCAAAAAGCCCAGATTGTATTTGGGATAAGCACCATGTTTCTGGAGCTAGTAAACTGAGGTCTCACTCATCAACCTCCTCGGTTCCCTTCTCAGACACATAGATGCCATCCAAAAACTTCCTGATAGCCTTGTTTCTAACTGGTGTGGCTTGTGGGACCTTGGTTACTTTTCAGTAGAGGTTCTGGTACGCTCCGTCTACCCCATCCACAGCGTTACTGTATTCCTGGGTCCAGATTATGAAATTGAAGCGTAAGTCTAAAATAGAATAGAAAAGATAAGGTCCCAACAGGATGACATGGTACATGCCTGAAATCCCACCCCTTAGGAAGCAAAAGCAAGGATATATATCTTGAGTTCAAGGCCAGCCTAAACAGCCATGTAACAAGATCCTGGTTTTTTATAAAAGGAAGAATTGGTCTCTATCATACCATAGCCCAGCCTAGCCATCAATGGCCTGTGTACCATCCCTGTAGCAGGAAAGGGCCTTCACTAAGGTGGTGACTCTGATCCCTCAGTAGCCAGGTTAGGGCCCCCACTCACAGCGCTCTATCAGCAGCAATGAGCCCTATTGCCATAAAGCAGTAGACCCACCCATGGCCCAAGGAACTTCTTTTGTGGTAAGGATCTATATAGGGATCTCTGGGTCCAAGAATGCTAGGTAAGCAAACTCTGTCAACCTTGAATGCCAGGATTGACAGTGTCCATTGCTGCCTCCGTCACACTTACTTAGTTTAACCAAGCCCCAAAGAGAGAAGCAGAATTAGTCTCCAGAGTGTCCAGACTCATCACTCGCTGCTGTCTCTTTTTCTTGGTTTTAGTTTCCTTAACAAAAACTGCCAAGAAAGGCTTGGAACTGAAGCAGAACCTGATAGAAGAGGTAAGTGCTTGCTCCTCCCACCCCACCCCGCCCCCTCGTATGTGTTTGGGTAGCAGAGTTGGGATTGGACTGTTAGCAGTGTCAGAGTCTCCACACCTCCCACAGTATCAATGAGACCCAGGACTAGGTGATGCTATTGATGTTTTACAAAACTCGGGGTAACTAAAGCTTGTCAGTGAGTTTATAAAGCTACCCAGTGTTAGAAGGCTGGAGGTGACCCAGTGGTGACTGTGGCCTCCGTCTGCCCCTGAGCTGCTGGCTCTGGGCCAGGTAAGAGCAGTCTCCAAGTGCACAGATTCTTGTACTTTGGAAATGGGGCTTTACCACAGGGAGGCTTCAGCCAGAAGCCTGGCCAAGGCCATGAGGATGCAGTGTCTCTCCTTGTTGATAAGATGAGGCTCCTTGTGTTCTGATTTAGCAGGGGCTTTCCCAGGGCGGGTAGATGTTTCTAGATCAACTAAATGGACTAAGGAAAAAGGGTGATTGTTCCACATTGGTCATGGAAAGACCACAGGGTTTGGGTCCCTGCTCACCTTCCGGAGTAGGTAACACTGGTGTCAGTCACGCCAATGGAAGCTTAAAGGCCTATGGCCGCTTCTCTTGTGTGAGGCCAGAGTTGCCCAGCCCGTGCTGCGCCTCAACTCCAGAGCCTCATGAATTGTCCCACAGCTTCGGAAATGCGTGGACACCTACAAGTACCTCTTCATCTTCTCTGTGGCCAACATGAGGAACAGCAAGCTGAAGGACATCCGGAATGCCTGGAAGCACAGCCGGTGAGCGCAGTGGGAAGAGGAGAGAGCTGCTCTCATCAGAGCCCTGGAGCAGGCTGACCTCGGTGTCTGCAGCTCCCCTGCTAAGGGGCACGGCTTCCGTTAGAGTTGGCCTTTCCCTGAGCTGCTGGGACAGGATTTGTTGGTTACTCTGTGGTTCAGGAAAGTGGCCCCTGGTGTCTGGCACAGTCTAGTAGAGTGTCATCATGTACATCTGACCCCAAAGCAGGCCCCAGGGGCTGATGGGTTACAATACATGTGCGGGTGGCTCTGGGGTCACTGTCTTGCCGTACCACTCTAGTAGGGACTGTGGGACACACTCCTGCCCACAGCCAGACACGGATAAGTGACGTTTGAGGCTCGGAGTGAGCTGTCAAACTGTTGGCAAGATCTGATTCTGTGGATAAGAAAATGAAAACAAGAATCCTGGGAACACATGGCTGGGTTACATGGAGAACAGGGGCTCTGGCCACACCTCCTATCGCCTGGTTCTGGGCTCCCTGAACTCCTGGGCGTTGGCTCACAGCCTCCTTCTTCATGGTAGGATGTTCTTTGGCAAAAACAAGGTGATGATGGTGGCCTTGGGGCGAAGCCCGTCTGATGAATACAAAGACAACCTACATCAGGTAGGTCACTGGCCCTCCCTGAGGCAGCCCCTGCCTCTCCTGCTCTTTTCAGCTGTGGGACTGGCCTGTGGGTTCAGGAGAGCCAAACTCGGCCCAACTCTGTGTTCTTAATCTCCAGACCCATGGGGCCATGCCCTCTATAGCCTGCCCTACTTACTAGGAGTTCTGCCAACGAGAAGTGGTTTTAGGTGATCCAGGTGATTTCTATAGGTAAGTTGCCCCTGGTGAAGAAGCAGTGGTGTTCACTTGTGTTTTTCAGGTCAGCAAGAAGTTGAGAGGTGAAGTTGGGCTCCTTTTTACCAACCGCACGAAGGAGGAGGTGAATGAGTGAGTGTCTCTGAGGGAGGAAGAGGCTGAGAGTCAGGGAAAACTGAAGAGATACCAGGCTCTTACTGAAACTACTCTGTAACCTAACCGGGGTTCTGGTATTCTCTCTGTCCTGGTCCTCCCCTCTGCCTGCCAACATGGCTACGCACAGCAAGCCCCAGACCATGCCACTCAAAGGAAGCTGGACTTCAGCTGAATGGCGGCGTTTCCAGGAACGTTACCTTCACCCTTCTCTAACTTAGGTGGTTCACCAAGTATACAGAAATGGATTTTGCTCGAGCGGGGAACAAAGCAACTTTCACTGTGAGCCTGGATCCAGGGCCGCTGAAACAGTTCCCTCATTCCATGGAGCCACAGCTGAGGCAGCTGGGTCTGCCCACTGCCCTCAAGAAAGGTAGGAGGCTGGGAGGTGCTTAGGGTCCAGAGCACTGGCTGCTCTTCAGAGGACGTGGTTTGCTTCCCAGGACCCACGTCAGGCCCACACAGGCAGCAGGTATTCATGTGATGCCATAGGCACTGGTGCAGGCAAAGCAGCACCTGCACAGAGCGAAGAGCAGCTCGGGGACCCCTGCCCCAGACGCTCCCCTAAACCAGCTCCCCTAGACACAGTTTGTCCTGTGAAGGCAGAGCTGAGCACTCCTCGCCTCCTGCAGGGAGGAGGCTGCCACTGTCCCTCAGGGAACAGGGCTGCATGCTTCCTAAGGCTGGGGGTGACATGGTGCTGCCCTCCCACAGGTGTGGTGACCCTGCTGTCTGACTATGAAGTATGCAAGGAGGGTGACGTGCTGACCCCAGAGCAGGCCCGTGTCCTGGTGAGTCTGGGCCTGCGACCTGGGGGAGGGGCCGCTGCCACTCAGCTGCTCCTGCTCACTCCCCTTCCTCCACCCCTTACAGAAGCTGTTTGGGTATGAGATGGCCGAATTCAAAGTGACCATCAAATACATGTGGGATGCCCATTCAGGGAGATTCCAGCAGATGGACGATGACCTTCCAGAGAGCGCGCCTGAGTCTGAGGGGGAGTCTGAGGAGGAGGAGGATGACAGCTGACCCTGGGAACCAGAACCAAGGCCTTCCAGCAAGTTCTTCATCTCCACTGGACCCCCCAGGACTACTGTCGCCCCCTGGAGGGAGCAGCTGGTTTTTTGCTATGGATAAAGACAAGGGAGGTGCTGGGCAGTGACTTTGTTTTTATAAAGAATAAAATTTTGTCTTCAGGGTGCTCCCTGTAGACAGCAGAGACTCTTTATAAAGGCCTTCGGCTGTGCTCCAGCCTAGTCGGGGCTAGGGCTGGGTGGGCCAGCACTGCAGATGGCTGAGAGCACCCCTGTATTTGGGTGTCTATGTCCCTTTGCTTGCAGTGGGTTTGCTGAAGAAAGTTAATTCTCTGGCAGCTTCATCACTTAACACATAAATAAGCACACAGATACGTGCAAGCCAGGGGTAAGATGTGAGGAACACAGGCTTGCCACAGGGCGGTGGAGGGGATTGGGAGCAAGTGGATTTTGAGTCAGGTTCTCAATGAAGCACAGGCTGGTCTTGATCTTGCAGCAGTTTCTGGCCTCTGCCCCTCAAGTGCTACCACACTTGGCTGACTAGTAACTGTGTGCTGTGCGAGTCAATGGTAAAGCATCATAAACCATGCTTAAGGCCAGCAGGTCCCTCCCTGGCAGCACACAGAAACTGTGAGGAGAGTTGTTAGACCTGTGGGTCAGAAAATCCTCAGAGTTCCTGACCTCTACCCTGGAGGAGGGATGTGGGGGTTAAACAGCAACACTGAGTAAGATGGTCCTTAGGTCATCATAATCATGCCCAAAAAACCCAAGGCAAGCCAATATGATAATGCTTGGAATGCCAGCACCTCAGGAGGCTGAGGTAGGATTGAAATTTGAGGCCAAGCCAGGCAGAGGGAGGCCAATCTCTGAGTTGCTTTTTTTTTTTTTTTTTTTTTTTTTTTTTTTTTTTTTTTTTGGAGCTGGGGACCAAACCCAGGGCCTTGTGTTTGCTAGGCAAGCGCTCTACTGCTGAGCTAAATCCCCAACCCGAGGCCAATCTCTAAATTGGAGGCCACCCATGGCTAAATAGAGCCTATCTCAAAAAAAGTTTGATACCAATCAACTATAAGGCTGAAAAAAGGCAGGCTAGGTGCTGGAGAAGTGGCTCAGTGGTTAAGAGCACTGACTGCTCTTCATGAGGACCTGAGTTCAAATCCCAGCAACCACATGGTGGCTCACAACCATCTGTGATGGGATCCGATGCCACCTTCTGGTGTGTCTCAAGACAGCTACAGTGTGCTCATATACATAAAAATAAATACACCTTTAAAAAAAAAAAGAATAAATCTTAAAAAGAAAGAAAGAAAGGGCCCAGGGGGGGTGGCTCACACCTTTAATACCAGCACTTGGGAGGCAGAATTCAGGACAGCCATGACCACACACGGATACATTGTCTCAAAGGGGAAAAAAAGAAAGACCAGTGAGATGTTTCAGCAGACAGAAGCACTTGCCGCCAAATCAATTAAAATGTTGCTTAGTATTCAATGCCCTCCTCCAGATCTGTTCTTTACTTTGACCTCCATCCCTGCCTCCTGCTATGCTATGTTGATCTGGGGGTGGGGGATGCTTTCAGTTTCTTGTTGCCTGTGCTCTGCACGGAGGATGGTTGTGGAAATTACAACCTTCAACCTGTGTAATCTGAGGATTCAGGTAAGTGAGACTTTAGTTGGGGCAGAGAGCACCTAGGCGCTGTCCACTGCTGTGGGACTCCATGGTCAGGAGGAAGGCACACAGCTGGTGCCAGATTGAACCTGGCAGTTTTTGAGGAAAGCACTGGACCACTGCCCTCTAAAGACCAGGCACTCCTTCCCACTTCCTCTGGACCCTGGGAAAGAGCATGGATACAAGCCTCAGGCATTCAAGAGAATAAGGCCACTAGGTCAGCTGTAGCCCAGGCTGTGACAGGGGACAGTTTTATTCAGCAGGAGGGTATTGGGGCTCAGACAGTGACCTGTCTAAAGAGGAAAGAACCAGATCAGATGGAGCCCAGGACAAGGCGGGGCAGGCAGTAAGCTGCGCCTCCCCAAGGCAGATGTATCTTAGCGGAAGTAGTTGGGACACTCGTGGGCAACTAGGTTCCAGGCTTGGTCAAAGGCATCCACAACAGCTGGCTCCAGAGGCCCTTCCTCGACCAAGGCCAAGTTCTGCTCCAGTTGTTCCAGACTGGACATGCCCAGAATGACTGCATCCCCATGGGTGCCCTGCAAGAAAGAACCTGCTTTCAACATACTTCCGCCACCTGATGGCTTCCTGCCTGTCCCTTGATCTGTTTTTACTTAAGGCCCTGTTGCTGCTAAGAGAAAACTATTGTCTCCAAACAGCAAGGTCATCTAGTCTTCTCTACCCTGCAGGACAGTTTGGGAATCATTTTTCTCCAGGCCTGGCATTTACCAGATATTAAAAGAGCACCATTACCCCAAGAATGTCCACGCTGGAGAAAGGGGTCAGGGAGAGGAAGCTGGGACAGCAGGAAGGGATTTCATCCCACGTCCAGCCCAGGGACACAGACCTGAGTTCTCTTTCCAGGAAGGGCCGTAATAAATACTTTTTAAAATGTACTTTTCAGAGTCAGATCTGTGCTAATTTCCTTCCATGTACACCTTTGGAACTTAAACCAGCCTCTCAACCAGTTGAGATCATTAGGGCTGCAAAATGGCTCAGTAACTACAAGTAGTTCCTGCTCTTGCAGAGGAACTGGGTTCACTTTCCAGGGCCTATTTTTTTTTTTTTTTTTTTTTTTTCAGAGCCTACCACTGAGGATCCCCAAACCCAGGCCTTCTGCTTTTTTTCCTAGGCAAGGGCCCACCACTGAGCTAAATCCCCAACCCCTAAGCGCCTACTTCTTACAACCACCTTTTACTACAATCCCAGGAGAGTCGCCACCGTCTCCTGGCCTCTGCAGGCACTGTGTACACACAGAACACGTCGGGCAAAAAACAAACAAAATAAACATAACGAGATCTTTGAGAGAAAAAATAAGTCAAGATGACTAGTCTTCACATAGCTCTTGACACTGGGCCAGAGAAGACATAGTCTCAGCAGTTGGCCTCTGTCACTTCTAAGCTTCCTCCTCCTCCCATCCGACTTCACAGCACAGGCTAAGCCGGGCCCAGCTGGGCTACCTTGAGCTGTGAGTGATGGTACATCCACCGTAGGGCAGCTGAGATCATACTGGGGGCAGTGGGGCCATAGGTAGTCTTCAGAGCCTTCTCCACCAAGGCGATGCCATTGAAGTGTTCCTCCTTCCAGTAGCTGAATGGGTGGGAAGGGCAACACTGGGGTCAGTATCTTGAGGGCAGCTAGAGGGCGACTAAACCCCTGCACCCCTGAGGTGGCCTATGTCTTCAGACAGCACTAAGACCTAAGTATCAGAACATACAGGTCTCCAGGCTGGAGAGATGGCTCAGTGGTTAAGGGCACTGACTGCTCTTCTAGAGGTCCTGAGTTCAATTCCCAGTAACTACATGGTGCCTTGCAGCCATCTATAACATGATCTGATGCCCTCTTAGGTTCCCACAAGCACCCTACTTGTGAGCCCTGGGTCACACAAAAGCCCACAGTGAGGCCTGGGCACTGGTCCAGCTTCTGTGACCTTGGCTGAGCCTCCTCCATTGCCTACACTCACTCACTAACCCACTTACTGAGGGAGAGGACACTCCCTGCCCGCCTGTCTCGGTGACTTCATCAGGCGAAGAGCTAATGGTGCTGCATAGATTAAAGGGGTGACCATGATGAAGGCCCTCCAGCCTTGATTCTCTAGAAGGGAGTCCTGGGCTCTGAGAGTGTGTGAACTGAGAACAACTGTGCAACCATGGTTTCTCCTCCCAGAGAGGAGGATCACAGACTATAGTGGGGAAGGCTACAGGGAGGGGTGTTTTTGTTGGTTGTGGTTTTGCTGTGAGGTGAGAGGCATTAAATGCAAGGCCTCGTGCATGCACGCTCAGCACCTCAGCAAGTGTTCTAGCAGTAAGCAACACACTCCCAACAGACAGGGCTTGAGTCAAGCAGGGTACAGGAGGAAGGCTGACATAAACTGCTTGCTGCTTTCACCTTTGACCTTTTCAACAAAACCAGCACTGGAGCCTCATGCAGGATCTTGGTTGTTGTGCCTTTCCTTCCCAGACAGAGAATACAAAAAGCAAATGTGTCAGCCTGTGCTCAGAAATGAACCTTGGGGGGTTGGGATTTAGCTCAGCTTGGAGCACTTGCCCAGCAAGCTCAGGGCCCTGGGTTTGGTCCCCAGCTCAAAAAAAAAAAAAAAAAAAAAAAAAAATGTATCTTGGGAGGGACATGGCAACCGAGGTGGCAGAGGGGAAGCAAATGTAAAAGTTTCACAGTGTCCAAGCCACAGGGACACAGACATCTACTCCAACCTCTCAGGAGGCTGAAGCAGGAGGATTACAAGTTGCAGGCTAACCTGGACCAAACTCTGCCTCAAAACAGAACAAACATCACTAAGGAAAAGAAGACAATAGCTGATGAGGTTTCACATTTAACTTTTCTTCCAGTACTGGGAATTGACCCCAAGGCTTTGAGCATTCCATCCCCAAGCTATAGGCAGCCCTCATACTTGTAATCCTTCTGCCTCAGCTTCCTCCATCAGTTCAAAAATTTAGATACTTAAATTTTGAACCACAGTGGGTTGGAGAGATGTCTCAGCAGTTAAGAGCACTGACTGCTCTTCCGGAGGTCCTGATTCAATTCCCAGCCACCACGTGGTGACTCAAACCATATGTAACAGGATGCGATACCATAAGTATGTCTCATGACAGCTACAATGTACTCATATATGTAAAATAATTAAATCTTTAAAAAGAATTTTGAAGCAGAGTATGTTGACAAACACTGGAAATCCTAGCTCTTTGGTCAGGCAATGATGGTGTACTTTAATCCCAACATTTCTGAGTTCAAGCCAGCCTTGTCTACAGACAGAGTTCCAGGACAGCCAGGGCTACACAGAGAAATCCTGTCTCGACAAACCAAAAAATCAACACCAAAACCAAAATCGCATAATTCTGCAGATGTGAGGGCAAGGGAATCGGGAGTCAGAGTCATCTTCAGCTACAAAGCAAGTTTGAGGCCAACACAGGGTACAAGAGATCCTGACTCAAGCTGAAGAGGAAGAGGAAGAGGAAGAGGAAGAGGAGGAAGAAGAAGAGGGGGTGGAGGAGGAGGAGAACAAGAAGAAGGAAAGGAAGAAGAAGGAGGGAGGAGAAGAGGGGGGAGGAGGGGGAGAGGAGGAAGAGGAAGGAGATTGGCCTCAGCAGCTGTCCCTGTGACTGCCTGAGACAATGATGACAATTTCACTACCAAGATGCAAGATGTGACAGGACATTAGCTCATAGAGTCAACACCTACCCCCAGACTCCCCCAGGTCTATCTTGGGTTGTCCTCTCACTGCTGGCAGTGGACAAACTCTTCCCAAGAAAGACACATAGAGTAGCAATCGTACAGACATCACAGGATCCATATGACAGCCCATGAATGAACCTCAAATGCCCAGGACAGCTAACACCCAGAGTCTTAGGTCTTAATAACCACACAAGGGCAGGTCCCCAGAGAAACGACCTCAGACTAAGGAAACCTATAGCACTTCTTCCTCAGATACAGACCACACCCGTAGCTCACCGGTCCATGTATATTTGAGAATATGGATTCCCAAAGAAACGACTCTCAGGATTCTTCCCATCCTTATCCTGGTATTTATATCTGCCAGTCAGCAGGCCCCCTGTGGGGAATCAGCAGTTAGACCCTGGCCAAGATTCCTCCCAGAGATAGCCAGGTCATTCTTGGCTAGGAACTGGAGAGCAGAAGGGAGTCTGGAAAGAAGGGCACTCAGGCACCCCCTTCTCAAAGCTCCCTGACTCCCAGGGTCTGGATTGGGGATCCACCAGGGCAGCAATCCGTAGAGTCAGGCCGGGTATGCCCTCCGACCCATAAGGCAGGTCCCCATGGCAGCCCATACCAGCCAAAGGGTTGAAGGCGTAGAACCTTAATCCGAAGTGTCTGAGGCAGGGGAGGAGCTCAGTCTCCACCTGCCTGGTGGTGGCGTTGTACATGCCCTGCAGGGAGACAGTGGGAAAAGGTGAACATGTCAAGAAAAGAGACCCCAAATGTACCTTTGTAAAGTCCCCCAGTTTAATCCTTAACAATCCTAGACCTTGACAATCAGGGCATATATAATCACCTACTTTGTGGTTTTACCCAAAGATCCAGGATCAGTGGAGTCTTGGACCTGAGTCTGAATGGTCCCAGCACACCAAATCACTCTTACCTGGTACACAGTTGGCATGATCCAGCCATTTTTCTTGCAGAGGGTACAAATCTCAGCCACTTCCCAGGAGGCATAGTTGGACAGACCAAGCTCCACAAACTTGCCCTATAGGTGAGAGACTCCATCACAACCCAGCTCAGGGAGAGGTTCCATCACAGCCCAGCCCAGCTCAGGGGACCAGGAGGAGAGACCGTGTGAGGAACCTGGAGTGTGGTCAGAGCCCAGCTCTGTGTGTGCTCCCGGCACTCGCTCTCCTAGCAGGGTCAAGGTGAAAGGGTCAGAGAGCATCAGGGCCCTCCCTCACCTCCTGATGCAGCTGGTGGCAGGCCTGCAGGGTCTCCTCTATAGGAGTGCCGTGGTCTGGTAAGTGTAAATAGAAGAGGTCCACCCGGGGACACTGCAGCCTCTTCAGTGACGTCTCCAGTTGGAACCGAACATCGGCCGGCTTCAGTGTCTTCCCAAACATTGGGGCAGCCTTGGTGGCAATTTTGACTTTCCGGGAGGAAAAGATGAAAGTTGACGTCACTTTATCAAACAGAGGATCTATTGTGACAGTGAAGGAACAGGGCTGAGAAGGACAAGGTGGCGCCTCCCTCTGACTGCAAGCCTGAGGAAATGGACACAGGGATCATCGGGGGCTCAAGGTCACTCTTGCCTGCAGAGTACAAAGCTGGGCTCATGTGAAATCTGTATCAACACTCACACACACACACACACACACACACACACACACACACACTCACACACACACACACACACACACGCATGCATGCACAAACAGGAGAAAGCAGAAAGGGAGGGTGATAGGGGGAGATAAGAAATATACACACGGAAAAAGGCAGAGAGAGATATAACTGGGTCAAATTCCAACTGTGCTCTTAGGAGCTGTGGCTTTGATTAAACTTGCTGCTCCTCAGGTCGGCCGACCGTAAGTAACAATGAGAGAGACAAACAGCCTATGGAGAAGTCCTGAGGGTTGATCAGGCTTAACTGACTGTGGACATTACGAATGGGCGGCATCCTCCCTGTGACAGTTGCTTATTGGGACTGTAAACCTTGCTTTAAAATCCATGAGCAGAAGGCCTCACACCTGCCACCCCAGGTACCAGAGCACGGTCTGGGGCAGAGGACATAGGAGACCAGAAGCAAAACAGCATTGAGAGTACCCAACATGGAGTTTTGACTTTAGACTAGGGGTTGTAGTCCAGAGCTTTGCGGTCACCTTAAGATGCTTTGAAAGATGAGCCTTAATGCAGCATGGACCATGGGCAGGGCAGGTCTGATCACAGGGTGAGAGGAAGGTGCCAAAGGAACTGGGGACAGAGACAGGAAGGCTTGACTGAGGCATGTGACAAGGAAAGTCAGGGCCAGCTACAGACTCCACTCATGGAAACAGCAGTGCTGGGCTCTCTGTGTGAGTCCCTGCTTCTCTCCCTGCCCCTGCTGAGAACCCCAGTTGAATGGATGATGGATGGATGGATGGATGGATGGATGGATGGATGGATGGATGGATGGGTGGGTGTATAGATGGATGGATGAGTGGGTGGGTGGGTGGGTGTATAGATGGATGGATGGATGATGGATGGATGGATGGATGGTTGATGGATGGATGGATGAATGGATGGATGGGCAAAAGGAACTTTCCATACCTGAAAAGTCAGTTTAGCAGCCCAAAAGCAGTCAGTGGAACCCTTGAGACCTGAGCAATCACATACTTGGAATTTTTCTATTCTGCCGCTTGACTTGCCCTTCCTGATCAAACATCAGCTGTGGCTCTAGCCCAACCAGTCCTGAACCCAAGCAGGGGAAGGAGGGAGGGTCAAAAAGACAATTCAAGGGGGTTGGGGATTTAGCTCAGCTCTGAAAAAAAAAAAAAAAAAAAAACAATTCAAACAGAAGTCAGATCCAGGTTCTCATGGTAATGTGCAACGTGTGTGATGGCAACACTCTGGAGGCTGAGGTAGGAGCCACACGCAAAGCCTGGGCTCTCCTGGGCTGCACAGGGAACCTTTCACAAAATACAAAACAGCCCATCACTTTCCCTCAGGATAGCCAGGAGATCTGGAAACAGCAGGCCGCTGAATGCACTGAATAGGTCTGCTACTATTCTAGCTCCCACTGTGCTATAAATCAAGAAGCAAAACCCTACAGTAGAGTGCGTGAGGAAGGGCGATGGCTGAGGAGAAAGAGTTCTTTTTCCTTCTTCTTCTTCTTTTTTTTCTTCTTTTTTTCAGAGCTGGGGACCGAACCCAGGGCCTTGAGCTTGCTAGGCAAGTGCTCTACCACTGAGCTAAATCCCCACCACCACCCTCCCTTTTTTTAAATGTAGGTGAGTACACTGTTGCTTTCTTCAGACACACCAGAAGAGGGCATCAGATCCCATCACAGATGGTTGTGAGCCACCATGTGGATGCTGGGATTGAACTCAGGACCTCTGAAACAGCAGTCAGTGCTCTAACCACTGAGTCAT
Source organism: Rattus rattus (assembly GCF_011064425.1). Classification (NCBI taxonomy): domain Eukaryota; kingdom Metazoa; phylum Chordata; class Mammalia; order Rodentia; family Muridae; genus Rattus; species Rattus rattus. Next base: position 18,847,998 of record NC_046154.1, read on the forward strand.
CTCTCCAGCAGGGAAAGAGTTCTGCAATGAAAGTACCCGCCCAAGGAAGTGTAGTTCCACCACTTGAGAAACTAAGGCAGGGGACCAACTGAGTCAAGAGCTCAAGACAGCTACACCACTCCTGGCCCCTGTTCCCTTTTGAGGCTACTGTAGCTCCTATGGCTGCCACCCTGGTAAAGCAGAAGGCCCTTTTGACCAACAGGCTCACCGTCTACAGGATCCCGGGCCATAAGCAAAGAAAGAAGAAGGTTTCAGTCTGAACTGGTGCTGAGCAGTGCCACAAAAACAGGAGTCCTGCAGATAAGGGACACGTGCTGGGCAGCAGCCAGGAGCTCAGAGATAGGCTAGCCACAAGTTCCAGGCAGGACCAGGGTTAGGAACGAGATATGCAAAGCTGGACCTGCCGGAAGAGTTTGCATGCCTGAAGAGTTGCAGTTCTCAGAGCTTCTGGGTGGACACGGGGAGATCAGCGTCCCGGGGAGATCAGAGCCCCGGGAGCCTAATGAAGCTGTGCTGGGACAAGGGGGTGACAGGAATGACAGTTACCTTTGCAGCCGCTGCGGCCCAGTCCGAGCCCCAGGTCTCCTAGGATGGTCTCAGACTGACCGTTCGCATACACGAAGGCGGTGTCTATCTCCGTGTGGCCGCGCTGCAGGAAGGCGCGCACCGACGCGGAGCTGGAGGTCACATCCATGCGGCGACCCATCTCCATGGCACCCAGCACAGTGGCAGGCAGGGCTTGCGACATGGTGACCGTGGTAGAGGTGGCAGAAGATGGAGGGTAAGAGAGGATGTTGGATCCCGCAGTCTGCAGCCCTAGAGGGTGGAGAGGCTCCCGGACTTTTATTAACCGGTTGTGGCCACGCCCTAGGGACGGGCGAGCAGAGGTGGGGCGGGATTGTGCTGGCTGCTGCAAGCGACTTCTGTAAAGTTGAGGACCTTCTCCACCAAAGCTGCCTGGTACTAGATGGTAGGTCCCCTTGAGTTAAGTTGCTGAAAGCTGCCTCGCTCCTGAGCCATCCTGCATCTCTGTCCCCTCCTTCAAGAAGCTTAGGGGTGGGTGATCTCACGCTTTTAAGCTTTTAATTCCAACACACGAGGGAGGAAGATTGCAACAAATTTTTGTTGCTGTTGTTGTTGTTGTTGTTTTTTTTTTTTTTTTTGGTTTTTTTTTTCGGAGCTGGGGACCTAACCCAGGGCCTTGCGCTTCCTTGGTAAGCGCTCTTCCCCTGGGCTAAATCCCCAGCCCCTTGTTTTGTTGTTCTAATGAACTCACTCGTCCACTCACTCGATCACTCCAGGCATGGACTTGTAACCCTTGCACTTTGAAGAGGAAGGTGGAGACCGGGAAGATTGGGAATTCAAAGTACACCTTGGCTACAAACCAAGTGTTAGATCAGCCTAGGCCACAAGAGACAAGGCCTTCGGAAGAACCAATAGCTGGACAGATGAGTTGAGGTTTGGCCATAGGTTAAACATAAGCTTGCCAAACATGTGAGGGGTTCCACCAAGGTTGGGGAGAAATGAGAAGGGTGGAGACCAGTATCTCCATCACCCTCACACCTAGGTGTTTACCAAAGGTCAGGGGAAATGATTCAGCAGTTTATCCTTCCAGGTTTTTTATTTTTTAATTCAAGGAAATGAAACACTAAGTTCACACAAAAGCTCATATACAACTGTTTCTTTGGTTTGTTTTTTTTTTTGTGTGTGTGTGTTAAGGGTTCTTTTTTAATGTATAAAATTATTTATTGTCAATAAATTTTTATTTAAGTGGTTGGTTTGATTTCTTTGCTGTCCATCCAGGCACTCTGAAAATAGCCCTTTCTCAAGGGCATCCAGTTGTGCGTTTTAGCCCTGCATAATAAGAACATGGGAGTAATGGGATGAGTAGTCAGTATTCTAGAACCATCTACATATAAAGTAACAACTGGATAAAGATTTGCTCAAAAAAGGTTCCCAACAGGTTAAGAGCTACTCAAGTAGCATATGGAAAACCTAATGGGAATGTTTCTTTGGTTTTTAATATTATATATATACACATATGTACGTTTATGTATATATGCATATATGCATACATATATAGTTTTTTCTTTTTATTTATTTTATTTTATGTATATTTTATTTATTTATTTATTTATTTTGGGTTCTTTTTTTCGGAGCTGGGGACCGAACCCAGGGCCTTGCGCTTCCTAGGTAAGCGCTCTACCACTGAGCTAAATCCCCAGCCCCTATTTATTTTTATTTGAGTACACTGTAGCTGTCTTCAGACACACCAGAAGAGGGCATCAGATCTCCTTACAGATGGTTGTGAGCCACCATGTGGTTGCTGGGATTTGAACTCAGGACCTCGGGAAGAGCAGTCAGTGCTCTTAACCACTGAGCCATCTCTCTAGCCCCACGTATAGCTTTTAAAGAGCCTCATGTATCTGAGGTTGGTTACAACTTATTATGTAGTTGAGGGTGACTTTGAACTTCTGATTCTTTGACCTACCCCTACGAAGTGCTGGGATGACAGGCTTGCACAATCCCACCATGATTAGGTGGTGCTGAAGCCCTCTACCGACTCCAGCCCTGAAGGAGAGTTTAGAGTTGTTCTGTTGTAAGTGACAGAATACAGAAACAATCCAAATGTCCCTCAAGTGTGGAAGGGACAAAGAACTGAGCTGAGATCTCCCGGTAACGGATGAATGTCAGCTGGTGAAAGTAGCCAGACTCAGGGCCACACACCGTGATTCTACGTGTCTGACACAGCTGCAAAGAGAGCACTGGAAGAAGACAACCATGAAAGAGCTGGAGAGATGGCCCAGCAGTTAAAAGCACGCACTGGCTGTTCTTCCAAAGGACCTGGGTTCAACTCATATGGGGGCTTACAACCATTTGTAACTCCAGTTCCAGAAGGTTCAGTACCCTCTTTGGCCTCCTTCTTTAACAGAGTCCCAGGCCTTAATAGACCCCCAGACCTTAGCATGACTGACTCCATAATGGAAGTCACGTAGACAGCTCGGCCAGCCACAGTGAAAACAAAGACCTAATCCATCGAAGTCCAGAGTTCTGGGAAAGTCTCTGAACGTACTAACCTTGCCTTTTGTCTTAGATAATTCGACTTCTGGCTAGCTGTTCTTGCTAAGTGAAATATGTCAACCCAGAATATGGCTTTTGTGTTAAAAAGCTCACCCCGAGAACGGCTTGGTTGTGACACCTGGTTCCCGAAGACCCAGTGGCTAATAAAGACTTTTGATTAGCTCAACCCTGTGTTCAAGCAACCTTCTCTGGTTGATATCCCATAATACTCCAGCACCAGAAAACATACCAGTGGTTACCAGGGGCCTTTGGGAGAGGAGGTGACAGAGTACGATGAGACTCTTCTGTGTCTTGTTTGTGGAGGTGACTGCCAGACTGTATGCAATTCGCAAAGCCATCAGAGCTGCACGTTAAAACAGGTGACCTTGCTGAGTGTGACGATTTGAGAAGATTGTTTCATGCTGGAGGCTAGCCTGGACTATACAGTGAGTTCCAGTCTAGCCTGGGCACATTTCCAAAACAAAGAAGAAAAAATAATAATTGAAAGACAGCCACATCATGGTGACTCAGCGTTTCATAGGCTAAGGCTAAGGTAAAGGGCAAGGGCGGGGGGGTGTAGCTCAGACGGTAAAGCTCTTGCCTAACTCACATAAAGGTCTAGGTTTGGTCCCCACACCATAGAAATTGACAAATGTGACAGGGGACACCTGCAACCCAGCATCTGGGATGTAGAAGTAGAGGGATCAGGACGGTGTGGGCTATGTAAGACTCTGTCTCAAATCACCCACAACACAGAGTGCCCTTGTAGCTGTGTGGTGGTGGTGCAAACCTGTAATCCCAGCCCTGCACGGGAGGCAGAGGCAGGCAGATCTCTGTGAGTTTGAGGCCAGCCTGGTCTACTGAGTGAGTTTCCGGGCAGTCAGGGCTACACAGAGAAACCCTGTCTCAAACCAAAAGGGAAAAGAAGTGCCTGCATAAATAAAATATGAGATTCCGGGACTATAGCTCAAGAGCTGGCTTGCCTAGCACAAAGCTTCTTAAACTTTTCCAATTTCCACTTCTTTTGGTTAGAGGTTACTCAGTTCCAGTTACACGGGTGTATAAAAACAGGAATACAAAGAAAACACTCACCAATAAGTCCTAAGGAAAATAGTGTAGCTGGGTATGGTGTGTCACGCTTGTAAGCCCAGAACTTTGGACGTCCAGTCAGGAGGAACGGAAGTTCAAAGTCTTCCTCAGTTACACAGTAAGCTGCAGGCCATTGTAGAACTTCATCAGACCCTGTCTCGGAAAAAGAAAAAAAAAAAGAAAAAGAAAAAAGGAAGGAAGGAAGGAAGGCAGGCAGGCAGGCAGGCAGGCAAGAAAACAGTCCTTCATACTTTAAAACCAATTAGTGGTGGCTGGAGAGACTGCTGAACCCCTACAGGACTAAGCACTGCGCCTACTGCTAAGCAGACAACCTAAGTTTGATGCTAAGAATCCATGTGGTGGAAAGAGAGAACTGACTCCTGAAAGCTGTCCTCTGAGCTGTGTGAGCAAGTGTGCTTTAGTACACACACACACACACACACACACACACACACAGACACACACACATCCATACACATTCACATAACCACGAAAGCATGCATGCACACACAGACACAGACATACATATACACACATACACACACACATTCACACAACCACACAAGCATGCATGCACACACAGACACAGACATACATATACACATATACACACACATTCACACAACCACACAATCATGTATGCACACACATACACAGACATACATACACACACACACACATACACAACACGCTCACATACATGTTCATACAAGCAGGCATGCATACACTTACACATTAACTCATACATATGCACATGTACACACTCATACATATATACACACACTCACACACATAGTCACATACACACACACACACACACACACACAAACACACACAGACTAAATAGATGTGGAATCAAAAAACCTACCATTTATTAAAGACTATGCCAGCCAGATGGTGGAGGCACACACCTTTAATCCCAGCACCCAGGAGGCAGAAGCAGGAGAACCTCTGAGTTCAAGGCCAGGCTGGTCTTCAGAGTGAGTTCTAGGACAGCCAGGGCTACACAGAGAAACTATGTCTGGAAAAAAAAAAAAAAAAAGACCATGCTAATGAGGTAGACAGTAGATGTACTTGTTAACTTTCCAATAAAGAATAAAACCTTGGCTGACTATTTGATACTCTCAACTCACAGCATCTTTTTAATGCTTTTCAGAACTGATTAATATTTTGATTTTATGTCCCACTGCTGAGAATGTTGATTTGCATAAATGCTTGGTACAAAAAGACAAAACTGATTTTTAGGGCCATTTGAGAACGTGTTGGAAATTCTTTTGTAATCCCAAGCCAAAATTTTAACAATTTTGAAAGACAAAATTCAGGTTAGCAACTCAAACAGCAATTTTAAAGTTAAAACACAGTAGCAATCTACTCCAAAGATACACTAATTTTATATTGTATTGAGGAATAAGAAGAAAAATTTTAAAGTATTTCCTTTCTGTAATTAAGGTATTACATTTCTCTTTTTGAAGATTTGCCTTTATGGGGGGCTGGAGGGATGGCTCAGAGGTTAAGAGCACTGTCTGCTCTTCCAGAGGTCCTGAGTTCAATTCCCAGCAACCACATGGTGGCTCACAACCATCTGTAATGGGATCTGCTGCCCTCTTCTGGCCTGCAGGTGTACATGCAGATGGAGCACTCAGATAACATAAAATAAATCTTTAAAAAGAGAAATGGGTTTTCTTGTCTTGAGAGAGAGAGAAACCTTGTCTTGAGACAGAAGAAGACAGAGAAAAGAGAGACAGAGAAAGAGAGAGAGAATGAAGTTCTAACCACTGAGCCACCTTTCTAGCCCAAGATTTTTTTTAAAGATTTATTTATAATACACAAGTACACTGTACTTATTTTCAGACACACCAGAAGGGGGCATCAGATCTCATTACAGATGGTTGTGAGCCACCATGTGGTTGCTGGGAATTGAACTCAGAACCTCTGGAAGAGCAGTCAGTGCTCTTAACCACTGAGCCATCTCTCCAGCCCCCAAGATTTTTTTTAATGTATGTAAATACACTGCCATTGTCTTCAGACACACCAGAAGAGGTCATCGGATCTCATTACAGATGGTTGTGAGCCACCATGTGGTTGCTGGGAATCGAACTCAGGACCTCTGGAAGAGTAGCCAGTGCTCCTAACCTCTGAGTCATCTTTCCAGCCCCTGGAGGCTGACTTTCTTTCTTTCAAAGATTTATATATGAATACAGTGTAGCTGTCTTCAGACACACCAGAAGAGGACATCAGATCTTATTACAGATGGCTGTGAGCCACCATGTGGTTTCTGGGAATTGAACTCAGGACCTCTGGAAAAACAGTCAGTGCTCTGAACCGCTGAGCCATCTCCCCAGCCCTTATTTTTTTTTTTTTTTTAATTTTTGAGATAGAATTTCACTGTATAGACTGTGCTGGAACTCACTCTGTAGACCAGGCTGATCTCAAACTCACAGTACCGGGATTAAAGGCATGCACCACCACACAGCTTCTAGAACCTGTTTCTCAATCATGAGTACTGGAGTTTGGATCACAGCATCCACGTGGCATAGCACACAATAGCTGTAACTCCAGCTCTGAAGGATTCGACTCCCTCTTTTTTTTTTTTAAAGATTGATTTATTTATTATGTATACAGCATTCTGCTTGCATGTATGCCAGCAGGGCACAAGAGGGCATCGGATCCCATCACAGATGGTTGTGAGCCACCATGTGGTTGCTGGGAATTGAACTCAGGACCTCTGGAAGAGAAACCAGTACTCTTAACCTCTGAGCCATCGCTCCAGCCCCTTTTAATTTGAAAAAATTTTTTTTTTTTTTTTTTTTTGGTTCTTTTTTTCGGAGCTGGGGACCAAACCCAGGGCCTTGCGCTTCCTAGGCAAGCGCTCTACCACTGAGCTAAATCCCCAACCCCTTCAACTCCCTCTCTTGACCTTCGTGCATACCACCCCACTCACACGTGTGTGCATGTACTCACAGGGACACACACACACAAGCAAACACAGACAAAATAAATCGTTTGCCTCATTTGTTTTGAGGTAAGGTCTTGATGGGTAACCTTGGCTGGCCTCAAGCTCATGCAGATCCACCGATGTTTGCCTCCCAAGTGCTGAGACTAACAGTGGAATGCCAACACATCTTTAAAAAAAAAAAAAAAACCAACTTTGCATGTTCAGTAAAAACACCGCCATTCGAGATCTACAGCAGGCTGGAGTCTAAGCTAAGGCTTTTCAGGCGGTGTTTCTGGTGTTGAGTGACGTGGTTTAAAGAGCCAGACTGCTTCTACCTGAGGTGGATCTCTGTGTATTTGAGGTTACATCTGTGTACCTGGTCTGCTTTGTGAATTCCAAGACAGCCAGAACTAGAGGGTAAGACCCTGCCTTTAATGATGATGATGATGATGATGATGATGATGATGATGATGATAATAATAATAATAATAATAATAATAATAATAATAATAATAAAGTATTTGGGGTTGGGGATTTAGCTCAGTGGTAGAGCGCTTGCCTAGGAAGCGCAAGGCCCTGGGTTCGGTCCCCAGCCCTGAAAAAAAGAACAAAAAATAAATAAATAAAGTATCTGATAAGACACAGACAACCATTCTGATTAAGTCAACTAGGAGTACATGAGTCAGGCTGGAGAGATGGCTCAGTGATTAAGAGCATTGACTGCTCTTCCAGAGCCACATGGTGGCTCACAACTCTGTGATGGATCTGATGCCGTCTTCTGGTGCATCTCAAAACAGCTACACTCTACTCATATAAATAAAAAAAAAGAGAGAGAGAGAGAGTGACAGGGTACTCACATGCATAAAATAAATAGGTAAATCTTTTTTAAAAAAAGAAAGTAGGGGGGTTGGGGATTTAGCTCAGGGGTAGAGCGCTTGCCTAGGAAGCGCAAGGCCCTGGGTTCGGTCCCCAGTCCGAAAAAAAAAAAAAAAAAAAAAAAAAAAAAAAAAAGGGGGTTGGGGATTTAGCTCAGTGGTAGAGCGCTTGCCTAGGAAGGGCAAGGCCCTGGGTTCAGTCCCCACCTCCGAAAAAAAGAACCAAAAAAAAAAAAGAAAGTAGGGGCTGGAGAGATGGCTCAGAGGTTAAGAGTACTGTCTGCTCTTCCAGAGGTCATCAGTTCAATTCCCAGCCACCACATGGTGGCTCACAACCATCTATAATGAGATATGGTGCCCTCTTCTGGCCTGTGCATGTACATGCAGGTGGAACGCTGTATACATAATAAATAAATCTTTTTTAAAAAAAAAAAAAAGTAAAAAAGGAAGTAAATGAGTCTTTTATTAGCTAGTGACCAAGAATGGGTTCATAGCTCAGAGTTACAATGTTTTTAAAGGCAAAGACCATAATTTAGTTCCATGTTAAATGAGGGACAGAGTAGCTTTGAAACACTTATTCCTGGCAAAGCATAGTAATTTTTTTTCATATTATTTCAGACATTAGATGACAGCTATTTTTTTTTTACTTGTAACGTCTTGAGTTAATCTTAAGTTTGGGGAAACAATCATTATTTTGGTCAATACATCTGGACCATGGTCAATGTCATGGAAAGCTCAAATGTGTTGCCAGGCAACATTACTATTGAGGGGGCGAGGGCTGAGAACCATCTAAGCCAGAGGTTCTCGTGGGTCACCATCCCTTTGGGATGTTGAAGGACATCAACAGAGGTCACATATCAAATATTCACATTACAGTTCAGTAGCAGAATTACAGTTATGGAGAAGCAATGAAAATAATTTGAGGGTTGGGGGTTACCACAACATTAGGAAGGGGAGAACCACTGGTCTAAGCAAACACAAAATGGAATCAGGACAAGATGGTGTTTCCTTACATACTGGGTCCTGAACTCCATCAGCTGAGCTATAATCCAAATCCTTTTGGAACAGCCTTGTTCTATGGGCTTAGTAGACCTGTTGTCCCTATGTTCCCAGGCCAGCCTTGAACTTGCATCGATTCTCCTGCCTCTGTTTCTGGAGTGCTGGAACCACAGGGGGAGGCCAGTACAGCCTGTGCTATTTACTCCGTGCTGGCCTACTACTCGCTATAGAATCCCACTCAACTTTGAACTGTGGACAAGTTTCCTGCCTCAGCCTCCAGAGCGCAGGGATCACAAGCAAGAACCAGCCCCTGACTTCAGCTCTTTAAAAGGTTATGATGAGAAAACCTTATCCACTTATCCCCACGTCCCAGTTTCCTACAGTCTTCATTTGGTGGGAATCCAAATTCCCTACTGTATAATTGTTCTCAAAGATTGCCTGTAGTGGACGTTTGCTGTTCAAGTTTCGCTCCACCTTCGATTCTCTGAACTGCCTGAAAGTTTGAGGGATGTATCTTCTCCTGGATTAATAAAAGTCAAGACCAACAAGCCCTCTCTGCTGTCCTTCCACAAGGACCCTTACTAGAGCTCCCGGTGACCTCAATTCAGAGACAGCACCCCAGGGTTCACCCACCTGCTAAACTCCTTCTAGAAGGGTACGGAGACCCCAGGACAGCTCAGGAATGGGCCAGAGGGAGACAGAAGCCTAGAGGTGTCAGCGACTTCCGACCTCTTAGCTCATGGGGACCTGCCACCGACCTCCAGGTGGCTCAGTTGTAGAGGGTTCTCAGGTGTGCAGAAGTCTTGTGCACTGGCCAACACTTTCCTGCCCTTTCTCCGCTAGCCCCGCCTCCTGTGGGAGTGGTCAAGGAAGGCTACTTAGTGCGGAGACATCCTAGGTGGCCTGGGGCTCTGGCTGGGCCTCAGAGACTGCCAGATGACTGTCGCTGTCATCCACCGACATCCCGGTACAGTTTCTTCCAGCTCCTGGCACCTTGTTCACCCAAAAGCTCTGAGAACCACAAACTCCCCAGGCTGGCTGTACACAACTCTGCAGTTTCCACATTTCCAGAAAAGTGGTCTAGGACCTTCCCCCACAATAGACCAACCCAGGCTCCGCCAAATTCCTGTGGCTAGCCTGCCTCTAGGGCATTGAGAACATTGAGAATCTCACACCCTGCAGCCTCTCCCCAACTAGTCCCTAGCAGGTAGGCGTCTCTGAACCCCTGAGCTCCCTGTTTTAGGAATCAGCAGAATCCAGCACAACCCTGAGAAGACTTTGGACCAGGCAATAGCTGTTTCTCACTGCAGCCTGGCTCAGGGCCTTGGACTTTGCTCCCAAGTTAGGGTGCCTGTTGCTTTAGCAGTGGCTTCAGCTTTCCCAAGGGGCGTCCCCACAACTGGGACAATATGGAAATGAGATGATGTAACCCGCGGAAGTTTCTTCTTCCACCGCAGCTGGGTTAGTAATGGTACTTAGAAGGCAAGAGGGAAGCTTGGTTCCACACAGAGGTAACAGGCATTGTTGCTTTAAATGTTGAGAGTCTGACTTTTTTTTTTTTTTTTTTTAAGATTTATTTATTATGTATACAGCGTTCCACCTGCATGTACACGTGCAGGCCAGAAGAGGGCACCAGATTTCATTATAGATGGTTGTGAGCCACCATGTGGTTGCTGGGAATTGAACTCATGACCTCTGGAAGAGCAGACAGGGCTCTTAACCTCTGAGCCATCTCTCCAGCCCGAGAGTCTGACTTTTGAAATATTTGTTTTAGGTATATTTAACCACAGGGGAACATCGGGAAAACTTTCCTTTTGATAACTCAATTCCAGGTGCACAACAGAGCACGCATAAGTCTCCTTAAGAAACAAAGTAAGCTAAATGAGGATTAGAAGTGTCTACATCAAAGGTCTTTGTAAGGTCCGTGTGACACATTTCATAAAGACAGACTCTACAGCCAGGAAGTATGGCACATGCCTTTAGTCCCAGCACTGAGAGTGAGTCCCAGGACAGCCAGGCTACACAGAGAAACTCTATTTCAAAAATAAATAAATAATAAAATAAAATAAGTCTTTTTAAATTTTTTTTCTTTTCTTTCTTTTTTTTTTTTTTTCGGAGCTGGGGACCAAACCCAGGGCCTTGCCCTTGCTAGGCAAGCACTCTATCACTGAGCTAAATCCCTAACCCCTGAATAAGTTTTTAAAAAAGGTAGGTTCTACAGTTTTATATATTGATGGAGAAAAAAGAAGTTTATAATAAGGGTCTAGGGGAAGAGGGGCCAGTGTAGCCCCCAACACATAGATAGCAGAAAGTTCACCAGGCTGGAATGCACAACTGCTCCAAGCCTTCTTGACAGATAATGGGTTAATTTCTTTTCTAGAATGAACACCCACCCTACCTGAGTGCTAGCAATTCAGGTTCTCCTGGTGCTTATCAGGAAGCACAAAGACCTCCATGCCCCCCACAGTAACTGACGTCTCTGTGCCAGACTCCAGGGAAAGCACATGACCGACAACATTAAAGCACGTGAGGGGGGTTGGGGATTTAGCTCAGTGGTAGAGCGCTTGCCTAGGAAGCGCAAGGCCCTGGGTTCGGTCCCCAGCTCCGGAAAAAAAGAACCCAAAAAGAAAAAAAAAAAAAAAAAAAAGCACGTGAGGAAGCTCCTTCTGAGTTGGCTGGGGAGCTCAGAGGGAGCGCACTTCAGGATTGACACATAGGAGCAAGCTAATCCCTGAAAGATACCAAACATACCTGTGGGAGCCAGGTGTGCTGGTGCTTCCAGCTGCTCAGGCAGGGGGATTCTGAGTTCAAAGCAAAGAGGAAGCTTAGGAAGGATGTGGAGAAAAGGCAGGAGGAGGAAAGACAGAGAGAAAACTAAGAAAAGTTCTAGAGGCCTTGGAGACAGGGACAAAGGCAACAAAGTGGCAATACTGAGAGGAGTGGGTGTGGGCTCCTTAAAGCTCAGGGCAATAGGCGTGGGGGAGATCGAGGAGGGAATGGTCTTCAACAGACTGTGCCATCGGAAATGTTTGCATGTACAGGAAGGTTCAAAACTGTTGCCTGCTGCTCTGCTCGGCACTAATCTATTTGTCTATTTTACATTTCTTTATTTAATGGATCTGAGTGCAAGCACACAGGACACAATGTATACATGTGACGGAGGAACCAGCCAGCTTCTGTCTTAGCCTTACAGTACTGACAAACTAGGCTCCTTCCTGTTTAAGACTAAACCTCTGTTTCACAAGTATCTGACTATTCACTGCCTGTACCCTGAATTATGGATGGTTCTATACTGCCTGGCCCAGAAATGATCACCATGTCTTTGTTTCAAAAAGGTTTTGCTTGTACAACCATCTTGCAGCCCTAGCTCTGTTTCAAAATGTTATATGACCACCTATGACCTCCTCGTTATGACTACCTTTTGTTATGACAACCTGTTGTTATGACAACCCGTTGTTATGGCTACCTGTTGTTATGATGACCTTATTATGTCCATCTTGGAGAGACCAACTTGTTACACTTACGATTCTGCTCCTGTAACCCTGCCTATTTCACCAGCCAAATCCCCCATCTGGAAATCCCCTACCCCTGAGCTATAAAAGCCTGTCTTCCTCACATCCAACGCTGACCTCTCAAACCCCACCTTAGCAGGAGACAGCCCATGTAGAGGAATAAAGAGTGCTTGCCTTAATTAATTCGGCCATGATGATTTAGGTCGGTGGTCTTTCTCCTCCCACCTTGCATGCAGCACCAGTGGGCTTTGCCATGAACACCTCAGACCCCTTACCCACATGAGTTTGAATTCACATCCAGTCGTTGTGTGTTTAAAAACCTGTGACTGTCGTCAAATTTTCACAGCCCTCACATTCAGTCATGACACCCTATATGAAGTTGGGATACACAATTTGAAAAGCCGTAGCTTTGGCTAAAGAGATGGCTCAGAGTGAAGAGCCCTCGCTTCTCTTGCAGAAGACCCAAGTTTGGTTCTCGGTGTTCGTCAGATGGCTCACAGATCCTTTAAAACCAGGGGAACTCGATGCTTTCTGGCCTCCTAGTATCTGAACTTGTTTATTCACATACCCACATACAGACACAGGGACATACATGTAATTAAAAATAAAAATAAATCTTGAAAGAAAATGAAGGTGTGGCTTGGTATGTGTGATACCTTGTGTTTGGCACACAAGCATTGAAAAAAAAAAAATAGGGTGGTGGTGGTGGTGGTGGTGGTGGTGGTGGTGATGTGAATGCACACCTTTGATCCCAGCACTCAGGAGGCTATGAGTGTTGGAGGCCAGACTGGTCTAGAGAGAGAGTTCGAGAACAGTCAGAACTACACAATGAAATCCTGCCTCAAAGAAACAAACACTCAACCAAAGAGTATACAGGGCTGGACTTCCCCACCCCACCCCACCCCCATCTACCCTGCACATATGTAGCAGATGTGAAGCTTGGTCTTCATTGGGGTCCCCCAAGAACTGGAGCGGGAGGCTATCCCTGTCTTCATTGCCTGCCTGTGGATCTGTTCTCCTAACTGGGCTGCCTTGTCCGGCCACTGTGGGAGAGGATATGCCGCGTCCTGCAGTGGCTTGATCTGCTAGGGTGGGTTGATACCAGGGGAGCTTCCCCTTTCTCAGAGGAGAGCACTAGTGGGAGGAGCTGTGCACAAAGGGGCTGGGAGGAGAGGGGAGCTGTGATCAGGATGTAAGGTGAAGAAATAACAAAGTTAATGGAGGAAAACAAACAAAAAATAAAAGATATCTGATACAAATCTTTTGAAGTTAATTATATACTTAGTTGATGGCTTGGCAAGGTCATCTGCTGATATTTATTTACATAAAGTCAACAAAAATGATTCAGCAAAGTCTCTCATCTGATTTATCAAAAGTTGACGAAAATGTTTCCGCAAACCCATTCCTGCAGTCTTGTTCGTTCTTTTTTTTTTTTTTTTTAACAAATCTTTTTCTTAATTTCATGGATATGAGTACACTGTCGCTGTCTTCAGACACACCAGAAGAGGGCATCAGATCCCATTACAGATGGTTGTGAGCCACCATGTGGTTGCTGGGAATTGAACTCAGGACCTCTGGAAGAGCAGTCAGTGTTCTTAGCCACTGAGCCATCTCTCCAGCCCCTTGGAGTCCCTTCTTAATCCAAACTCTCCTAACAGCCTTCCGGATGTCAATGGCATGAAGGTTAGTCACTTTGTTGTTATCATGGAGAAGACAAATGAACTCTAGTTCTACCATAAATGTTAGGGCCAGCCAGATGGCTCGGCAGGTAAAGGTGCTTGCTGCCAACGCTAATGAGCTGAGTTTGATCCCTAGGACCCACAGAGTGGAAGGAGAAGATCAGCTCCTGTAAGCCGTGCTCTGACCTCTACCTGCTGCCAAAGCACACACGCACACCCTTGATTCCAGTAGTTGGGAGACAGAGGCAGGGTGGTTTCTATGAGCTCAAGGCCGGCATGGAAATGAAAAATAAAACTGGATGTGGTAGCATACACCTGTAATTCTGGCACACAGGGAACTGAGGCAGGAGGATCACGGGGAACTCTATGCTAGCTTGAGCTACAGAGTAAGGCCCTAGCTCCTAAAATAAAATGGACTGTTAAACCACCTGGGAAGGAAGGGGAGCAGGAAAGGGGAAGCCCAGAGTGATGGGGGTGGGGTGGCCATGAATGAAGTACAGTACACACCGAAGAAAACGTCTCTGTGGAACTCACTGTTTTGTATATGATTGTTGGGAGCGATGCGCTTAAAACCCTCCATTATTGATGTTAATATTATAGTTAGAGTTAAGTATGACTGGGTTCATGGAAAATCCCCAGCCATACTGCAGAAGACTAATACAAAGCTGGTGGTCAGGATGTCTAACGATGTGACACACTTGTGACCTTTCTGAGAAACCAGCATCCTGTTGACGTCAGCTGACCACAGGAGCCAGTGTCCTTGGCTTTGCATAGATGTTTCCCACTTCCCCCCTCCCTCTGTTACCCCTGCTATGGTATAAATTCAGCCTTGGGAAAAAATAAAATCTGTGGCCTTGATCAGACTCTTGTCTTGGCGTCCTTCTTCGTGTCTCTTGTCCCCCAATCTCTTCCAGGTACCATCTGGACCCTCGTTGACTGTCCTGCAGGCCGGGACATATGATCTGAAATTTAATTAAGCAGAAGTAGGGACTCGGGATGTATTCAGCTCTGTCCTTAGTACACACAAAGTCCTGGGTTTGATCTCAAACAGTGCATAAATGGGGTGGGGCGTTAGGGGCTTAAGGGGTGGCCCCCTCCTACAATCCCAACACTCTGGAAACAGGAATGGAAGAATCAGAAGTTCCTGGCCATCCTTGGCTACACAGTAAAGGTAAGGACAGTCTTTTAAGAGACGCTGGGTGCAAGGAAGGAAGGGGGGGAGGGAGGGAGAGAGGAAAGGGGGGAGGGAAGAAGGCAAAAGAAGAAGAGTAGAGAGATAGCTTAGCAATTAAAAGTGCTTGCTGTTCTTCCGGAAGCCCTTGGGTTCGAGTCCCAGCCGCCACATGGCAGCTAACTGCTAGTTGTATCTGTCACTCTAATTGCAAAGGATCTGATGCCCTCTTTTGGCCTCCGCAGGCACAAGCTGGGATGTGGTGTCCATATAGACACACAACCAAAACACCCATACACATTTTTAAAAAAAATTCTGACACCACAGGGCATACGCTGTAATCTCGGCTCTCCCACCGCAACATGATTGGCTGAGAATCTCAGGAAGCAGGGTGGTGGGCTAGCCTGGTGTACATACCACAGCTAATAAAGGGACTGTGCCTCAAGGATGGCAAGAAGGGTTGAGGTTGTCCTCCGACTCCCACGTGCCAGTATCCTAACTAATAGCCCGGGGTCACAGCCCTCCTGAGACTTTCTTTTCCTGGGGCGTGTGTTAGAGGCAAAGCTCCAGAGAGCCATTGCCTTGGGTACAGCAGCAGTGGAGAGGGCCCCTGTCCCTAAAGGGTAAGCGAATACATATTCATAAATGCAAAAGATGCCATGGGGAACCCCTAGGGCTTGTCTTGGATTGGAACCTCCCTTAGTGTGCCACAGTAGTTCATGGCTCAATTTACACAGCTTTACCTAAGAATTTGGGGGAGGGAGGGCATTGAAACAGGGTTTCTCTGTATAACCCTCCCTGCCTGTCCTGGAACTCACTCTGTAGACCAGGCTAGCCTTGTGTTGGGAGCCATTTGCCGTTTCTCTGAAGCAGAGGGAAAAGGAGAGAGAGAGAGAGAAAGTCTGTCTGCCAGGCAGAGTCGAGACAGGTTAGGGCCTGTTGGACAGGAGACGAGGAGGTGCGCCTGAGGCTCAAGGCGAGGAGCTGAAGATTCTACTGATCTTGGTGGAAGGGACAGAGAAGTTTTGGGGATGGGACCAAATGTCTTGTGTATTTTTTTTTTTTTTCGGAGCTGGGGACCGAACCCAGGGCCTTGTGCTTGCTAGGCAAGCGCTCTACCACTGAGCTAAATCCCCAACCCCTCTTGTGTATTTTTTAGCAAATTGATTCTGTTAGCTTTGTGGCTTTGCCTCCCGCTGTACTGAAGTATAAGGAGGCCATGAGGAATACTCTTCCTGCTGGCATGGTATAGACCTGCAGCCTTCCCCTACCTGTCTCTGTCATTTCTTTTCTATCTTTCCTATAATCATCCTCTCTGCGCCCTCGGAGGACTGTGTGACTTTGCACGAGCAGGACCAGTGCAGCCTTGAGCTCAGAGATCCACCTGCCTCTGCTTCTCAAGGGCTGGGATTAAAGGCGTGCACCACCACCCCGCTCAGAAAGAATCTATTGAAGATGCTCATGGATGAGAGTCAGACACAGTTTCTCTTTGCTAGGGCCTAGGAGTAGAGGGGCTCAAAGGACATGCACTGTTCAGCCACAGGAAGTTTGCTTGTAACTTCAGAAGACAGCAAAAGCCAGGAGCCGAGAGCCAGGTCCCCACCTAGCTATGTTGGCATCATAAGCCCCTGTGAGCCTCCCAGGACCTGGAAGCAGAATTGATTCCCCACCGCCCATCTCACCCTCTGAGCTTTCTCTTGCAGGAGGCCCTTGAGGAGAAGGGGAGCGGGTACTGGGGAGAGAAATTGGTAAAAGTGGGACTAGTAGGAGAGGAGGGAGGGACAGGGGGATGGGGAAAGGGAATACAAAGTAAATAAATGAATGAATGAATACATAAATATTGTGATGTCTGTTCGTCTGTTGCTTGAACTTGGAAACTATTTCCCCAGTACTAATCAAAGGTGTCTTCCATCGGACTCAGGAAGACAAAGCAAAGCTTTGGGAAGTTCATTTCATCGATTATAAGGAGTGGCTCGGCAGTGCTGAATGCCTGCTGCAGGATCGTGATGAGCGCTCACATCCTAACAGCGTATAACCTGCTAGGTGTCTGTTGTGTACCTGCAACCCCAGCTCTGAAAGGTATAGAAACAGGATGATTGCTGGCTGTCAGCCCGCCTGAAAAAACACCAGCTACAGATGCAGAGAGAGACTCTGCCTCAAAGGAATTTAGGGAGAAATCCAGGAGGACAGAGAGCCCTTCTTCTGGCTTCTGCACGTATGCACACACATGTTTACCTGTGCACGCGTGTTTACCTATTCTGGACAAGGAAGCTGCACTTGCTGACCTTTGCACACACTCACACTCAGACTCCCAAGGAAAACTTTGCCATCCTGAGCTGGGTCCGTACAAGTAAGGGAGCTTTGCCAATCTCTCTAGGCCGATTGGTCTTGGGACGCTTTACAAACAGAGCTCATGTCAAAATACCATTACCCCATGACTTCACCCACTCGGGGCTTCCTCCAACCTGACACATCGAAGCTGTGAACCACTGCATTGTCACTGATAAACATTGAAACTAGACAAAAAAAGTCAGCCGGAAATCTTTCATTCTTGTGTTTGTCTACTAGCACGGTGGATTAGCATTTGGGCTATTATGAATAGGGCTGCTGTGAACACTGGGGAGAAAGATTTTGTGGGGCCGGAGGTTTTCCCATCTTTCAGGGCTGTAGATAAGGGATGAAATTACTGGGTCATTTTAGAGGGTTACTGTATTGGCTATCTATCTATCATCTATCTATCTATTATCTATCTACCTATCTATCTGTCTGCCTATCTATCTACCTATTCATCATCTATCTATCATCTATAATCTATCTATCTATCTATCTATCTATCTATCATCTATCTATCTATCATCTATAATCTATCTATCATCTATCTATCTATCATCTATCTATCTATCTATCATCTATAATCTATCTATATCTATCTATCATCTATCTATCTATCTATCATCTATAATCTATCTATCCATGCGTCTATCTATCTGTCTATCATCTATGTATCTATCTATCATCTATCTATCATCCATATCATTATCATCTATAATCTATCTCATCCATCCATCTCATCTCATCTGTCTATCATCTATGTATCTCATCTATCATCATCTATCTATCAATCATTTATCATCTATGTTCATCTATCTATCATCATCATTCATCTGTCATTCATCTATCATCATCATCATCTATCAAATCTATCTATCATATCATCATCCATCATCATCTATGTCATCTATCATCATTTATCTATCTATCATATCTACCATCTATCTATCATCTATCATCTATCTATCAATCACCTATCACCTATCATCTATCTTATCTATTTATCTATCTATCTATCTATCTATCTATCTATCTATCTATCTATCTATCTATCTATCTATCTATCTATCTATCTAGGAGGCAGTATCTCACTCCAACCCAGGCTGGACTTGAAATCACAGCAATCCTCCTGCTCCAGCCTCCTAAGTGCTGGAATTACAGGCATGTGCCACCACTTTCTGCTCTGTGTTCATTTTCCCCTCTGACAAACCATCTCTTCATTTGAACTCCCAGTGCGTCTGACCTTTCTAATCTCTCCAACACTTCGGACTGCCCACATTGAACCTGAGCCATGTTGAGATGTTCGATGGTCCTGATTTGCCTTTCCTCTGTGAAAGTCAAGCAGAGTTTCACGTGTTTTATCGGCCACTTGCAGATCTTCTCTGGAGAGTGCTCTATTCAGATTCTATTTAACTGAGTCGTCTGTCTTTTCTGGAGACAGGGTGTTACTGTGTAGCCCTGGCTGGCCGGCCTGGAACTCACTATATACACTGCCTCCCAAGTGCTGGAATTACAGGCATGTACAACCTTCTTCCTCCTCTTCTTCCTCCTTCCCTTCCTTCTCCCCTTCCTCCTCCTCCTCTTCTTCTTCCTCCTCCTACCAGAGAGGGTTTCTCCATGCAGTCCTGGCTGTCTTGGAACTTGATCTGTAGACCCGGCTGGTCTTGAACTCAGAGATCCATCTGCTTCTTCCTCTGGAATGCTGGGATTAAAGGTGTCCCCCACCACACCTGGCTTAAGATCCTTTCTGTGCTCCTGCTAAACCAGAACACAGGCATGGCCGTAACATGCAAAAGGATGCTGGTGAGTTTCTGGACCTGTACGTGCCCTGCAAATGCTCTGAGAGCAACCAAGGACCTACTGTCCATACAGACGAAAGTGCTGAGGTTCACACGGTCATAGGCTGGTTTAACATCTATGCCATCTGTGGGGTCATTATAGGTTGGGCGAGTCAGATGATTCTAGTCTCCGATTGGCTAAGGCTGATGGAACTGTCTCAAAGACTTTTGAACAGAATAGATAAAGCATATTTTTCATAAATAAAAGCGAGAAAGTAACTCTTGGGGTAAAAACCCACCCACCCATCTTTGTAAAAAGACTTTATTTATTTTTTTTAAAAGACTTATTGGGGGGTTGGGGATTTGGCTCAGTGGTAGAGCACTTGCCTAGCAAGCGCAAGGCCCTGGGGTTCGGTCCCCAGCTCCGAAAAAAAGAAAAAAAAGATTTATTTATTTATTATATATAAGTACCCTGTAGCTGTTTTCAGACACACCAGAAGAGGGCATCAGATCTCATTACAGATGGTTGTGAGCCACCATGTGGTTGCTGGGATTTGAACTCAGGACCTCTGGAAGAACAGTCAGTGCTCTTAACCACTAAGCCATCTCTCCAGCCCTATTTTTATGTTTAATTGTGTGTGTGTGTTAGTGTAGTGTTGGAAAAAGCCAGAAGAGGAGTTTGGATTCCCTAGAGATGGAATCACAGGCAGTTGTAAGCCTGAAGGAGATGCTGGGAACTAAACGTGAGTTCTTCACCATTCTTTTTTTTTTTTTTTTTTTAAAGATTTATTTATTATGTATAGAGTTCTGCCTGCATATACACTTACACACCAGAAGAGGGCATCGGATCCTATTACAGATTGTTGTGAACCACTATGTGGTTGCTGGGACTTGAACTCAGGACCTCTGGAAGAGCAGTCAATGCTCTTAACCTCTAAGCCATCTCTCCAGCCCCTCTTCACCGTCCTTATCCATGTTCTCAACCATTATGCCATCTTTCCAGCCTTGAATTGCCCATTTTTTGTTAGATTTTGGTCTTTTAAATATTTATTTATCTATATTTAGACTTGTTCCTTTGCTTTATGAGTATGAACACTTTACTGGAAACAGGTATGTGTACAATGCAAATGCCTGTTGGATCCTTCCTGGGGGTGTGGATGGTTGTGAGTGACCACGTGGATACCAGAGATAAGACCTGGTTCTTCTGCAAGAGCAGGAACAGCATTGTGCTCTGAACTGCTGATGTGGAACCACCTCTCCACTCTGCAGGTTCTGTCTTTTATATATTCTGGGCACATGCTCCTTAGAGGTTGTGTAACTGTTAGATATTTTTGTCTATTCTGTGTCTGTTCTCTGTCTTGATGGGATCCATTGATGTCCAACAAAACTATGTTTGTTTGTTTGTTTATTGAGACATGCTCCTGTTACATAAACCAGGCTGCTTCAAACCCTCCATCCCCTGCCTTAACCTTCCCAACAGTGAGATTATAGAAGGGCACCATCATGAACAACTTTTTAATTTTGATGCAGTCTGTCTTAGTTAGGGTTTCTATTGTTGTGAAGAGGCACCATGACCAAGGCAACTATTATAAAGGACAACATTTAATTGGGGCTAGCTTACACTTTCAGAGGTCACTCCATTAACATCATGGCAGAAATCATGGTAGCGTCCAGGCATACATGGTGCTGATAGTTCTACATCTTGTTCCAAAGGCAAACAGGAAAGACCACTGTCTTCCAGACAGCTAGGAGGAAGGCCTCAAATCTCACCCCTACAGTGACACACTTCCTCCAACAGGGCCACACCTACTCAATAGGGCCATACCTACCAATAGCGCCACTCCTAGGCCAAGCATGTTCAAACCATCACACAATCCAACCTTATCTTAGTCAATAGTCTGTTGCTGAGAAGAGACCCTGTGACCATGGTAACTCTCATAAAGGAAAACACTTAATTAAGGCTTGTTTACAGTTTCAGAGGCTTAGTCCATTATCATCATGGCAGGATACAAGGCAGTGGGCGGGCAGACATGGTGCTGGAAAAGTAGCTGAGAGTTCTACATTCAGATCTTGTCAAAGACCAGCTTGACACCAGGGGTAAACTGAGGTGGGACATAGAGTGAGCTACTGGCAATTCAGGGGGCCTCTGTTGATCACAGCAGGCAATTGGAAGGGAAAGAGGAGGAAGGAGCCAGTCGATGGCTTAAGACCAGCACTGCTTGTAACTGGCAAGAAATTCCAAACCCTGTTTACTCTTCTGGGGCCAAAGCCTAAGGCACCAGGCAATTAACTCCTGCTGATAGCACTGTGGTATTAGAAAAGGAAACTTAGTTACTTGGGCTTGGAGCTCTTTTATTAGAAAAGGAAACTTAGTTACTTGGGCTTGGAGACCAGCTAGAAACTCTGAGCTCTTTTAACTCTTAAGGGCTGTAAAAAAGACAAAGAAAAAGAATAAATCACTGTACACACTCATACTCAATGGATGAAGCAAAAGAGGGCTTCAGCAAGCCAGTTTCATCAATTTTCACGTGCACACATATATACATACATACATACATACATACATACATACACACACACACACATACACACAGTTGGTGGATAGAGAGAAACTCCAACAACCCACACCTTTTATTTGTTTTTATCTTTTGCTTTTTTTATATCTTCTAGGACAAAGCTGTCTTACCTCACTGCCATGAATGCAGAAAACAGAATCGGTGCAGTGGGATAATTGACCACATGGTTTTCTAAACACTTTTACGTTCCATAGGTTCATACTAAGTTCAAAGCAATAGTTCACGTCATAGGTCAGTAAGGTTTAAGGAGTTACAGCAGAATCATTTACAAGTCTTTCCATTAAGACTCGCACCCTAACTAAACATTCCTTATCTTTTTTTTCTTTTTTTTCGGGCTGGAGACCAAAAGGGCCTTGGCTTGCTATGCAAGCGCTCTACCACTGAACTAAATCCCCAACCCCCTTACCTATTTTTTAGATCCACAGGTTCATTATAGTTTAAAGCAATAGTTTTTATGTCCTAGGTTAACAAGGTTTTTGTCAAGAGACAGGTCTCCTGCCTTGTGTCTTAGTGTTTTGAAGTCTTGTATAGATGAGTGAATCGATCATTTATTTTCTGTTCTTACATGAATAATAAATCACCCACTCCTAGTTTATGACCCTATTTACTGAGATTAGTGGCCTCATTCCTAACTAGAAGGAATGTTTCCCTTGATCATAAATCTGTCCCAAGCCTATTTCTTTTCCTGGTGCGATTTGTTTGTGACACATGAAGGTTCACAAAACTCTTTTTGCAGCTTTCTTATTCTGCAGGAGGGCTTAAAATTACTCGAATCAATTCAGGAGTTCTATAAAATCATTATCAGGAATCATCAAATCATCGGTTTGTATAAAAAGCATTATTGCATGAGGGCATATTGGAGACCTGCCCAACAGAGTGGGTAGATACCCAGGGAGCTATAGACAGTGAGGGTTTCCCCACACCGTGCCATATTAATGAGGAATATAACATGGGAAGGCATATCAGCAGCAAGAAGCACTCCTGGAACCAAGTCTCTGGGGTCCAGAGCACACCCTTTGCAGCCATGTGCAAGACAGTGAGCCATCTTCAGGAAGCTCACTTGCTTGCCGTAGCCTTTCCTGCATGGCTCTTGCCAGGATCCAAAGGTGGCATGAAGAGAGAGCCACTGGACCCCGCTTGAACATTTGAAACTTTAAAACACCACCCAAAGTGATAGACAAGGCCACACGTACTCCAACAAAGTCATATCTACTAATCCTATTCAAACCACAGCGCATATGTGCATGTGTTTGTGTGCATGTATGTGTGTCCACAGTACATATATGCATACTCATGTGTGTGTATATGTGTGCACATGCATGCACATGTGTGTGCTTCTGCCCACGCTGACATACTTGTGTAGATAATCGATATTTTCTTTAATATCTTCTACCTCATTTTTTTTTGAGACAAGGCTTCTCTCCAACTGAACTTCAAGTTCACCATTTCCACTAATTATTAATCCCTCCCTAGTAGTGCTTTTCCCCAATGACTAACATTCAGTATATGAGCCTGTGAGGCACATTCTTATCCAATCACCACAAACCAATTCCTGTTATTGTTCTAGACAGGGTTTTTTCTATGCATCCCTGGCTGGCCTCAAACTCACATATGCCTGCTTCTATCTTCTGAATCCTGGGATTAAAGGTGTGTCCCACCACACTTGGTTATTTCTTTGATCTTGCTCCTGTAACTTTGGTATCTAAGAAAACAGTGTCTTGGGGTTGGGGATTTAGTTCAGTGGTAAATTATGTTTTTTTGTGGGTTTTGCCTTTAAAAACATTGTACTTCTAAGTTTCTGCACAAGAGGCTTTGAGACATAAACCCATTTTTGGTCACCATCCAATAAAGGACTCATATACTTTTATTGGTTTAATCATCGTGGTTGTTTGTATCTTATGACCTATTATTATTATTATTATTATTAGTAGTAGTAGTAGTAGTAGTAGTAGTAATAGTAGTAGTAGTAGTAGTAGTAGTGAGACAGGGTCTCTCTATGTAGTTCTCTGGCTGCCTTGGAACTCACTACGTAGACCTAGCTGACTTCAGATGCCAGAGATCCACCTGCTTCTGCCTCTGGACTTATGGATTTAAAGCATGCACCAGCCTGCCCAGCCTCTCACAGGGATTATTATCCCAAGCAGCACACAAAATTGAGTTTGGGGGGGGTGGTGGCGAACACCTGTAATCCTAGCACTCAAAAAGACAGAGACAGGCGGATGTGAGTTCAAGGCCACCCTGGTCTACACAGTGAGTCCTGGGCCAGCCATGTCTGCACAGACACTTTGCTGAAGAAGAAGAAGAAGAAGAAGAAGGAGGAGGAGGGAGGAGGAGGAGGGAGGAGGAGGAGGAGGAGGAGGAGGAGGAGGAGGAGGAGGAAGAAGAAGAAGAAGAAGAAGAAGAAGAAGAAGAAGAAGAAGAAGAAGAAGAAGAAGAAGGAGAAGAAGGAGAAGAAGAAGAAGGAGAAGAAGGAGAAGAAGGAGGAGGAGAGGAGAGGAGGAGGAAAAAAGGAGAAGAAAAAAGGGAGAAGGGAAGAAGAAGAAGAAGGGAAGAAGAAGAATGTTTTCTTAGCCAGAGGGGCATTGTAACTTTTTTTTTTTTTAAAGATTTATTTATTTATGGGGGACCAACATTCTCCCTGCATTTGTGCTTTGCAGGCCAGAAGAGGGCACCACTGATAACCCCCAACCAGGTTTGTGAGCCACCATGTGGTTCTGGAATTGAACTCAAACCTCTGGAAGAGAAACCCAAGGCTCCCAACCTCTGAGAGACCCTCCAGGCATTGTAAATGGCCTTTTGTTTTTTTTTCAAACCAAATATTCTACAAAAGGAACAAAACTATCTTAGAATTGAGAGAAAGTAGGTTAACAAGGCATCTTTGTTTTCTTGTCCTCAAACCATTGCAATTCTGTAAGAGGAACAAAACCAGAAAAGCACAGATAAGGTTAGATGTAATAGGGGTTGGAAATGCTGAATGTTACCAAATTTTCATGATTTGCCATTCCCTAGCCTGCATCATTTTTTTTAAAGATTTATTTAAAATAGAATAGCTGTCTTCAGACCAGAAAATATCTTTGATTAACTGTGGTTCTAAATTAATAGGACCTAGACCATTGAGTGCCAGAAATCATTTTTTTTTATTGTTACCAAATTTTCATGACCCCCATATTCATTCCTGCTAGCCTACATCATTTTTTTTTAAAGATTTATTTTATGTGTATGAATGTGCACCTGCAGGCCAGAAGAGGGCATCATTACAGATGGTTGTGAGCCACCATGTGGTTGCTGGGAGTTGAACTCAGGACCTCTGGAAGTGCAGTTGGTGCTCTTAACCTCTGAACCATTTCTCCAATCTCTGGAACCCCGAGTTCTTAGAGCTGTGTGTGTCATGGACCTGTTGGACCTTTCACAGGGGTCCTCTAAGGCCGGTGGAAAACACAGATATTTAAACTATGATTCATAACAGTGGCAGCATAATGGTTACAAAGTAGCAATGGGAATAATTTTATGGCTGGCAGTCACCATGAGGAACTGTATTAAGGGTCACAGCATTAGGAAGGTTGAGAACCACTGCCTAGTACGTGTGTGGCCCTGGGTGCCACCCCTAACACTGAAGACTTTAAACCTTGGTTCTTAGCTTCTGAAGTCCCTTGTCTCTTTCTCTGACTCTGCAAGCTTGTTCCTAGGCATTTATTTACCTCAGGCCACTGAGGACCTTTCTGAGTGCCCTGGTTCTGACTTACTGAAGGTGAGTGGGGAAGGTTTAACAATTCTACTCTTCCATTTTTATCCCCACAAAAAAAATCTTTAGGAAGCCAGCTATCAGCTGAGGTTTAGAAGAGAGAGTCACTTGAACTCAGAGTTGAAGGCCAGCATGAGCACTTTAGTGAGACCCAGAGTCTAAAACACTCCTTCAGGGTGGGTGCTGCTTCACTTAGTAAAGGCTCCTGCACCAAGCCTGACAGCCCGTGCCAATGACTGGTATTCACACTGTAGCACCAGAGAATGGACACTTGCAGCCTGTCCTCTAAGCTCCACTCCAGTCTTAAGGCATGTACCGTGCAGCTAAATAAATAAACAAATAAATTAGAAATAGAGAGATTTCTCAGCAGTTAAGAGCACCTGCACCTCTTGTGGAGGACTGGGGTGTGATCAAACGTCTAACTTCAGTTCCAAGGGATATGATGCTGGGGATTTGATTCGTGTTTACATGGGAATCCACATGTCTGGTGTGGGTCCTTGCCAACAGTTTGGTTTTTGACTGGCTGATAAAGAGTCAGAGGCCAATGGTTGGGCAGAGGGACAGAGGCAGGACTTTTAGGAATCTCAGGCAAGAAACACAGAGGAGGGAGGGAAGGGAGAGAGAGAGAGAGAGAGAGAGAGAGAGAGAGAGAGAGAGAGAGAGAGAGAGAGAGAGAGAGAGAGAGTGCCATTAGGAAGGGCAGAAGATGGACCACAAGGGAAGAAGTGTAGGAGGGAGAGATCTCCGGCATGTAAAAATCCTGGGAAAATAGCCCTGGGGGCCACCCCCTTGGAATAGCAGAGATGAAATATAGATTTAACAAGTACTAACTCAAGAATATTGGAGGGGAGTGTGTTAGGCACATGGAATCTCAGGAGTGGCCCAGCCGTTGAGCTAGTTAAGACATATCAAAATAGAAAGGTTATGTGTGTGTGTCTTTCCTGGCAGGTGTCAGTGAGAAGTGCGATCACCCTCCAGGAGCTCGGAGCGGTTTATCAGATAACCATGGCAATACGATGTCCTCTTCTGAACGCCTCAGCACTAGGTACACACACATATATACAATACACATAAACTAAACAGTCCTGGTCTTCATGGCACGCAACTTTAATCCCAGCACTTGCAAGGCAGAGACAGGTAGCTGTCTGAGTTCAAGGCCAGCTTGGTCTACATGGTCAGTTCCGGGCCAGTAGGGGACTACAAGACGCTGTCTCCAAAAGCCTACAAACAAACAAAAACAAAAATCCCCAAAATATTTAAAAATTACTTGAGGGCTGGCAAGATGGCCCAGAGGGTGAGGGACCCTGCCGTGCAAATTTAACAACCTGAGCTGGGTCCCTGAGATCCAGGGGGAAGGAGAGAACTGATTTCACAAAGTTGTTTGAAAACCTCTGCACACATACAGTGACACCACACACACACACACACACACACACACTAATAAATTTATTTTTTTAATCCCTTAAGGACTGAGTTATGGCTTGGATTTTGTCTTCACCGTAGGCTTGTCCCTGTTCCTGAGCTGCAGTGACTGGCAGATCAAAGTCCCCCTGGATGGGACTTGTATCAGAAAATGCTGCTCACTGTGAGAAAATGCTTGGGCAACTGTCAGCAGACGCCATTGTCTGAGCGTCAAACTGGCTAATCAACCAGGGGTGTTTAAAATAACTTGCGTCAAAGAGAGTGGCCAGGTATTGTGACGTATGTCTGAAGTCACAGCATGGAGGAGACTGTGGTGGTTTGAAGATGCTTGGCCCAGGGAGTGGCGCTATTAGGTGTGGCCTTGCTGGAGTAGGTGTGGCCTTGTTGGAGGAGGTGTGTCACTGTGGGGATGGGCTTTGAGACCTTCCTCCTAGCCATGTGGCAGCCAGTCTTCTCTGAACGAGATGTGGAACTCTCAGCTCCACGCCTGCCTGGACGCTGCCACGCTCCCGTCTTGATGATAATGGACTGACCCTGACCTGTACACCAGCCCCAATGAAGTGTCCTTATAAGAGCTGCTTTGGGGCTGGAGAGATCGCTCAGTGGTTAAGAGCACTGACTGCTTGTCCAGAGGTCCTGAGTTCAAATCCCAGCAACCACATGGTGGCTCACAACCATCTGTAATGGGATCTGATGCCCTCTTCTGGTGTGTCTGAAGACAGTGACAGTGTACTTATATATAATAAATAAATCTTTTTAAAAAAGCTGCTTTGATTATAGTTGTTAGTTTCCATGGAGAGTGTCTCTTTTGGGGAAGGAGGGCAGACAGGGTTTCTCTCTGTAGCTCTGGCTGTCCTGGAACTGGATGTGTAGACCAAGCTGGACTGGAACTCACAGGGATCTACCTGTCTTGGCTTCCGGAATGAGTGCTGGGATTAAAGGCACGCGCCACCATGACTGGTTGGTGTAAAGTGTCTTAACCCTCTGAGTCATCTTGATGGCCCAAGAAGAGCTTTTAATTGGCCCCGATGTAACACCTAAGGTAGCCCAGGAGCGTCTGCCGACTGACTCAAGCGGTTGCCCGGGCAGTCTGTTTACACCCTGAGAAGCAACGTGTGGGCCAGCAATAGCTATTTCACTGGAGCTAAGTACAGACTTTATTTTATTTTATTTTATTTTATTTTATTTTATTTTGGTTTAGTCACAGCCACTCCTCTTAGGCTCAGTTAGAGTCATCGAGGCTAACTGAACCACTCACTGAATGGCTTCACAGCATCAGCACCAGTGCTGCGGTGATCAGCTATATCACCGAAGTAAGGGCTTCCCCCTCTAGTGGAAATGGCTGTAGGCTCACCTGGAGTTCCTGAGGCTTGTAACATGTCTGCTACAAACAGCCCAGGTTGGGCTGCATCTTGAGGGGCAGGAGCAATCAGCCAAGATCTTTCTAGTGGTTGTCTTTTTTTTTTAATTTTTTATTTACATTTCAAATGTTGTCCCCCTTCCTGGTCCCCTTTCCACGAACCCCCCCATCCTATCCCCTTCCCCTCTGCCTCTAACAGGGTGCTCCCCCACTTACTCATCCATTCCCACCTCACTCCTTCGTGTACTACCACCGCCAGACTCCGGTAGGCTGTTACACACATTTGCTCCAGGCAGCAGGAAGAACATAACATTACTAATTAGGGAACAAAAGCGTTCAACCCTAACATCTTCGCTTATTTAAAGAAAAATGATCCTCAAGAGGAGGTCTTACGGGCTGGAGAGATGGCTCAATGGTTAAGAGCATTGACTGCCCTTCCAGAGGTCCTGAGTTCAAATCCCAGCAACCACATGGTGGCTCACAACCATCTGTAATGGGATCCAATGCCCTCTTCTGGTGTGTCTGAAGACAGCTACAGTGTGCTCATATACATAAAATAAATAAATAAATAAATCTTAAAAAGAAAAAAAGAGGAGGGCTTACAATGTAAATAACTTATTTTTATACTTTCATATTTAAATTAAAAACATTTTTTGGGGTGTGGTGGTGCACACCTTTAGTCCCAGCACTCAGGAGGCAGAGGCTGGTGTTATCTACACGAGTTCAGGGCCAGGACAGCTAGGGCTGTTACCCAGAGAAATACTGTCTTGAAAAACATACATAAACCATCAAACAAATACAATTAAAACTCGCATGTGTATAAGTTTTGTCTACATGTCTGGGACCTGCTGAAGCCAAGAGGGTGTGAGACTTCTTTTGGAGGCAGAGTGATGGACGTTTGGGAACCACCATGTGGGTGCTGGAAATCAAGCTCAAGTCCTCTGCAAGAGCAGCAAATGCTCTTTTTTTCCCCCAAAATATATGTCTTTTATTGTCCCCCAAAGAGCCCACATTGTCCTTATGATCAGGATCTTGTTTCTGGAGCCAGGAAACTGAGGTCTCACTCGTCAGCCTGCTGCACGGTTCCCTTCTCAGACACACGGATGCCATTTTGATAGCCTTGTTTCTAACTGTTGTGCCTTGCTGAATCAGAGCCGCCGAATTGGAAACAAGTTCAATATCAATTCCTTCAAGGACTGATTCATCCTCCTGGGCTTGAGAGACAGAACAAGCGACGCCTGTCCTCATCCGAACCCTGAGGATGAATTTTTCACCCAAGAAATTTCAGATTTCAACCAAAGACCTGTTCTGAATAACGGCGTTGATAGGGAAGTGGGCACACGCAGACCTCATCTTGTAACGGAAGCCCAGTGTCATACCCTTGATCGTGTTCTGAACATGAGTGCCCATGCTTCTGACAGTGGCCAGTTCCTTTCTGTTACCCCACCACTTGTTAACACGGAGCCTTTTCTTTATTCTTTCCAAGGAGACTCAGCTTTATGTAGATGTGATTGAAGTCCCCCTCTCCCCCGCAGAGTTCCCCTGGGGCCCTTCACAATGACTTCACATTTTCTGGAATGTCTGATTGCTGAGAGCCGCCTTCATTCTCGCACTAGATAGGGCTGCAGCAAGTGCTCTTAACCACTGAACCATCCCTCCACACCAAGCCCCAATACTTGGCACTGGGATTTTTTTTTTTTCCTTTTCTTTTTTTCGGAGCTGGGGATCGAACTCAGGGCCTTGCGCTTGCTAGGCAAGCGCTTTACCGCTGAGCTAAATCCCCAACCCCAAGCACTGGGATTTTGTAGTTGTTTTTTCGTCTTTTTTTTTGAGATAGGCTTTCTCTGTGTTCACAGCCCTGGCTGCCCTAGCCTTTGCTCTGCAGTCAGGGCTAGCCTCAAACTCAGAGAGATCTGCCTGCTTCTGGAGTGCTGGGATTGAAGATTGAAGGGGCGTGGCACCAACCCGGCTTACACAGCAATGTTCTCCTAGTGCTTAACCCCCGCTTTGGGTCTCAAGTAGAGGTGGGTCCATGGTCTCACTACTGCTGAGCTCACCCCTGCTTCCTTTGTTGTTTAGACTCTTTGGGTCTCAAGTGTGCGTGCGTGCGCGTGTGTGTGTGCATGCATGTGATAAGGTCTCACTTGTAGCTCACGATGGCCCAGAGCTATGAAGCCCAGGCTGGTCTCGAAACCATCACCACCATGTTGAAAAACAAACCTAGCTGTTCATGTGAGAAATGTGTGTGTTTTTGTTTCTTTTTTTTAAGATTTATTCATTTATTTTATATGAATACACTGTAGCTGTCTTCACCCACACCAGAAGAGAGCATCAGATCTCTTTACAGATGGTTGTGAGCCACCATGTGGTTGCTGGGAATTGAACTCAGGACCTTTGGAAGAGCAGCCTGTGCTCTTAACCGCTGAGCCATCTCTCCAGCCCGAGAATGTGTGTTTTGAGACTGGCTATGTAGCCCAAGCTAACCTTAGACTCACGATTCTCCTTTCTCAGCATCCTGAGTCCAGGGACTACTGAGGAACGCTGACTGGCATGGACAGCTGGATTTTAACGGACAGCACCCTGACCCTTCTTATTGTTTTAACTACCATATTAAACAACTTGATTCTGGGTTGACTTACTGTGCGTTGAAGCTGGTAACACCAGTCCGGTGGGAGGGGCTTGTGCTTCTGTTACGGATGAGGACACTGGATGGTGTCTGAGCGTAAACAGACCTGTCTACAAGGTTCCTCCTGTAACAGTCCCTTGGTGGCTTCATCTGGACTCCCACACTGAGCCTCTTGCCACTTCCCAGGGCCTAAGTGCTGGTTGCTGCCAGATGCTCAGCTGTTGCTACCTCGAGCAAACCCCATGCTAGAGTTCAGCTCCCATGGGAAGGGGCGGGCAGCAACTGCCAGCCCTGGGACTTCTCCTCTCCAGCCCTTGGGCCTCAAATCTGTACAAGCAAGGGATATTTGGGAGGAAAATGGAGATGCGATTGCTCGCACTAGTTAGCTTTCAGTTGCTATGACAACATGCCAGAGACAAACCAGTAAAGGGCACAAGGGTTAATTTTGGTTCATGGCTTCAGCTTTTGCTTTGGGCCTATAGTGGATCCAAGAATATGGTGCAGACATAACCCCAGTGACTCACTTCCCTAAGCAGGCCCGCCTCTCAAGAGCAGCAAAAACTGGGGACCAAGACCCAGAGTCAAAGCTGTGGACCCAAGGGATGGCAAGATTAGAGGCTTCCACTAAGACTAAAGCCACTTTGGAGATTACAAGTGTTAAAAAAAAAATTCCACAAGGCACAGCAGAGGCTGTGGTGCCAACTATTTGGTGGTCAAGCAAGAGAACTACTTGAGTTCAAAATTTTTAGGACAATGTCCATAAAATAAAAATAAATAAATAAGTTTAAATTAAAAAAAGAGCCAAGTGTGGCGGCATAGGCCTTTAAAAAAAAAAAAACCTTAAGCACACAACAAAGACATAACTCCCCAGCTCAAAAAAAAATAAAAAAAAAAAAAAAAAAAAAAAAAAAAAAAGATAAAAAAGGGAAAAGCTCTAGTCTGGGTCAGATTACCCAACATGTGAGCATGAAACCCTGGGTTTGAGTCTCAGTGCTTAAACCAGGCAGAAGTCTGTCCCTCTAGCTGGGACAGAGGATCAGAAGTTCAAGGTCATTCTCAGCTACCTAGCAAATTTGAGGCCAGCTTGGACTACTTGAGACCCTCTTTCAAAGCAAAGGGACAGAACCAAGTCTACAGAATCCTGATAAACATTTACCATACTCACGGTGACTTTAAATTATATGTTCTACTTCTGAGGATTTAGTAAGATGATTCGGAAGGAGAGACTCAAAAGGATGCCTTCTAAATTTATGTTTGTTTTTGAGAGGTCTCATTAAGAATCCCTGACTAGCCTGGAACTCACTGCATAGATCAGTGTTGACCTCACACGTGGGACAAACGTCCTCCCCTCAGCTCCCTGACTGCTGGAATTAGCAGGTGTGCATACCCACGCCCACCTCATTCTGTCACGTGTAGAAGAGTGAGGGTGCGGCTGCATCAGGACATGGTGAGGAGACCCTCCCCATTTGTGCTCTCTGAAGCCCTAGTTCCTGGCTCCAGACAGGTCCAGGCAGGGCGGAGGGAGCTGGTGTTGGGCTGCAGGGGAGAGAGTCTGAGGTTCAGTCCGGCTGCAGCCAGGTCGGACACCTGTTTATTCAGACGGGAAAAGAGCAGGGAGTGGATGGAGACCAGCAGAAAAGACCACACTAGGTCAGCACTGGGCAAGGAGTGGCCAGGGTGTGACTCTAAGAGTTGGCAGAAAAGCCCTGGCGTCTCGAGTCACGACAGTCTATCTGAAGTAGTTGGGACACTCGTGGGCGACCACGTTCCAGGCTTGGTTAAAGGCCTCCACGACAGCGGGCTCCAGGGGACCTTCCTCAGTGGCCGCCAAGTTCTGCTCCAGCTGCTCCAGGCTGGACATGCCCAAGATGACTGCGTCCCCTCGGGCGCCCTGCAAGGGAAGACGGCCACATCTCAGCACCCTCTGCTCGTTGGTGGCTCCTCTCACATGCCCCTCCTTGCCCATCCCCTGGTAAGATCTGGGATCTTTGTGTATTTCTGTCCTGAACACCCGGGAAGAGCTGAGGGCGCCTTTGCTAGCTGAACATAGGTGACTCTGTTCTCCTTACGTGAGTTCTTCCCTAAGGAGACGAAAGTAAAAACCTTCCCTGTCTATAGCACACTTGTCTCCTGCCCGTCCAGCAAGCACTGTGCACAGCTCCCAAATCAGCTCCCTAGCCCTGGAGGAGGCGTTCTCTCTAGAAGTCACTGCAAGGCAAGTCTGGCTCTCCCAAAGGGGCGGAAGCTGAGCTCACGGTCGGGTTACCTGGAGCTGTGAGTGGTGGTACATCCAGCGCAGGGCAGCCGAGGTCATGCTGGGGGCACTGGTGCCATAGGTGGTCTTCAGGGCCTTTTCTACCAGGGCGATGGCCTCAAAGTGGTGTTCCTTCCAGAAGCTAAGTGAATTGGGAGAGTGGCTTGGGCTGAGAATCTCCAGTCACACCGGGAGCTGAAGCAAAAGAGCCTACCAAGGCACTGCCCCCCATTCTGTGGCATAGAAGGAGCTGTACCCCAAGAGAGCTGCTTCTCCTTATAGGGTACCAGGAGCTTCTGGGGTGCCCATTGCTGGCTAGATGTGGAAACTCCTGTCTTCTGTTCACCCAGTGCAATGGAGAAGCTACCTTAAAGCCAGACTTGGCCTCAGGGCCCAAAGCCTCTACCCAAGGTCCTCTCTTTCCCCCACAGCAGGGCACTTCTTAGAGTAGCAAAGACTTTCAGGTCTGGAGGTGGAAGTGGGGCTTCCTCATTTCCTTATGTAGGAAGAAGGAAATGAGACACCCCGGGATTTGCTATTTCTCATAGGAATCATTAAACAGAAAAGGGAGGCAGTAGTGTTGGTTTCTGTCCCTAGAAGCAGAGAAGAACCTATGAGGTAACGGGAACTTCCCGCCCTACCCAGCCTGACACCGCAGCTCACCGGTTCCTGTAGGTCTCAGACCAGCTATTCCCAAAGAAGCGGCCCTCGGGCTGTTTCCCATCCTTGTCTTCATATCTGTATTTGCCAGTCAGCAGGCCTCCTGTGGGAAGGCTGCAGTGAGATCCTGGCCCGGGCTACTCCCAGACGCTGTTAGATCCCACTCAGCTCTGAACTGGAGAGATGGGAGCCTAGAAAAGGCGTCTGCTAGGGCAGCAATCCGTAGAGTTAGGCTGGGCTTGCCCTCCCTCCCATAGGGCAGGTCCCCATGGCAGCTCATACCAGCCAAAGGGTTGTAGGCATAGAACCTCAGTCCGAAGTATCTGAGGCAGGGGAGGAGCTCAGTCTCCACCTGCCGGGTGGTGGCGTTGTACATGCCCTGCAGGGAAGGAGAGGGGCCTGTTGCAAAGTGCAGATGAATCAAGGGAAGGGATCCAGGCTTCCTCTTTTTAAAAACGATTCGTTTTGGAAGCCATTCTTTCAAAGATGGGTTTTGGTAAACTGGTCAGGCTGTTGTTAAACTCTCTGACTCAACTGATCCTCCTGCCTCAACCTCCCCAGTAGCTGGGATGTAGAGCCTGTACCCTGGTTCTGCTGGCCCTTCCTCCACCTTTTTTTCCTTTTTTTTTTTCCAGAGCTGGGGACCGAACCCAGGGCCTTGTGCTTGCTAGGCAAGCGCTCTACCATTGAGCTAAATCCCCAACCCCTCTTCCTCCACTTTTTAAATTATATTTATTTTTGTGTGTCTGTGCATGTGTTTGGGTGCAGAGGCCAGAGGAGGATGTACAATGTCCTGTTCCATTTCCATGAGACAGGGTCTCTCGCTGAGTCTGGAGTTGGGTGATCCCCGTCTCTAGCTTTCCACAGAACTGGGTACCAGGTGCACATAGGCACACGTGGCTCTGTGTGTGTGAATTCGAGGTGAGAATTCAGGCCCCCAGGGTCGTACAGTATGCATTTTTACCTAGTAAGCCTGGGTTTTGTTTTTTGAAACAGTCTTGCTCTGTACCCCGGGTTTGCTTTGAATTTATTGAGCCTCCTGCCTCAGCCTTCCGACTGCCAGCTTGCCTGTGTGCAATACCACGCCCAGTTTTGCAATCTCCTATTCTGAATACTGTAAATTGACACCATCCCAGGGTCAGTTACGTCTAAAATCTCAAGTCAGAGCAGGGAAGGGAAGCTGGCTAGGATTACCAGCTACAGCTATCTCCAGGTCTCCTCTACAGGCTGAATGCTGAATTGACAACTATTTAAAAGTTTAGCGTCCTTCCTTTCTGCCCGGGCAGCCATCTTCCAGGAACTCGCCAAAATGAGGAACACAAAGGGAAAGAGGAGAGGCACTCGGCCTATGTTCTCTAGGCCTTTTAGGAAACATGGAGTCGTTCCTTTGGCCACATACATGCGAATCTACAAGAAGGGTGATATTGTATACATCAAGGGATGGGCACTGTTCAAAAAGGAATGCCCCATAAGTGTTACCATAGCAAAACCGGAAGAGCCTACAATGTCACCCAGCATGCCGTGGGCATCATTGTAAACAAGCATGTTAAAGGCAAGATCCTGGCCAGAGGATCAGTGTGCCGATTGAGCACATCAAGCACTCAAAGAGCAGAGACAGCTTCCAGAAGCGGGTGAAGGAGAAGGATCAGAAGAAAAAGGAAGCCAAAGAGAAGGGCACCTGGGTTCAGCTGAAGCCGCCAGCCTGCGCCACCCAGAGAAGCCCACTTTGTGAGGACTAACGGGAAGGAGCCTGAGCTGCTGGGGCCCATTCCATACGGATTCACGGCCTAATGGACACAAAGGAAATAAAGGACCTGGACTGCACAAAAAAAAGTTCAGCAAATTCTCTGCTTCTAAGAGGTGTAATAATAAAATCCAAAACACAGGCAGCAGGCTGAGGTGTCACTCAGTGATAGCACAGTCAGGTCTAAGGGTCAGTCACCAGAACCACAAAATAAACCACAGGAACACAGGTCCACAGGGAGCCCTGGGGAAGGTGGGTTCTAAGGAGGAGGGGCTCAGTGCAGGAAGGCAACGGGATTCCAGTGGAATCGCTGTAAACAACGGAAAAGCTGTTTATCAGTCTATCTGGGGTAGCCGTCAGAATGCAGGGTTGTTTCCTAGAGCTCTTTGGACCCTGAAGAAAGAAATCACTGTAGAAAGCAGTGATTGTTTTCTGTTATCTGTAGAGTTGATTCCCCCCCAGAAGGAGCTTTTACAGCCTGAGCATGACTTTGGTCACGAGAGGGACCTGGTTACTGAGTACTGCAAACAGTTCACAATAAGGGTTAAAGCTGCAGGGGTGTGGCGTTTTCCTTCAGGGAACACATAGATTAGGTTAGGGGCTTTGGTATGAGAAGCGTGTTCTGTCCCCAAAACCCTTTTGTTACATGCTTATACATGGTGGCTGTTTGAGGTCCTCAGAGCCTGACTACACCATGGCCTGACCTACACGTGAAGGTGTGGTTCAGAGACTGGAGAGGGGGAGGGTGGTGGTGGTGGTGGTGGTGGTGGTGGTGGTGGTGATGGATCCTGAGGGGATTCCCAGAAAAGAGCCTTCTAGGCCAAAGCTGAGCCCTTCTTTCAGGGTGTGGAGAGGTATGCTCTAGGCTGAAGTGCAGGATGGGAGGAAGGGAACCCAATGTGTGCTCATGCAGCAAGCCAACAGGCACACCAGCCATGCCGGTGAAAGACAAGGTGGTACCTGCTTCCAAGTGGGGAGTGCCCGCTATGAGGAGGGTGAAAGGTCCAAAGCACAAGCAAACTCAGGATCAATTGAACCCCGAGGCCCAGTGGCCCTAGCACAGCAAGTCCCCTCACCTGGTACACAGTTGGCAGGATCCAGCCGTTGCTCTTACAGAGGGTATAGATCTCGGCCACCTCCCAGGAGGCATAGTTGGACAAGCCAAGCTCCACAAACTTGCCCTGCAGGGGGGAGGACTCATTACAACTCAGCTCGGCCCACAGAACCAGGAAGAGAAGACTGATCTGGTGAGGAACCTGGAATCTGTGCCCAGAGAGCCTTGCTGTCTTGGCAGACTCAGGGAGAGAAGCGTAGTGATCTCCTCTCTGCACTCAGGACCCTCCCTCACCTCCTGATGCAGCTGGTGGCAGGCCTGCAGGGTCTCCTCTATAGGAGTGCCGTGGTCAGGAGCGTGTAAGTAGAAGAGGTCCACCCGGGGACACTGTAGCCGCTTCAGTGACGTCTCTAATTGGGACCGGACACTGTCAGGCTTCAGCGACTTCCCGTCCCAAGGGTTGGCCTTGGTGGCAATTTTCACTGGCAGGAAGATTACAATGATTGAGATTTATTAGAAGGTTGGGCGTGGTCACGCACGACTTTAATCCTAGGACTAGGGAGGCAGAGGCAAGAGATCTATGAGTTCAAGGCCAGCCTGGTCTACTGGATGAGTTCCAAGATGGCCAGGACCACACAGAGAAACCCTGTCTCAGAAATAAATGAACACAAAAAAGAAGGGAGAAAAGGATTTATTCACTGGCTAAATTACTTAACTTAGCTGCTATTTCCTAATTTGTAAAGTGAGGTCGCAGCAATGGAACCGCTCTCACATGGGAGGCACAGGACTACCTTTCTTTTCTTTTTAATTCCAGGTAGAAGGCTGGAGAGGTGGCTCAGAAGTTCAGAGCACTGGCTTGCTCTCCCAGAGGTCCTGAGTTCAATTCCCAGCACACACGGTGGCTCACAACCATCTGTAATGGGATCTGACGCCCTCTTCCGCAGACACGCACACAGATAATAAGCACTCACATGCATAAAATACATAAAGGAATCTTAAAATTCTAGGGAGTTTTTTTAAATCTTTCTGACTTTTTTTAATCTTTATTAACTTGAGTATTTCTTATTTACATTTCGATTGTTATTCCCCTTCCCGGTTTCTGGGCCAATATCCCCACCTAACCCCTCCCCCTCCCCTTCTATATGGGCTTCCCCTCCCCATCCTCCCCCCATTACCACCCTCCCCCCAACAATCACATTCACTGGGGGTTCAGTCTTGGCAGGACCAAGGGCTTCCCCTTCTACTGGTGCTCTTACTAGGCTATTCATTGCTACCTATGAGGTTGGAGCCCAGGGTCAGTCCATGTATAGTCTTTGGGTAGTGGCTTAGTCCCTGGTCTTTCTGACTTTTACATGTCGACAATCATGCTATCTGCGAACTGAGGGAGATTTAAAAATAATTTTTATTTAAGAGTACAAAATAGGGGCAATAGAGATGGCTCGGCAGTTAAAAGCACTTGCTCTTGCAGAGGACCTAGGCTGGGTTCCCAGCACCCACGTGGCAGTGTACAACCACCTGTCACTTTAGTTCCAGAGGATCCAATACCCTCTTTGGTTACAAGGCACACACGTGGTACACATCCACACATGCAGGCAAAACCCTTGTCCACATATAATAAAAACATATGTCTTTATTTTTTAAAAAAGATTTATTTTATTCATATGAGTACCCTGTAGCTGTCTTCAGACACACCAGAAAAGGGCATCGGATCCCATTACAGGTGGTTGTGAGCCACCACGTGGTTGCTGGGAATTGAACTGAAGACCTCAGGAAGAGCAGTCAGTGCTCTTAACTGCTGAGCCATCTCTCCAGCCCAACATATGTCTTTAAAAGCTAAGAATTTTTTTTTTCTTTTTCTTTTTTTCGGAGCTGGGGAAGCTAGGCAAGCGCTCTACCACTGAGCTAAATCCCCAACCCCAAGAATTTTTTTTTTTTAATGAGAAAGTATCTATATAGACATTAAAAGAACACATGTTGGCTGGAAAGCTGTCTCAGCAGATAAAGGTGCTCGCCATACAGGGCTACATTTTTAATTAAGAGCATATACATAGGCAGGGCAGGCAGCGTGGGACCTGAGACATGAGTGCGCAGACTCCATGGTGCTCAAACACCATCTTGGACCTTGGACTCGATGTTCCTAGGTATTGTCAGGATGCCGTGGGCCAATTAATTGGTTCCTCACCACAGAATGGAGATAGGGACTGGAAAGACGGCTCAGCAGTTCAGAGCACTGGCTCTGAGTCCAATTCCCAGCAACCTCACAGTGGCTCACAACCGTCTGAGATCTGGCGCCCTCTTCTGGCATGTGGGAGTACATGCAGCAGAGCACTCATACGTTAAATAAGAAAGAAAATAAAGACAGGAGATGGAACTCAAGGAGACTCTTAAAGACTAGGTAGGAATTTAGGCAGGAGGGGCTGCGGAGAGATGGCTTAGTGGTTTAGAGAACTTACTGTTCTTG
The DNA here is from genome assembly GCF_011064425.1 of Rattus rattus. NCBI lineage: Eukaryota > Metazoa > Chordata > Mammalia > Rodentia > Muridae > Rattus > Rattus rattus. The sequence goes on from NC_046154.1 coordinate 18,887,326, forward strand.
CAGAGTATACAGAGGGTTCCCAGAACCACACACATTGGCTTATAATCATGTGTAACTACGGTTCCAGGGTAATCAGTACCCTCTCCTAGCCTCTGTGGGCACACACATATATGCGGGTAAAATAAATCTTAAAAGCGAGAATATTTAGGGAAGAGACAAAAGGGCCTCAATGTGTTCTATAGAAGCCATCAATCTTAACCAGAATCCCTTTCAGCATCTGGGAATCCTGTACTGGAGCTGTTCCTCCCGGCTAAACACTGTTTCTTTCCAGATAATCAACTACCTGGACTGGTGGATGGACGGATGGACGGACAGATGGATGGATGGATGCTGGCAAGGACAAGGGGAGCCCTCTGACCCCACAGGATAATGGCGTCTCCCTACAACACCGGCCCCAAAGCGTTCTTTTTGTAAACTTTCACTACAGGTAAAACCTGAGGACTTTGGCCCAGTGAGTCCTCAAACCCAAAGCAGGACTGGGCTAAAGAAGAGGGTTTGGGAGGAGAAAAAACAAAATGTTTATTATCAAGAGAGTCATCCAGGAGAACTGACTCTATCTACTGCGCTCAGCTTGAGAGATCTGCACATTTAAGTCCCTCTATCTCTACCCCATTGTGAATCTAACGAGCCCTCTGCACAGGAACCGGGGAACCCCAGGACGCGGGTTGGGGGGGGTGTGAAGCCTCTTTATCTATCGGGCACCCTCCTGAGACTCCACGAGTTTCAAGCAAATGAAGGGCGGTTCCCCTCCCCTTCCACCACGGGACATGCGACGTGCGCCGCTAATCACCCTGCCCCACACACGCATTCTGCACCGCTCAAACTCCATCTTCCAACAGCTAAGACTTCAAGCCTGTGGTGCACCTTTCTCTTGCTCTCTCCACTCTGCACAGTGCTACCTACACTGTGAGTCCATCCCCAGTGCTCTGACTTTTGCCTACTGCTCTCCCCCGAGCCTCCCCAACCGAAGTTCCTTTCTGCACTCCTCAGCAATCACGGCTTCAGTCTTCCCCGTCAGACTTTTAACTCTCCGTGGAGAAATCACTTCTCCCACTGTAGCCTACAGAGAGCTACAAAGTTTGCCATTGTAAGACCTGGCACAGAGAGTGGGCGCAAAGGTCGAAATGCCCTCTCCTAATTCCTCCTTTCCACCCCTGCCCCTATCTGGGCCCTAGGCATTGTTGCCACAGGTCTCCTTGAGATTCACAGGTACAGTCAACAGCACGGGACAAAGTCTAGTCCTAGTCCGGATCAAAGACCGGAATGTAAGAGTGCTCCTGGAGCGCAGGGGTGGTGAGGGCAAGAGGGGATGACACGAACACGAAGCCTGGTGGGGGCGGGGGTTGGGGTGGTAGGAGGGAAGGAAGGCTATGGGCAACTGTTGGTTGGGAGGCGGGACTGCGGTAGGAAGTAAAGAGCCAGAGCAGGCTAAACAGAAGAGAGTTCCAACCCGCCCCGTAGCTGCAACTCTAGAAGCTTCTAAGGAGAGGCGGGACAAAGTTCAGTTAATTAGTTCAGGACTCCAGTAGCCTTGGGAGCTTGGGGTAGACAAGGCTGTGGACACCGGAGCTTAGGAAACTTCTGGGTGCAGACCCTGGCCGGTGCACGCCGGGTGCGAGCACTGGCTCGGCTCTACTCTGTGCGGGGGGAGACCGGGTGCAGCGGTTACCTGTGCAGTCGCCGCTGCCCAGCCCGAGCCCCAGGCTGCCCAGGATGCTTTCGGACTGGCCGTCGCAATACATGAAGGCCGTGTCCAGCTCGTTGAGGCCGCGCTCCAGGAAGGCGCGTACGGTCGCAGCGCTAGTACTCGCATCCATGCGGCGCCCCATCTCCATGGTGCCCAGCACCGTACCGGGCCGGAGAGGGGCGCCAGAGGCGGCGCGGGGTGCCGGAGACCGGGACATGGCGAGAGGACGCGCGACCGAAGGCCCAGAGCGCCACGCGCAGCGAACAGCAGCGCGGCTCACCGCTCGGGACACTGCACGCAACATGAAGACTGCGCTTGCGCGCTCGAAGCCTCAGGCTCCGCCCACAGCGCGGGGTGGGCGGGGCGTCGCAGAGGTCAGCTGATCCCGGCGGGCTCCGATCCTGAAGCTGAGAGCGGCTGTGGATCTTTGAGCTGGTGAGAATGAAGGGGGCTGGCGGCATGTCCGGGCTGGGGGTCGGGACGGCAGGCGCATCCAGCCAAGTCTTTCCTACACCCTCCTCCAGCTCTGCACGGTCCCCGGCGCTGATCCCCTCCTGGGGAGCCCGATCCTGGGTCTCAGCCTGGTCTGGCCAGGGATCCGATCCGGGACGGCCCTACTTCTCACCTGCGGGTCCCTCTCTTCCGGCCTCTTGCCTTTCCTGGACTGGGCGGCCTTGTTTTCCTTGCTCTGGGCGGGGGCCTCGCGGCGCTTGCCCCAGCTGCTTCCCTGTCATTATCCCTCCGAACCCGCAGAGTCACCGGAAGGAGTTAGGTTTGAAGGCCTGGAATGGGTAGGATCCCGGAGCCATTGAGCTCTCTTGCTTGACACATTCTCCCCAGCTCTGCAGGTAGGGGGCCCAGAGTGCCCTATTCCACGCCAAGCTCACGGCAGGGTTTCAAGGAAGGTTGGTTAAAAATGTGCGCACGCACTCGGGAGGTAGAGGCAGGCGGATATCTGAGTTCAAGGCCAGCCTGGTCCATAGAGCTAATTTCAGGGCAGCCAGGGCTACACGAGAAACCCTGTCTCAAACAACCCCATCCCCACTGGCCCCGAAAAGAAACAAAGAAGTGTGTAGTTTCAAGTCTTGTTCACTTCGTGTATACTCCATGCCATGTGATCTATAGCAAGAACAGATTACTGTTGACTGTGCTAGATGGGCTTTGCTGGGAAGCACCTCCCTGGCTGTGCTTGGAGTTGGAGAGGAAATAGGTGTTGTAGGAGATTGTCTCCCTGGTCAGCCTTTCTGGAGAATGTTATTAGCCCCTGTTCATAGACAGGGTCAGACAGGCAGACTCGCTTGCCTGAAGCCACTCAACCCTACCTGTAAAATGGGGACAGTGTTCCCTACACTCCTGGTATTAGGTGATGTGAGGGATGGCAGTGTATGCATGTGTGATGAAGTGGGGGAAAAAGAGGGGGGGGGAGGAGTCCAATAGGATGTGTGTTGGATAAACGAGAAGGCTTCTTAGGGTACAGTTCTTACCTAGACTGTGCAAATTGGGGTGCCAGGTATTGCTCCCCAAATTGGCTATGCCACTGTCATTCGCACCAGCCACTAAGACCAGGAAAGAACCTTCCATCTATCCTATGTCCCATGCTGGAGCTAAGCTAGCCAGTGACCGGAGGCACCCTTACCCCCACCCACTGGCTGAGTCTGGGCGCCTGAGAGGCTGATTTAGGATTGAGAGTCTGGGCGTCCTGAGGAAACGAGCTGACTTGCTTCCTCTCCCTGCCCTGCTCACTGCAAGCTCAGCAGTCCGGGTCCAGCCTGAGCTTTGTGAAGAGTCCAGGCCTCGCTGGCCTAAGTAGGAACTATAAGGTAAGGGAGTGAGTCTGCCGCCTGGATGAGGAAACGCCCTCTTAGCTTGGTGACAAAAGGGGAAGCCTGTGCCATGGCAGCCTCTAGTCAAGTCTCTCCCATGGGGCTTTGACTCTCTTGCTTTCTGGCTGGATGGCCCTGGCAGATGACTTCCCTCTTGTGGTCTCAGTTTCCTCCACAGTATGTCAGGAGGGTCTATGAGAGTCAGGTGGAGGACACAGTGTGTGAATACCAATCAGGGCTGGAGAAAATGGCTCCAGCCAAGCCTTGCTTTCCCTACTCTCTCTAGGTTGTCACCCACTCAGAGTGACCACAATAGGAACTCTGTGCAGGTGGCAAGGAACTGAGAGGACCCCTTTCTTCCTGCTCTTCCACCCAGCCATACTCTGGCTTGGGCTGTGGCTTCCTTGCAGGTAGGTATCCTGCATGTCTTTCAAGCTTTGGGAGGGGGGGCTGCAGTATTCTATCCAGTTACCCAGGCAACCTTAGGAACCACCTTCTTATCTCCACATGAACGATGCACAGGGTAGCCTTCCCTCCAGTGAGTTCTGGCCTCCAAGGCCTTGTCAGTAGAGCCTGATTGTGCAGGCCTGTAATCCCAACACTTAGATGTCTGAAGCAGGAGAATTGAAGGTTTAAAGGTCAGCTTGGACAATTTGTGAGACCCTGTCTTGAGATATAGAGGTTTTTTGTTTTTTGTTTTTTGTTTTTTTTCCTTTTTTCGGAGCTGGGGACCGAACCCAGGGCCTTGTGCTTGCTAGGCAAGCGCTCTACCACTGAGCTAAATCCCCAACCCCTAAATACAGAGTTTAAAAAGAAAAAAAAAAAAAAAAGCCGGGGATATAGGACAGTTGCTAACCTCCTAGGCAATACACAAAAAGTTCTAGATCTGACCTCCAAAACAAACAAACAAACAAAATATTCCTAAATATTTGCACGTTGCATCTAAAGGTGCTGTTGGCCCAACCACTTTATATGAGAGCTCATTTACCTTGCACAGCAGCTGTGTGACATAGGGCCTGTTGTTATCCCCACTGTGCAGAGGACAGGACAGTAACTGACGGTCACAGGATCGTGAATGGGGCTAGACGTCCTAAGGCTGAAGACCTCTTTTTCCCTTTGTATAGAACAAACCTTTGCCAGCCTCTGACCCCTTGCCCGTGTTCATAAACCTGCACCTTCTTCCCTGCTGGGACCCTCCCTCTGCAGCTATGGTTTGGAGGACACTGGTCGCCAGCAACTTTTCCACCTGCCCCAATGGCTCTATCCAGTGGATCTGGGATGTGTTTGGTGAATGTGCCCAGGATGGCTGGGATGAGGCCAGCGTGGCCCTGGGCTTGGTCTCCATTTTCTGCTTCGCTGCGTCTACCTTTCCGTGAGTATGTGGCTGCATGGCAGGAGTGGGATGGGGTTGGGGGTGGGGAAGGGGCAGGGCTTCAGGGGTTGGTGGGAGTTCATGCACTGCACCGGGTGTGGATAATCCAGTTTGACCGGCCGGTCATTGTCCTGTCGAGATCCCAAGGCAGATATACTCCCTGCCTGATCATATTCATTGATGTCCAGCTTGCTGTGAAGAAGGGAGGCTGCCTGGAATCTAGCACAGGCCAGACCTCATGTTGAATGATGTTGAGTGACCGTTTGTACCATATATTGAGCACCACTGTATTCCCTTTTCTACCATATATTGAGCACCACTGTATTCCCTTTTCTACCATATATTGAGCACCACTGTATTCCTAGCCTCGTGTCTAAGTGCTGGGGGAGTTTAACATCATTTAGCCCATTGAAATGGGCAGCGAACCTTTCCCTGTCTCACAGGCGAGATGCGGGTCAGGACATGTGCTCCGCATTGCTCGGCTGGCAAGACCTGGGTGTGGAGAATGGGAGGGGCTGGGATGCGTCCGTTATGGCCATGTTTTTAAAGTGAAGAGAGGCTGGCTGGTGGCAAAGGTGGCAGTGGTGGCTAAAGGGGCCCGAGTGTCCATGCTCGGTTCCATCACTTACCGGCTGTGGCCTTGCTCTGGGCCTCAGAGCTCATTCACCCGTTTGTGTACAAGTTGGGAGGCTGGCATGGAGCTCATGTCTGTGTGAAGCACGAGGAGAGCACCTGGCCACAAAGCAGAGGCACTGAGGGCCGCAGGCAGGAGCAGCAGGAGTATGAGAGAAGCAACAGCTACTGTCGTGCCTGACTGGGCATCGTGGGAGGGTGAGGCGGGCGGAAGTGACCTCAGGAACTCACCAAGGGCTCTATCATCTAACGCTGGGTGTCAGTGTTTTAAAAATTGTTCTTGGGCTTGTGCAGGCCTTTGATCCCAGCACTTAGGAGGCAGAAGCAGGTAGGTCTCTGAGTTCAAGGCCAGCCTGGTCTATAAATCGAGTTCTAGGACAGCCAGGGCTACACAAATAAACCCTGTCTCCAAAAATAAACACCGACCACAAAAATTGCTCTTGGGCTGGGGGAATGGCTCAGTGGTTAAGAGCATTTACTGCTTTTGCAGAGGACCTAGGCTTGGTTGCCAGCATAGTTCTTGCCCAGGATTCCAGTTTCAGAGGATCTGGAATCCTCTTCTGGCCTTTAAAGATTTATGTATATGCGTACACTTTCTCTCTTCAGACACACCAGAAGAGGGCATCAGATCTCACTTCAGATGGTTGTGAGCCACCATGTGGTTGCTGGGATTTGAACCCAGGACCTCTGGGAGAGCAGTCAGTGCTCTTAACCACTGAGCCATCTCTCCAGCCCCTAAAAATAAATCTTTAAAAAAAAAATGTTTGCTTGCTCACTGAGGGAGATCACTCAGGGTAAAGTGCTTGCTACACAAGCTTGTGGATCTTAGTTCGAATCCCCAGAACCCACATAAAGATGGATGCAGTCATGTCTGTCTATAACCCCAGTGTGGACCAGCTGGCCTGGTGTGTGCAGCTGTCACACAAGGTTGCCCTCTGACCCCCACATGAGTACTGTGATTCCTGTACATCAATTCCCTACGCACCCTCCACCCTCTTTACAGCTCCTTGGAGGCTGAGACAGGAGGATCATGAGTTCAAGGCCAACCTGGGCTATCCAGGGAAACCTTGTAACCCTGAGCTCCTGATCTTCCAGCCCGGACCTCTCAGTTGCTGGGATCCCATGTAGGCCACCACTCCCTCGCTGTCTTTCTGATTTCTTTTTAAGGAAACGTTTATCTTATGTGTTTGACTATTTTGCTCACATGTATGTAAGGGCAGCACATGTGGATACTTGATGCCTGTAGCGGGTGTTGGGATCCTTTGGGGCCGTAGTTTATGGATAACTGTGGGCCTCCGTGTGCTGCGAACTGAATCTGGGTCTTTTGCATGAGCAACAGGCACTCTTAACTGTAGAAATATCTCTCTGGTCTCATGAGCTTTACTTAAAAACTTATTTATCATTAATTATTTTGTTTGTTTGTTTTCGAGATGGGGTCTCACTGTCTTGTCTCAGCAGCCCGAAACTCAGTATGTAGACCAGGCTGTCCTCAAATTTTATAGGGATCTGCCTGCCTCTGCACCCTGAGTGCTGGGATTAAAGTCTGGCGGCACTGCACCTGGTTCTGAATTTCTTTTTCTAAGTTAAATTTTGAAGTTATATATATATATACATATATATACATATATATATATATGCATGCTATGCATGTGCACACATGTGTACAATGCCGGGTTTAGGCAGTGCTGGGTATTGAACCCTGGGCTTCACCATGCTAGGCGGGTACTCTATCCTCTGTGTTGCATCCCAACCCTTTCTGAGTTTTATTTTGATCATCTGTTATCTGAATGTATACAGATGGCTAGAATTAAAAGTTGAGGCCAGGCTAAATGGCACTTGCCCTGCAAGTCTGACAATCTGAGCTGGGTCCCCAGAAAACACTCCAGGTGGCGGGAAAGAACTGTCCTCTGACCACCACACGTGTGCGGTACCACATGCATGCCCCCAGTTATAAAGGATTGCTTTAAAAAGTTGGGGAGCTAGGGGTATGGTGTAGCTCTGACCTAGCACATGTGAAGCTCTAGGACCTGGGGGTGGCGTGGGAGAGCAAGACTGGAGAGCCAGGTGTGGAGATGTATGACAAGAGTCCTCACAAACTTCTGGCCAGGGCGACTCTGAGCAGTGACAGCTCCATGCCCATCTGTCCCCAGTGTGCGGTGTCCTAACAGAGCTAACCTTTCTTGTTTTGGGACTTGAGGAATCATTGTCCAAACCCTGGGCTCTCAGCAGTAGCTGCAGTGGGGGCAGCAGCAGCTCACTTTACATTTGGCTTCATACAACCTGGCCACAGCATGAAGGGCCTTAGGGGAACAGTCTGGGGACCAAAAGCCTGTGAAACAGAACTACAGGCTTCTCGTCACCCTTCTCATCTGTGCCCCGAGAATGACCAGGCTGTAGGTCTATATCTTACCATCAGTGGCTCCTGAGAACAGGGCCCAGCCGGTCCTCAGACTGCCACCACCCCAGATTTTTGAAAAGAAGCTGAGATGCTTCTCAGGGCCAGGCATAAGCTTCAAGAACCTATACATACCCTCCATCCCTTCCGGAGGACCCCAGGGGGCAGCGGGAGAGAATCTAAGTAAGGCTGTGGATCTGTCTGGAAAGAGACACAGCTGCTGTGCCCCTGGGCTCGTAGGGGTCCTGATGGTAAAATTCCTCCAGAGATCAAAGAAACCCTCTGAAGTCCTGGGTTCCAACCTGAGGATGAGCACTGGGCCGTCTCCTGCCCACCGAGGCTCCGGTCACACTCTTACCAAGTCTTAGTGGCCTTCTTAGGCCACAGCCTCTGAACTTGTGACCCCTCCTCTTCCACAGCCAGTACATCAAAGCCTGCAAGACAGGCAACATGGACCAGGCCCTGTCACTGTGGTTCCTGCTGGGCTGGATCGGTGGAGACTCCTGCAACCTCATTGGTTCCTTTCTGGCAGACCAGCTACCCCTGCAGGTGGGCGGGGCCCAGGCACAGTAGGGCAGCTAAAAGGACAAATAGGAATAGCTGTGGGAGGAGAGGCTGGGGCTCCAGGTCTGTCAGGCCACACCCCATGGTACCTTCCTATTCTGATTTCCATATAAGCATATCCCAGCCCAGGGGCCTGTGGCTCTGAGGGTTGTGGGCCCAGGTAGATTTTCTGATTTGGGGACCCTCAAAGTAGCAAGTGGGGTTTCCTTGGGAAGCACAGACGTCGTTATTTTGTGGCCAGCAGAACTGGGGTCAGTCAGGAAGGCCGCGGCTACTCTGTCTCAATGGCACTGGCCACGGATGCTTTGTTGATGGCCAAGGCCGGACTCTTTGTCCATTGTCCACCCGCTTCCCCATTGGCTCCGGTGGGAACAGGAGACCTTCTGTTCAGTTGAAGAAACAGGGAATCCAAGAGGTGAACCAGTGCCCCGTTCTCCTTCTCTCTCAGACCTACACGGCTGTGTATTATGTCCTGGCCGACCTTTTGATGCTGACACTGTACTTCCATTACAAGTTCAAGAAGCGACCTTCTCTGTGTGAGTCCGGGGGTCACCTTGGGTCGGGCTCAGCTGCCCTGGGGAAGCCTGGGACCTGAGGTGAAGCAGGCTGAGATGGAGACTAGTATACATCAAGCCACAGGGAGGAGACTCCACTTGTCCCCTCCTTTCTCTGTTTCAGAGGCAGAAATGAGGGCAGGTCACAGAGCAGACTCCATGGCTGAGTGCTGACCCCCCTGCCCTGACTGTCTTTCCTTTGCATCCCCAGAGGAAGTGTACTATTGTATGCCCATTCTACAGATGAAGGACTGGAGCTCAGAGAGGCTAGGTCACTTGTCCAAGGTCACACAGCTACTGAGAAGCAAGGCTGGGACTCCTATCCCGGGTTGTCTGCTGTCACCCAGATACCTAATCTTGGCTTCTCTTCTGCCTCAATCCAGTGTCTGCCCCAATCAATTCTGTGCTCTTGTTCATCTTGGGGACGGTGTGCATCACACCACTGTTGAGCAGCACTGATCCTGTGGCTGTCCCCAGGGAAGGCTTCAGGGGGCGGACGCTCCTGTCTGTGGAGCCAGGCAATAAGGTAGGTAGTAGGTAGGAAGGAGATGGGTCTGCCGTGGTAGCGTGGGTGGGCTGGCTCGCCTTCTCCTGCATGATCACATAGACGTTAAGTTGTGGGGGCTACTCTTCTGTTTGGAGAGACCGCCCCCCTCCCAAGACTCCCACCAGGTACTGAGTGCCCCCTTCCACCCTCTCAGCCCTTCACAAAGAAGGAGGTCGTCGGTTTTGTCATTGGCTCCGCCTCCAGCGTGCTGTACCTGCTCTCAAGGCTGCCGCAGATTCGCACCAATGTGAGCTTTCCGTGGGGGTGGGGGTTGGTCACATGGAGGAGGGCTGCCAGGTTAAGCAGAGGCGTGGTTCGGGAGTTTTGTCCAGGTCTAGACCACAGCAGCTGTTGACATGGGTAAAGTCACCCAGCTGGCCGCGCCTCTTTCTGCCTCTGGGAAGTTGGCCCCTTGACACCTTTCATGGAGACATGCATGAGACCGTGTGGACAGGAAGTGATGAGGACCCCCACTGGAGGTTTGCCCGGCAGGAGGAGTCCATGAGGGCCACAGCCAGGGGCCAGCAGACATATGCGGCTGTGATGTCCGTGGCCCTGGGAGAAGTGCTTGGAGGTGGGATTTGGAGTTGGCCATGGGTAGGGCTGTTTTGAGTGCATTGGGCACGCAATGAAAGACCAGCTAGGAGTATGAATCACAGAGGCACACACGGACTGTTCCAAACCAGAGAGATAAGAACCCTCTCTGATTCTGGGGACAGGGGCTCGCTCTGTAGCCCAGATTGATCCCTAACTGGCTGTATAGCTAAGGTTTGGCCTTGAACTCATGATCCTCCTGCCTCAGCCTCCCAAGGACTGGGATTGTAGACAAGAACCCTCTTTGGGGTCTCTCACTCAGCCCCTTCCCCCACAGTTCGTACGGCAGTCAACCCAAGGCATTTCCTACTCGCTGTTCGCACTGGTGATGCTGGGGAACACGCTGTATGGGCTCAGTGTGCTGCTCAAAAACCCCGAGGTGGGCCAGAGTGAGGGCAGCTATCTGCTGCACCACCTGCCCTGGCTCGTGGGCAGCCTGGGAGTGCTCCTGCTTGACACCATTGTATCCTTCAAAGCGTGTGATGATGGCAGTGGGCAAGGCGGCCTCTGCTTCAGCATGCATGTCCCGGCCAGCCCACCTCTCTGTCTACACAGACAGGAAGCCATCTGTCCATTAGCTCATTCACCTGTCATCCTTGTGTCCTTTCATCTACAGTCCAGCCTTTAACCTTCATGTACCCATGCAACCTCATCCACCCATCCATACATTTATCCCACCCACCCATCCAGTCATCTACCTACCCACCCACCTATCCATCCATCCATCCATCCACCCATCCATCCACCCACCCATCCATCCATCCATCCATCCATCCACACACCCACCCACCCATCCATCCATCCATCCATCCATCCATCCATCCATCCATCCATCCATGCACCCACCCACTGATCCATCCATTCATCCATCTACCCATCCATCCATCTATCCACCCATCTATTATCCATCCACCCATCTGTCACCCACTTAGTCATCTATCCATCCATCTACCTGTCCGTCCATCTGTTTGTCCATCCACCCTTCTACCCATCCATTGTGGATGGACCTAGCCAGGACCAGCATCATCAGTGAGCAAGGACAGGATGTGCAGTGGGTTTTGGGGTAGTTACTTAACTTCAGCGGCACCCAGTGCTGTGGAGTGAATCACTACTGGACCGTCCTGGTTTGGGGGAAACAGAGGCCGCAACAGGTGTCATCGCACCTAGGTTGAGGGAGAAGTTATTCAGGCACAAGGGAGCAGAGTCCAGGCACTGCTTGTGCAAAGGTCCCGAGGAACGGAAAAGTGAGTACAGCCAGTGAAATCGTGAAGACTGGCATGAGTGGGCGTCCCTCCTATTCTCCACTTCTACTCTGACGACAAGGGTAAACCCATCAAGGAGGGACTTAGGGTGGTAGGAGAGCAAGGTGAACAGGGAGAGCGACAGCATGTCCAGCCAGTGTGCCTGCTGTGCCTTAACACTGTCCTCAGATCTCCATCCAGTTCCTGGTGTACAGAAACCATGATGCTGATGCTGCCTCAGAGCGAGAGCCGCTCCTCCCAAGCTGACCCCACAGCTGCCCTCCCAGGAAGGATGAGGTGTGGACAGTGATACTGCCGCCACTGGACTGGGCCTAGGAGGCGGCCTGGGACTCTGGGCCTGGCTGCCTCCCCTCCACGCCTGGCCTTCAGACAGGTCTGGAGTCGGCACAGGTCTGGAGTTGGTGTGTGCTATGCCGGGACATACCTCTCAGGTATATGACAGCTGTCCGAGGAGCCTCTAGGGCACCCCAGAAGATGGTGTGGCCTCCTCCCAATCTACCTACCTCAATCTGACTATGTACTCCTGGCTACATCATAGCTGGGGGACCCAGGGTTGTCCCTCTGACTGGGCACAACCTAGTAAATGGTACCTTCCGGCTGGGCCTGTTTCTGCTGCTCCTTCCCATGGTGCTTGGGGTCTAGGCAGGGATCCAGGGCAAGCCCATCCTGGTGGGGGGGGGGCACGTGCAGCCTCCCTGGCCCTTGGCATCCTAACTTGTATCCTTCTGTCCTCTTGTACACAGACCCTTCCTGGTGTGGGACACCAGTGGTCTCTCTGTTCCTGGGGCTCTGGAAGAAGCAGATAACCAAGGGCAGGATTTGGTTGAGCATCACCAGAGGCCTGGCATGACCACGTGACCACCCCTTCTGTCCTTGCCCAGGCCGTGTAGGGTGAGGCAGCTAGCCCAAAGCGAGGCATGTAGTCAAGTGTCTCATACAGTCAGAGCTCAGTGATGGTCGCTGAAGTGGAGAAGAGGGGCAGACTGGTGCCTTTCTGAGGAAGGCAGAGACTAGAAGCACAGGTGGAAGACAAGGCCAGCAGGAGACAGGGGTGACGAGGGCAGAGAGGAAGGGAGGAAGATTGGTCTCAGCTGTCTTTGTTACAACACCTTTAGGGGACAGAGGACCAGCCTCCTCTCCTGCCTGCCTCAGCTTACTGATACATTATTGTAGGTCCAGAAAGTCAGATGCAGGGCCAGGGCCTGCCTGCCAGAGACAAACAGGGCAGCCGCCTCAGTGCTTTTTGTAGCTTCTCTGTCCATAGCTGAGGAGAAGATCCTGGCACAGACCCAGGCAAGGCATATGGTGCTCCTGGTCCCTGCTCTTAGCCCACTGCTGGCTTCAGGCGGTCTTTGCAGCTCATGCCGTCCTGGGACTTGGCTCTAGGCTAGTTTCCTAGGGCCGGATGGCACCTTTCCAAATCCTGAAGATCTGGGGCCTCAGTGTGGCACAGGACCCCAGGTGCACGGGCAGGAAGGAGAACATGAAATGCCAGCCCTGTCTGAGCTCTCCTGGGTCTGTCAGGCGGGGTGACAACCCTTCATGGGGGAGTCGTGCTTTGCCCACAGGAATTCCTGTCTGACAGAGGAGGTGGTCTCAGGAAGGTTGCAGCTCCTCTAAACCTCGGTTCCTCCTCTCTTCTGGAGGCTCGCTCCAGTGCTCCAAGTAGGGGTCAGAGTAGGGAGCTTGCAGAACCTGGTGGCCTGGTTATTTTATTTGCGAGGTGAGAGGATCGCAAGCCTGTCTCAGCTACCCTGAGCCTTGTGACTTAGGCCAGCTCCCTAAGTCTGTTTCCCTCTCCCACACCACCAAAACCAGTGTTTCTGACCTGCATGAGTTGTACTTTTGGTTTTATGTCCCGGCATCAGGTACATGGATGAAGAAATGGTGACTACATTACCATCCCCATCTAAGGGGATGTAGCTGCCTCGTACCCGCTCGGGGACGGCTGGCTTGACTGAAAGGACCCTGCTGTCATGATGGCCCCATTGCTGCTGAGGTCTAGAAACTCCACAGCTGGCTTCTCCTCGGCCCACACTTCTTGCTTTTTGTAGGTCAAGGAGTCGGGGCATGGGGAGGGGGTGCGGGTTAGCCTGAGGATACAAAAGGCTCCTTGGGCCTTTCCTCAGCCTCGTGTGTGGACATTTTGGTTCCGGCCAGGCTCAGCTGCAGAAATGGAAATACGGAAATATGTGTACAAGTCACTCATAGGGAGGGGGGGAGGAGGCTGGACCACTCATAGGGAGGAGGTTGGACCACGTGCCTGCAAGTGGTTACAGGGTCTTACTGTAGCTCATATCAGCATGAAATTGTGGAATCCTCCTGCCTCTGCTTCTGAGTGCAGGGACTACATATGGGTATATGTCGTCGTGCCTGGCTTCTATAAGACACCTGTAGGAAAACCCCTCTCCCGGTGCCTGGCCCTCTACAGTGTTCACAAGGCTTTGCCTCTGCTTAAGTCGAGAGGCAGGAGAAGCTGGAGGCAGAAGAGCTGGGCCTGGCTAGGCTAGGAGTCTCTGGTATTTATCAGACATGGGGATTGATCTCTCTCGAGCCCTCACCTCGACCCCCAACTAGGACAGTATGGCCTCCAGGTCTCATCCAGGAAGTCCCAAATCATCCTCCTCCAGCCCTTTTGTCCGAGTCAGCTTCATGGCTTCCCAGGGAAGCAAGCAGGTGTGGGCTCTAACAGGAAGGCTTGAAGCTGCTACCTCGTGGCAGGGACTGCCTTCCCCACAGGTTCCCTGGGCTCCGGTGGTAGGTTCCCAGCCTGTCTTCCAGCCCTTCCCAACAACTACCCCCAACTCCAAACCCCAGTCAGACAACTGGGCAAAGAGCATCAGCCCGTACACCACTTTGTCCCCAGGATACAGTAGACGCTCTCCGGAGGCTCTGGCAGAGGTGGAGACCGTCATGTCACTAGCAAGCACAGTAGGACTTAACAGGGTGGTGTGTGAATTAGAGCTTGGTTCGCTGTTTGGAAAGATGTCATGGTATCTGTCCAGTATTAGCGTTTGAATGAGGTGTGAGAATATAAATATCTCTTGCACACTCCTGTGCGTGTACAAGCCAGAGTATGCAAAGGCCGACTGGGTAGGAGGGGCTGTTAGTGAACGGCTGAAGAAAGACATCACTTGCTGGACAGCCAGAGGATAATACTTAATACTTAATACGTGGGGATAATACTTAACCCAGAGCGCATTTGTCCAGCCCATTTTCCAAGTTGGAAAGTTTCACAAAAGAGGCAGAGATAAGGACAGGAGAGTGTATCTACCCAGAGACATTCTAAATGACACAAAGTAACAAGTAGGACTTGGGGTGCAGCTCAGGGTAGAACTTGCCTAGTATGCACGAGGTCTTAGGTTCAATCCCCAGGACGGCAAAAAATGGTGTGGTGGTGCATCCCAGCACTCAGGAGGTAGAGGCAAGAAGATGAGCTCAAAGCTATCCTTAGCTATATTGTGAGGGTAGCCTAGGCTACATGAGTTTCTGCCTTAAAAACAACAAAATCCTAGAAAATAGTAAGTTGAAATAAGACAGAAGAACATCAATGTAGATAGATTCCAGAGTTCTGTGAGTCTATATGAGATGTTTATATTCTACGTTTTATGGTTTATAAAGATAATTATTGGAAACCAAGTTTGGTCAGGGCTGGGGACGTCTTGTTGGTTAAGAACATCTCGTTCTTGGATCTCGTTCTCAGCACACACATCAGGCAGTTCACACAGCTGCTGGCAACTCCAGCTCTAGGTGATCTGAGAACTGCCCTCCCCATTAAGAAAGAAATAAAAAAGAAACAAAAGAAAACCAAGCTTGGTGGCCTTGGTGGCACAGGCCTCTGATCTCAGCATTGGGAAGGCAGAGGCAGGAAGAACACACTGAAGGATAGCCTGGGCTACAAAGCAAGTAAAAGGCCAGCCTGGGAAACTTAGCAGACCCTTTCTCAAAGTTTACTGAGTACAATAAGGAGACACAAAACTTTATATAGAGCAAGGAAAAAAAATAGCACACCTGGGCAACTATCTGTGCACCTCAGGTTGACCTTGAAGTCTAAGGCTGACCTTGAAGTCTAAGGTAGCCGAGGATGATCCTGCCTCCACCTCCCAGGTGCTGGGATTCCAAGCTTGCACCGTCATACCCCGCTCTGCAGTCTATCTTGGTGTATCTTGATTATTGAGAACTCTACCCGGACAATTGAGAGTTTGCTCTCTAGTGACTTAAGCATGTTACGTTGCAGGTAGGCCCAGGTCCCAAAGAGAGGCAGCCCATACTGTAAAGCTTGTCCCGCAGTAGAATGAGGTGTCTTCCTAACTCACAAGTAGCCCTACACAGATGTCCCACCCATTGGGAGCTAAACAACGTGGCTGGTGTAGTGGCACAGGCCCTTAATCCCAGCACCCAGAGGCAGGCTGATCTCTATGAGTTCAAGGCCAGCCTGGTCTACATGGTGAGTTCCAGACCAGCAGGGCTACGTAGTGAAACCCTGTCTTGAAAACAAACAGACAAGACCTAAACAACTGTACGGTGGCATTGAGTGCCAGCCTGGGTAGATCCCCGGTGGGAGCCTCAGCCTGTGTAGATCCCCAGTGGGAGCCTGTCGAGTGTTTCCTGCAGTTTTCGGCTGTCTTGCCTGCTGCTGCTGTTCCATTATGTGTCTAATAAACTATCTCTTGCCCTTTTGTCTTGGTGAATTCTTTCAGTCTGCACATCGCCAGTCTGTCAGCACCATTCCTTGTATGGTAGGGAAGAGGCACTACCATGTATGTGTGGTTCCAAGGCTATGTGGGGATGGCGCAGTAAAAAGATTGTCTTGGGCATCGAAATCCTGAGCCTACTCCATCCTCCGCTGAGGCTGTGTGTGTGTGTGTGTGTGTGTGTGTGTGTGTGTGTGTGTGTGTGTACACGCGCGCGTGTGCATGCATGTGCATGTGTGTCAGTACAGGGCCTGCTTTGACGTCCTTAGTCACTGGGCTATTGAATGAGGGAATCTTGAGTCAGGAAGTCCGGGGCCTCAGAGATTGGGGCCATTATGTGTAAGAATTGAATTCCCTGCCTCTGGGTAGAGCTTAGACCAAGCAGACTGGTGACCTAGGACTTCTGCCATGGATTTCTTCTCCAGGCTCCTTCCTGTTGTGTGAACAGACACCAGAGGTACCTCGTGGATAACTAGAGAGCCTGTGGGACATGCCACTAGCTGACAAGAACCCACGAACCCAGATAGTCAATCTTTTTGGGGCAAAAAGGTTGTCTTTTTTTAGATAGGTTTTACTATGTAGCTCTGGCTGGCTTGAAACTTGTAACGTAAGACCAGGTTGGCCTTATGTTGACCTCACAGCTCCACCTACTTTTTCCTCCCGAGTGAGTGCTGGGATTACAGGTGTGTAGCCCACCACACCCAGCTCTTCGGTAGGGACAGGATCTCACTACAGGGCCTTTATTATGTGTGTATATTTTGAGACTGGGTTTCTCTGTAAAGCCTTAGTGCCTACCTCTGCCCTTGAACTTTTAATTTTAAAACTTTTATTTATGTATACGAGTACACCGTAGCTGTCTTCAGACACAGCAGAAGAGAGCATCAGATCCCATTACAGATGGTTGTGAGCCACCATGTGGTTGCTGGGATTTGAACTCAGGACCTCTGGAAGAGCAGCCAGTGCTCTTAACTGCTGAGCCATCTCTCCAGCTCAACCTTGGACTTATGTCTTCCCTACCTGTATGTCTGGCAACCCCAAGCGTGTCCACTGCCCAGAGAACAGAATATGGCATTGGTTCCCTTGGAACAAGATAGCTCTGAGCTATTGTGTCAGAGCTGGGAGTCAAACTTGGGTCCTTTAGGAGAGCAGCCTGCTTTTAACCACTTAACTGTCTCTCCATCCTTGAGGGCCTTGGGATTTCCCCAGAGCTGTTTGCAGCCTGGGACAGCACTCTATCTTTTCTTCCAGGTCTTCCCCTTTCTTAAGAATGTCCCAGGTGCTCTGCCAGCTGCCATGGCTCTCCCACTGAAGCAGTGACAAGGAACAAAGGCGTGGCCTTGCAGTGCAGAGGGCCATGGCTACAGTCTCATGCTGTTCCTTAGCTAGGCATCCCCACTGCACAGAGGGATCAGAGAGGCCTGTCTGCCCCACTCAGAGCCCACAGAAAGGTTTTTGGGCAAGGCCCAGCTTTTCATTGATCTTTAAAGACTGCTTTATTAAGGGAAACAAAAGCCAAAAATCTAGTTGATTTGTGCCTGTTTGCTGTTCCCCACTCCTCAAAGCAGCTAAATGTACAGAGCACTGAAAGTAAGAGTATGTGTGTGCTCGCCCATGCTCACACTGAGAGTAACAGAGTATGTGTGTGCTCGCCCATGCTCACACTCTGTTCACTCCCCAGCATCTCTTACTTGGTGCCTATTTTTATGATCTCTGTGCATGCACGTGCGCATGTGCACACAAATGCACGCACCAGTCAGTTCTCTCCTCTGTGTGTGTTCCTAGGATTGAACTCAAGCCACTAGTCTTGGTGGCACACACCCTTGGTGGCAGGCAGCGTTTCCCTGGCTCTTTTTAGTATTCTGAGACAGTCTCACTATGTACGCCAAGCAGGCCTGGAAGTTCCTATAAAGACTGGGCTGGCCTTGAATTTGGGCCAACCCTCCTGTTACTACCTTCCTGGTGCTGTAGTTACAGTGCATGCCACACACCCTGTTTTCCTTTTCAGTTGAGACAACATGGCTATGTAGTCTGGGCCAGCCTCAAGCTCAGTCCTCCTGCCTCAGCTTCAATGTCTCTATTACAGGTCTGAGTCACGACACCTGGCCTGCTCTTTCTCTGTCTCCCATGGGATTCTGTACTTCACATAGGACCAAATAAGAAACCAGGACTGAGTCGGGGACATCACCAACACGGGTGGCAAGCACACAACGGTCGCAGCCAGGGGGATGACCAGCCAGCCTGGGAGGGATTGGCGGGCGCTGGGCCCTCCTCAGTCCCCAGGGAAGGCCATGCACGTCTGGAGAGAGGCAGGTGAACAAGAACGCACGGCCAGCACTGATTGTGTCCCAGTTTCTTTTTATTTATTTTTTTGTTCTTTTTTTCCTTTTTTTTTTTAAGTATGGAGGCTCAAGTAGAAGATGTAGATTTTTTTTGTCTGTTTAAGCTTTACAAAAAACAAAATAAAACAAAAAACTCCTTTTGCATTCCATAAAAATTTGACAGAAAAGCACCTGGCCAGAGAGCAGCGGTCGCCAGCCCCGCCCCCACCCCCACCGCGGTCTCCTTGGGACAAGGGCACAGCTGCTGTGCGCAGGACGGTGCTGAGGACATCTCTCCTTCCTCCATAGCTGTCCCCGGCCCGGCCCCCGACTCCAAGCGACCCCCAGCACACACGGGTCAGGGTCCCAGTTCCCCTCTCTCACACACCAGTTAGTTCATACAATTTTTTTGTTTTACATTTTTTACACCAATGTAACAAAAAGACGGAGGGAGGATGTCAGACAGTGCGCCTGTGCCTACAAATGGGCAAGGGAAGGAAGGGGACAGGCGAACAAAGCCACACGGTCTCTATGGAAACGTCGTGGGAAGCAGGCCTTGGAGCCAGAGGGTGGTTATCGGACTTTATTTTGGGGGAGAGATGGCGCTGCGTGGTCGATGCAAACTGTTATGTGACCGTCGGGGAGGGGAAGGAAGAGGGAAAAGGAGCAGAAAACGAGTTTTCTAAAGAAAGGAACCTAACGAGTGCATGGCGTGTCTGGTTAGCGTGAAGCAGGTCTTCAACACTGCTGCTTTCTCTTCAGGGCTTCCACCAGGTCATTCTTAAGGGCTTCCTGCTTTGATTTGTCTGCAAACGTCTGCACAGACCTGCCAGGGGGGAGAGAGAGCATCAACAGGCAGACAACGACAGGAGGGAGGTGGCCTTTGGCCACTGTGGGGTGCCAGGCTGCAGTCTATCCTGGGGAGTTGGAGGGGGCCCAGGGCCTGCACCTTAGTACCTTGCTGGCCATCATGAACAGAGGTCATCTCTGCCCAAGGGTGTGGGTGACCTGGCCTTTAGATCCCTAGGTCCAAGGATGGTGGTGCAGGCCTGAAGCTGTTGGGAGCTTTCAGAAACCTTGCAGCCTGGGCCTTCTACCTCACACCTGCTGCCCATGTTTCTGGCAGAGCGGTGAAGGCTCAGACAGTGAGGACCTTTGAATGAAGCATCCACCCCACCCCCTCCGTCTGCAGCAGAGGCTGGCTCCTTACCCAGAAGAAAGTGTAGCAACCCCTCTTTCCTACCAAATGCTTAGGAAGAAGCCTCTGCATGGCTGAGGCACTGGGATCAAGACAAGAGCCTCTGCTGCATGTCAGTGCTGCTGGCTGCAAATCCAGCCCAGCAGAGCCCCGCAAGCCTGGGTCCTGTTGTAGCATAGTGAGTTGGCAGGGAAGCACGAAAGCCCACGCAGCTAAGGCTTGAAGACAGTTACAATGTGCAAAGTGCTTTGTGCACACATCTCAGTCCTCAGAAGCCCTCTCAGGGTGGATCCTCATCATCAATGCTGATTTCCAGATCAGGCAAGGAAACAGAGCTGGAGAAAGGGCCCCCGATGGTTCTGTTCACAACACATCGGTTAGTTAAGAGCGCACTAAACTATGTGCAGCAACTGTTGAGAGCTCATAAGCGGTGGAAGAGGCAGGCACATGCTCGACAAGCGGCTCAAGTTCACACGGTGAGAGCACTATGGAAAGTTCTCTCAAGTGCTGAAATGGGGGCGGGGAAGACAATAGGACAGAGAGGCGACTTGTGAAAATGCCCGAGGAGTCTTCAAGACGGTGAGGACAGGACCTGAGCCTGAAGCCACGGATGGTGCATGTGAGCTGCTGCCCCAGTATACGCTTGCCTCCTTTGGGTGTTCAGGGTCTCAAGCCTGCCAGTGAGGAGCAGTGTGAGGGCTCAGGCAGAGCTGGGGTTGGGCAGGGAGAGGGGCACGTGTGGCTGGGCTCCCCACAGGGTATCTCTAGTTTGCTAGGGATGGAAGGAGGAGTGTTCCTTAAAAGGGGTTTCTCCACAGGGAGGCCTGGAGATGCCATCCAGGCTAGAACTGCAGGCTGCTTTAGACCTGAAGTCAGCACATGGACCAGACCACAGTGGCAGGGGAGTCCCCACAGGCCCTTGTCTGGGCTAGGCCTTTGGTGTTCAGCCCTGGGGCCTGTGGGTCCCTCAAGTCTTGTTTTAAAGCCCCCTCCTGAGATGCTGGCTGCATCTGCATTTGTGTTTGTCACAAGCCAAGTCATGGTTGTTGGCCATTGTCAACAAGCAAGATTGTTTTCCTTCCCATCAGCATGGTTGCCGGAGGACAGCTGCAGCTCATCAGGGGCGGGTGTGGGCACAGAGCGCCTGGCAGTGGCCAGTCTGGAGGCCTGCAGGCCTGGCTTGGGGAGGAGTGCTCAACCACTCTCGGAGACTTAGAGGGAGACCATGCTTTCCAAGTCAGGGGCCCAAGGGCCCTGAGGTGTAGCTTCGGGACTTGTAGGATCCTTGGTAGAGGAGGTGGGAGGACCTGGCTATGCTGTCAGACCTGAGGTGAGTCAGCAGAAGCAGGGAAACAGCCCTTGCCCCTCGGGCCAGTGGAGTTGGGTGCACCTGGCGCCCTCTGCTGGAGAGGCTGTGGCAGCGTCACAGGTTGAGCTCCATCAGGAGTGATAGCTTAAACCTGGCCTTTGCCCAGAGTCCAGAGTGCAGAGCACACACACCACACACACATGTTCACACTATGTGGGGCTAAGGCTATGCGTTAATGTGGCTGCCCACCGGCTGTGAGTGGACACAGGTTAGTGGCGGGGTCTCGGCGGGTTGGTGAGTCCTGTTTAGTGGGGAGGCCTCACACCCTTCAGACAGGATACCTGGGTCGGCTCAATTATCAGGCTGGATGTAGACCTGGCGCTGGGTCAGCACTTGAGAAAGTTCCCTCTGCAACTGCTTAAACTTGTGGTTGTCGGGGATAGCGTCAAGAGATCTACAGAGAGTGTTCAGAGAGGGTGAAGCCGCAGCGAAAGAGCAACAGCAGCGCCGAACGAGAGCCTGGCAGCCGTGGGAAAGGCAGAGGCAGAGAAGGCCACCACGGCACTGAGGTGGCTGCACACCGAAACCAGAGGTCTATGCTGGCAGTGACCCTGGTCTTTAGGGGTTCACACCTGTGTCTACACAGGCTCAGCTGTTCCTCATGTCTCCCTCATTACGGGGAATCGTGGAGGCCGGCCTGGCGGGGGTCCTGGCCCTCAGTGTCAGGCCTGATCAGATACTCAGGACCACTGGGGACCAGGAGGGGCTGTCTTACCTAAGGAAGCCTGCTGGGCAAACTCACAAGTTACACCCTGTCTTTCTGTTGACTGCAAAGGAACCTGGGCCAGGGAATGACATCAGAAGATTGGGCCCCACAGACCCACAACAGAGCTGGGCTGCAAAACCCTTCCCCATCATATCAGCTCTCCTACCCGGTCGGCACCCTGCCTCCCGGATGGGACAAGGCCACCGAGAAAGGAGTGGGGAAAGAGGAAGGAGCTCAGATGGGATCCTGGCCACATGACTCCAAGGCCAGTGCTATCTCGGTCCCTCCTCAGTCACGTCCCCTGTCCCCAGCTCTCCTCCCACTCACACTACACCGAAGCCAGAGGCCTCAGTGAGTCCTGCCTGCTTCTGTAGAGCCCAGACCTCTCACATGAACCCCAGGCCAGGATGTTCGGCTCTCTTCAGTGTCTTGAGATCTGTGTGGGGGTCAGTGGCCGACTCCACAGAGAAGGCATCAAAGGTTACTGTGGTCAATGAGCCCAGCGACCAGAACTGGTAGAGGACACAAAGTGCTGAGCCAACTTCTGAGCCTTTCAAACTGCGAAGCCATCCCTGACCATGTCTTGTGCTGAGGAGCTGAGAGCCCAGGCTCAGATCACTAAGGAGTCCAGGAATCAAGCCCTAGATTTGGCACATTACCTCAGCCCGTTGACGATGTCCTTTGTTTTTCCAAAGTAGATCTCATTCAGCGTGCTTCTGATTTTGTTTTCCATGTCCTGGGAAGGGAGGTGAGTCAGTGGAGCCCGCACACAGAAGCCAAGGCCCACACCCACCTGTCACCATCCAACCTGCAGTCCCTGCCTTGGCCACAGGGTGGAGCTGTGGGGCCACTCCCTTGTGCTAAGAGCCAGTGCCAGGCTGCCAGAACCCCACCTATAATTTGTGTTTTGGGTCTTTCCTTAGGCATGGAGGAAGCCAACACCTAGGGGCTGATGGCCAATTCTGACCACTGCTGGGAGCGCGTCTAAACCACATCACCAGAGCACTGCCTGGCCACCACCTCTGTGAACAGTTCTGTGAAACCAGAGAACATATCTCCAGTCCAAACAACATTCCCCACTTCCAAACGGGACGTGGTGACAGGCGAGACTGTAGCAGCCACAAGTGAAGCTGCTCCAAGGCCCCTGGTGTTCCAACGATCTGTTTGCACCCTGAGTTCAGATCACTGTTCACACACAGCGATCAGGGGAAACAAGGCCGAGCAGAGGCTCTGGGGTGGGTGGGCCTGGAGCCCAGCTCCGCTTGCATCCAAGTCAGAAGAAAACTCAGAAAACTGGAGGCAGGGCAGGAACGGCTGCAGGCAGCAGAGGGAGGCAGCGGAGGAGCAGGCTGGCCTGTGCTCCCCAGGGCAGGGTGGGCCTGGAGCCGCTCCACTCACCTCCACCAGGCGCCCGATGTTGGCTATGTGTGGGGAACAGTCACTCACAGTTTCATCCTTCTCCATCTGCAAAGACACATCATTTAGTCAAAGAAAGCAGCCTGCCACCAGCACCTCACCAATATTCCTGCACCTCAGTCCTCTGTCCCCAGGTGCTGTCCCTGTGTGTCACAGTCCTCTGGTGGCTGGTGGCTCTGTGGAGCTGTTGTCACAAGGCCACTTTTCTAGCACCAATGACTCATTTTGGGTTGTAAACAGCCCCGTCAGAAGGCATCCCAAAGCCCTACCATTTCTAGGGCAGAGTCTCTTGATGCTGCTCTGAGAATGGACTTCCCACTTAGCTCCTAGGGCCCCAACAGGGAGGGCAAAGAGCTGCATGGCCAGGTCACTCTGGCCTTGCCTGTCTTTACATACTCCTGGCAGCCACAGGTACAAACTGCTACTCAGACTTGGGTGAGGCCTGGGGTGGCACTGGAATCCTCCTGTATCCCAACATTGCCACATCCTGACCAGCCCAGCAATGGCAGCCATGGACCCTGTCAGCTGAGGCCCGGCTAGGAGGGACTCAGCCTTGTCCAGCACCCTCACCACTCCAAGGCCAGGAGCTAGCAGTGCAGGGGAATGTTAGACTCCAGGGTTACAAAGCACAGGGGCCGACAGCCAGCTCAGCGCACGAATGGAGGAGTTGGCAGAGAAATAAGAGATCTGCTGCTGGTCTGGTTTCCCAGTGGAGCTTTATCTCCCTGACAAGGGTACGACAGAGAAAAGTGAGAACGGCCATCTTCAGATTCACGGGGAACCAGGAGAGTACTAAGTATTTAAAATTGTCAGTGTCTCCAGTTCCTTCTTCCTGGACAGGACAAGGACCACTGAGATCAAGGTGTGGCATAACTCAGGAGAAGAGCTGGTAAAGCCAGGCCATGTGTAGGGGTAATCCCAGGATGCCGCAGGGCTGAGTGGCCTGGATTCTGTCACTGCATGTGACAGAGTGGGCCCAACTGGTTCTAAGAGAATTGTTCAGACAGGCACCTGCTTATACTATAGTTAGCACTGGATCGCTGAGGAGCAGTGGGGTGGCCATTTAGCGCCATGCTGCAAGCTGAGAACCCAGTGTGGAGTAATAGTCTGGACCCAAGGGCCTTCTAGAGCCACATGACTCTGCAGAACAGAGTTCTGGTACTGAACTTAGTAGGGGATTTCACTAAAAGCTGCCCAAAGGAGATGGTGATAGGGCTGAAAGAGTCATCGGTATCTTGGTCCCTAGTCTAGACCCTGAACTTTCCTGGGCATGCTTTGGCAACAGGGTCCCAGGAAGTCTTAGACTGTGAAATGTCTTTACAAAGCTAGAGTAGTGAGAGTGTTCACAACCGCAGTGACAGCCATGGTCCCATTTCAGGTGCGGTCAGCACGGTGCTGGTGGAGCATAATTGTTGCTGAGTGAAAGCCGACTGCTAAGATGGCTGGTCGGTGTGCGCACTGAATACAGCTGGGAGCACGCCTCAGAGAAAGGACAGGGCTTGCCACCCACTTCTGAAAAGAGGTCTCAGAACCCAACATCCCGTATGGGAATGGTTGCTGTGTCAGGCCTCAAGACTGCCCGGAGCTCCTCTGGTGGGGTTCTGACCCAGTGACCTGTACTTCCCCAGCCCGGTCTCTCAGTCCCCTGCTTTACGAAGAGAGATTCTTGCCTCCACAAGGAAGGCTTTGGGTTTCTCAAGAGCCATTTTAGTGAGCTGTGGCAGCTGGGGTGAGCGCAGCTCGAGGGTTGAAGGGCTCTCACCACTGGACAGATAAGAGTCCTGTGAGCAACTCAGTCCCTTGTCCCAACATGGTGCTTCAGAATTAAGAGCCACCTTCCAGAAGAGAAAGGCCAGAACCACTAGACCCTTAAAGAGTGAGAGAGAGAGAGAGAGAGAGAGAGAGAGAGAGAGAGAGAGAGTGTGTGTAAGGGGGGTGGACTCCCCAGGAGAACACAGGGGGCCTCGAAGCTCAAGATCCTGGCCCATGCAGGCAGTTTCCACAGCCCCCTTGCCCGCCCCCATGACCTCCCTCCTCTCCACACCTGGCTGGGGTCAGCTTGCTGGCAACGCTGAGCAACCAGGAACAGAACTGCTTTTGTAACGCATATATTATTACACCCTCGTAAAAGAAGCTGCCAGGAGGAAAACATTTTTATGTTCTGTGGCGGCGCAGATGTCCCACAAGGTGGCTCCAACTGAGTCTAGAGTCAGGCCCCTGCTTGCTTGTCCCCATCAAGACCCTTTCCTCCTCTCTATGGCTGAGACGGGGAAAATCCAAGAAGAGCTTGAATCTGGTGGCTGTAGTCCTCAAACAGGGGCAGCCAGCGTTTCCCACTGCCACAAGTGTCTTTCCTAGTGAGTTCAGCTAACAAGAGGGCCAGCCAGCAGCAAGGTGGCTGCTTCTAGCTCATACCCAGGTGCACAGGGCCTTGCCCACCTCGACATCCAGGTTCTTGCCTTTACTGCACGCTAAGCTAATGAACACATATGCAGTGCCAGTGCATGCCTAGCAGCACATACTACTTGTTAAAGACGCACAATGCTGGGCCCTGCCGCCCAAGTGCCCATCTGTGCCATTCACATGGGGCTGTCAGGCCAGAATTAACCCTGCCACCTAGCCAGAGACGATGCCCACACAGCGCCCGAGGAAGAAGGCGTGTCCAAGAGTTGGACATGTGGAGGACTCATGGGAGCTGCGGAAAGCACACATCAGATTGGTGTGGGCTTTCAACTCTACAGAGCACACAGAACTTTAGAAAGTGTAAGATTTGTCTGGTCACAAGGCTGTGGGCGGACAGGGCTACAGCCTGGACCAAGTTCTGGAGGATTCTGAAGGCAGTTTTCTTTGAGACAGCCTCTCTGGTGGGTAGATATTTATATATGTTTACCAGAAAAGCCAAGGAAAAACCACAACTCTGTGTTCAGAAGTTCTGGGAAGCATTCAGTCCAACTCCTTGTGGCCCAGCGCCCCGGCCCTTCTGTCCCTTACCCTGCCTTCCACAGCTAGGGCAGCCTTGTGAGTGGGGGCCTCACTTCAGGTTTTCTTGCCCCAGGTCATCTGACAAGGGCTCAGCTCTTCTTAGACCACTTACATGGCACCGTCATGACCACGCTCGCTCGCACCGAAGCCTGCTGCCTGCTGTGTTGCCAAGGCAGGCCAGCTCTAAAGGTCTGCCCCGCCTCAGTCCCACCGTCGGCAAGTAAAGGCCATGGGCTTGTCTTCTTACACAAATATCCTGCACGTCCTAACTGCCAAGCCCCGGTCAGGGAGGCCTTCCCATCAGGAGCCCTGGCAAAGACCGCTGGCTGCTGGGCCTTTCTTTCCTGAAGACCTGGGCGTGAGTGCCTGTGGCTGATGGGGGAGGTCTTCTTGCGAATGACCAGTGAGCCCAATCTCCTCCAACATTCCACCTGTGTCTAAATATTTAGACTCTGAAAAGAAAATTAAGCGAACATCTGTAGGACTGGCCTGAATGGGAGTCTTTGGATCTCTTTCCAGAGGTTTACGGTTCGCCTGATTCCCACGTCTCTACTGTCACACAGGCGAAGTGACCTCTCCAGGCAGCTTCCTTTTCCTATCCAGGACTTGGCATGCCGCACCTTTTCACTTGCTCTCAGCCTTCCCACTGGGGCCTCTGTGGCAGCCTGCCAGGGGTACCTTCTGCCACCCCCTGACATGTGGAGTCTGCCTGGGCAGGAGGATGCAAGGAAGCTGTAATGAGCTCCCGGAAGGCCCCGGCTTCCATTCCCATCACCCCCAAAGGACTATCTCTCATCTAATGGATGTCCCCAAGAGACAGCTTTGAGTGGAGGCAACAAAGGGACACAGTGAAGGGGGAGGCAACAGTCACAGCAGGGTGTCCTGAGCAGCTGGGGCCATTTATCATGGTGACAGGTGCCACCAAGAAGGGTTCTCAACTCCCTCAATGTACTCCCAGAAGTCATATAAGGAAAACAGGACAAGGAGCAAAACCGTATCATTCCTGGGATGGACCCCCAAGGAGAACAGCCCTGGGTAGTTCTGTACATGGGGCCTGGGAAACTGGGAAGTGGGGGAGGCCGCTGGGGTCAGGCTGGTGAAGAACTACACTGGAGACATGAGGACCTGCTCGTCTTTGATGAGGAATGTGCCTCACAGCTGGACAGCATGGCATGAGGGTCAATGCCAGGCACCATGGGCCTGGTAAGAATGTCCTTCCTGACACCGAGTGGGTACTTATGACAGAGGAAGGAAACCCTCTGCATACTGACTGCCAAAACTGTGGGGAGTGTGTGTGTGTGTGTGTGTGTGTGTGTGTGTGTGTGTGTGTGTGTGTGTGTGTGTGATCACTTGCAAATGGACAGCACCAGAGCACTGACCCAGAGAGTATATGGGAGAAAGGGCATTCATTGCATTAGACCTTGTGGGTTCAAATCCCAGATCTGCTACTTTGGTTCTAGTCAGTTATGTGGTGGCATGAGTGGGCCTCAGTTCCCTCACTTGTTAAATGGCAACTGCCTAGAATCTACTCAGCAGAGACGGCCACGAACCATGTCTGCTTGCTGTGCTGATTCACACAGCCTTCCAGGAGCCCTAGTCACCCTTCCAAGACAGCCACAGGGAAATGTCCAGGGCTCACATGGGACTGAGTCGAGCCGCTTGCCTCCACTGCCTGCCTGCTCAGGAGTTTGCTGTTAGTGTGTATCTGTCCGTCTGTGGGGCCTCCTCTTTACAGCTACTCAGGAGGAGGCGAGCCTCAGCCTTCATGCACCGGGATGAGTTACGGCTCTGGTCCTGAGGGTGACAGCAGCACGGGTTTCCTCAGGAAAGCCCCAAGAGTGTAAGGCAGCAGAGGCGATACAGACAAGGTGTGCTGAGGACAGCCACTCAGCAGGCTGAGTTTGGCTTGGCAGGGCCACTGAGTATGGCATTACTGAGCCAGATGCTCGCCACGGGCTGGCAGTGCTGACTTAAACTATTAGGGAGACGGATGACTAAATATGTGTGCAGGTCACTGTACATGGGTGTGATTACAGACAGTTCCCAGCAGCAAGGAAAGCAGGAAGCAGCCTCCGGATGGACTTATGGGTTCCCACCCATTCACTGGATAGCAGGGAGAAGGGGGGCAGGCTGTGTGGAAGCTGGCTGCCCAGGGACTTGGCTGGCCCGCCTACATAAAGGGCCTGAGACACTGAGGGCGCATGCCCACACAGCAAGATGAGCTCTGTCTAGAGGACCTGGGCTCCCTGTAGCCTCTAACCTTGACAATGACACAGGTTGTGATGGCTCCAGACTGTAAGGCTCCAGTGGAACCAAGATGTACCCCAGATGTGCAGGCTGGCACTGGCCTTACTGCCTTTGCACCACTGTTCTCAACTGCACGTAGGCACCCGTGCGGCCTGTAGAACTCAAACCTACCTAAGAAAGAGTTATGTACCCAAACTTTTCTGCCATGTAACACTCTTAAGAGCTATCAAAAATCAAACTATCTTGGGTGGTTTGGGTACTGTGAAATGAGCCTTCTAGGCAAGTACTCTGCCCTTGAGCCTCACCACTGAGCCGCCTCCCAGTCCCCAGTAGAATTCTCTCGTTAAGAAGAGAGTCTTTTGAAGCCAGATATTCAAGGGAGGGAAGGGCTCTGTGTATCGGGCTCCTAAGCGCTTCCCGTCCTGAGCACCTTTGCTGTGTGTCGCCTGCTCCTCTGTGCTCCCTGAGCACAGGCTTCCTGCCACACACAACAGGTGGCATAAAGTGCTCCCCTACGTAAGATGGGCGGGTGTGGAAGGGGTCCTGAGGGTTATAAACACACAACTCTGGATGGAGTGTCAAGGGTCTGAACACTGCTTGGGTGCATCTAGAGTTTCCTAATGTAGATGCTGAGAGACAGGGCGTGCAGTGCCAGGAAGTCCAAGCTCTACGTTCTGCCCACAGCCTGAAAGAGACATCTTAGAATATGGCTGCTACAGACACCCAAGCAAAGGACAGGTGAGCGACAGATGGGACGGGCTCGGCAAATCTTCATGTGCACGAAGCTGGAGAATGAGCATGAAGATCCGAGCTCCCCTCCAAGAGCCCTCTGCCTCCACTAAGCAGGAGCTCAGACCTGGTCAGGGAGCAAGCACTGGGACTGAACTGTGGGGAGCAGCCCACAGCCTGACCACTAGCAAACTCAGCAAAGCATGAGCAGGGAAGTCACCAGGCCCTGGTAGGTGACAAGCTGGCAATCCCTCGGTCCTACTACAGCGGGCAGCTGCCCGTCAGACAGCTCAGCAGCAGTGACGTGTGAACAGGAAGCACCCCTAAGCAGGTGGACTGGCAGCTGGCCACACACGCTCTTTCTAGTCTGGGCAAAGTGCTCATTTGCTTCTGGTACCAGTGGACACTGGCGAGAGGCTGGAGTGAAAGCTCTACCTGTCTGGTTAGGCTGCCTCCCAGGTTCATGGTGCCTGAGCCGGATTTGTTGGTTTGCAGCCATAGCATCACTGTGGAGGTCAACTTGTAATGGGCAGTACGGCCACTGGACTTCTCCTGGGGGACAAGATAGAGAAAATAACCTTGTGAACCTGAGTTGAGGAGGGAGACATGGAGCCCCACCGACCCCCCTCCTGACACCAAGGCCATTCCTCTCTTAGAAGATCCCCATGTCTGCACGAGGCAGAACTGTCACCGTGCCTTCAGTTCTCTGGGGACTTTCAGCGTCAATGATCATGTCACCCTGACTTTACCCACACGGCTCTGGGTATGTGTAGGAGTTGGTGGGTTCATATCCTGCACCGGGAGGCTGGCTGCCGGTTGGGGTGGGACGCTGTCTACCTGTACTTCCACCACGTGGATGGAATCCCAGCAGCCTTTGATCTTCTTTGATCCATCCCCAGCCTTCTTTATGAGGATCACTCCAGCAAAGCCATGATCGAGATCCCAGAGGTAGACTGATGAGACACCACCTTCAAAATACCTGCAAGAGACGCCGTGGACCGACCGTTAGATGCCGAGCCGAGCTCTGGGACTCCAGCCCTCTGGCCTGGGTCCCACACTGTTGTAGCAATGATGCTCTTAAGACACTCCAGACACCTGTGTAGGATTAAGAACCCTCCACACAAGAGCCCAGGGCTGACATTTTGACCTGGCCTGACCATCCTAAGGCTGCAGAAGCAGAAAACCAAGAGCTTGGGAGCCAGGAAAGCCAGTCCTGAGTTTGAGCGCTGTCTCTGACAAGGTTCCTGAGCTCCCTGGGCTTCGGCTTCCTCCCCGTTCCAGGATCCAGCACAGTGTGCCCTCGTCATCGCACAGAGCTGGCCATCGCTGTGAAAGGTTGCTTCCAGAATCAAGCATTTTTAACATTTCTATCTTTCAGGAAGGCTGTCTGCAAGCCTGCTCCACATCGCACTTCAGAAAGCCTTGCTGGAGAACCCAGAACCAACAGAAGAAGGGCTGTGTATGTGTGTGAGTGTGTGTGAGTGTGAGTGTGTGTGTGAGTGTGTGAGTGAGTGTGTGTGAGTGTGTGTGTGAGTGTGTGTGTGAGTGTGTGAGGGTGTGTGTGTGTGTGTGTGTGAGTGTGTGTGAGTGTGTGTGTGTGTGTATGTGTGTGAGTGTGTGTGTGTGTGTGTATGTGTGTGTGAGAGAGAGTGTGTGTGAGTGTGTGTGTATGTATGTGTGTGTGTGAGTGTGTGTGTGTGTGAGTGTGTGTGTGTGGGAGGGTGGGGGGCGACAACACTTCCTCCTCAGGGTCAGTCAACACTAAAAAGCCCACAAATCTGACAAAACAAAAAGGAAGGGGAAGAACCTGAGGCCATTCGGCTAGGGTCCCAAACCCAGGGGTGACGGATGGATGGCCGCTAAGACATGAGTCCAGCTGCTATGACCTCACACTCCACTAATAACCAACCAACCCCAGGAAACTGCATCTCTTGTGGCCAATATTTTCCTCACCATGAAACCCAGTGTCTAACCTCGGGTAGAGCCCATCAGTGAAGCAGGCAGAGCTCAGGGCTAGCATCGTGGGGATGGAGCCTCAGCCCCACAGCAGGTTCATGGTGGGCCTCAGGCAGACAGGGGCTGGTGCCAGTGCTGCTTTGATTGGTTTCATTAGCCCATGTAGTCAGGGACAATATGCTAGGGCACTGAAGAGAAAAAGGGTAGTGTACACCCAAAAATGATTATTTGGGGTGCAGAGGGTGGCTTTGGCAAGAAGAATCCTTGAATTTCAGATCCTCCTGCCTTGGTTTCCTGAGTGCTGGGGTACTGGTATGAAAACTATTGCTTTTGAAATTAAAGTATATTCAAGATTAACAAGCACCCGTGGCTTAGGTCACAAAAAATCTGTTACACAATAAAAAAGCCACATGATAAATATTAACATGGAAAATGAGGGGAGAGAAGGAGTCCTTGGGGCGTCAGCTCCATGCCTATAGCTCCACACCTTTAGGCTCTGATGGAAGAAAGAATGCCATGTACACCAAACGTTCACAGGCTTTCTCCCTCCTCTGATTTGCCAAGATGAACTGTGCTGCTGGTTCACACTGGATTCCCACGCTAAGTCATCCCAGAGACGGATGCACATGTCTGGCAGCCCAGCATCTGAGAAGCCAAGGCAAGATTCCTGCAGTCTGAGTCCAGGCTAGTCAGAGCGGCAGAGCAAGGCCCTGTCTCACGGCAACACAAGGTGTTACAATCAGAGGTGCACAGGCCGTGTAACTACCCTGTCATTTCTACCAAGGCCTTGGGCATCCACCAGGGCATCTTGCGGGTACCAGTCCAGTCGCACCTTTTCTGCAATTTGATCTTGATTTGAAAACACACACCCCTGCCGCCGCCCACAAACAAGATACACACCAGAGCACAGCCGAGGCAAGACCAGAGTTCCTGTCCTGCCAAGGACACGGATCTCCCCACCCCCAGCCCCTGTAGTCACACAGTGCAGGTGCAATGGCTGCTCTGCCTTCCACTCCTACTTCCTGAGGAGGTGCCACTCTGCCCGACTCCTAGCCCCTTCACACATGGTTCCGAGGACTGGCCCAGGCTTCACCTTTACTGTGAAGGAGGATCAAACAATTTCTGGTATTGATGTCCATCAGCCAGGGTGGGACACAGCAGGCTCGCCTAGTAGACACCGGTTAAATGTCTGCGGGCCAAGTCTATGGCTCACAGGCACAGATGGGCACCCACGGGACAATGCTCAGGACCATCCCTTGGTAAATCCAGGATGCTGGCCAACAAGGGGCTTGTGGACCCTACCTACCCCAGGGCATTAATACTTTATCTTGTTTTGAAACTTTCTGCAAGCGTCCCTGTCCCCTATAGCACAAGAGAGACAAACTGTTGTGCTCTGGGACCTGAGGAGCCATGTCTCCTGGGTTGTGCACACACTAAGGCATGGCCCTGGGGTACGCAGAGATGGACTAGTCACCTCTAGGACAACCCTGCTGGATGAGACTTGGTGGCAGCAGGAGATTTTCTGACACAAGTTCTCAAGTTCTGGGGCCTCTGCTCTAAGCAGAGGAGGAGGCACAGCCCACAGTAGAAGCAAAAAGTACTTCTGCCGGATGTTTCCTTTCCTGCTCTGCCCACTTGGCCCTGCAGAGCACAGGCCACCACCATCCTTCCTCCATGTACTGCTTGAAAAGCCTCCTGTCGTGTTGTTCTTGTCACAGGCCCATTTCCGTGAGCTGGCTCAGGCTGCCCTGGCGGGGACCAGCAGACACAGTGCCTTGAAAGCGTTTGTCAACATTATCCAGTGACCAGTACAAAAGTACCAGGTGACCTAAAGTGAATCCCCTAGGACACATCCTCAGTGCTGCAAGTGTTTATAAGGTGGAACGGGCTGTCTCAGCTCTGCACTCCGGCCGGAAACCTGGCCCCTGCTCTGGGCAGTGTCTCTCAGGTACTTCAGCTTCTCCCCCAGGCCACACTGGCTGGGTCTAGAGTTTCAAATGCTAGAACTGAAGGAGGTGGAAATATAAGCCCGAGGGTGACCTCCTTGTGGGCTCCCCTCCCTGAATTAGAAAACTTTCAAGAAAAATAAATTTAAAAATCATCCCATAATACCATAAATCGACATTTCCCACAAATCTAATTTTTCCAAAGTTTCTTCCAGTCTTTGTTGAGTCGTTGGACTTTTATGTAACGGTAAGGGCCGATGCCAGGACAAGCGAGTGTGGCATTTTTCACAAGGCGGCTGACGCTCAGCCCTTTTCCACAGTGGCTGGTGTCCCCTTGGGAGATTCCCCACTGGCCACAGAGCAGAGGCCATGCTGCCAGTGGCCTGCCACACCCGCTGTCCCCAGGAACTGGGGTGTTCTCTGTTGGAGCAGGGCAGACAAGATGAGACTTGGTTCCTCAGACAGAGCCCCAACAATTCAAGAATGGACTTGATTACACACACCAAGAAGGGGGACCCCAGGGAACTCAACTGCAAGTCTCAACAAGATGGCCTAATACAAAGGGACTGAAACCAGGGAGATTAGGAGTGCCATTCAGAAGCCCCAGGTTTGCTGGCAAGCCCTGTCAGAAGGGAGGTGGTCATGGGGTGCTCAGGCAGTTGTACCCCCATTATATGGTTTATGGTTTCACTCTGTGCGTGAAGCATTAATTAAAGAAGGACCTCAACAAGGCTTTGAAAACGTACTCTTACCTACTGTACTTTGATCATGGCGACATGAAACACGGAAACAAATAATTTTATGTGGCTCACATTTATGAGTTTTACATAAAGGCTTTTGTGGGTATTTTAAGAATGTGCTAAAATGTTGTCTGAAACCACATGAAGCCAGGGGAGGCGTTGCCCGCCAGAACTAACAGCACACACATGGAAGCACTTTGATTGGCCTTTGTACATTTAATGAGTCAAATAGTATTAATTCTGTTTAAATGTGAGCATGCTATTTCAATGAGGTGGCTTGGCCATGGCTCCAGGCCTGCTCTCGGGCCTTACAGGTCAACAGGACTGAGGAATCCAATGTGGCCAAGCACTGAGAAGTTAGGGCATCCAGTGGATACCACTCTGAACTCTAACTTGAGGTTCTGACAACATCAAAACCCCCAGTTCTCTAAGGCCTGAGGAAGAGGGGTCCAGGAGGGATAGACCACAGGGCTCCCACAGCAAGGTGTTTAGTCAGAGAAGAAAGCACAGGCTCTTCTCAGGCCTCCCTTCCTCCCTCATGGAAGGGGAAGAACAGAGGGAGGTAATCACAACACCCAACCCAAACGCCAAGTGGTCCGCTCCAAGCAGGAGACAGGAACTAGCTCTCAGGAGGACCAGAGATGTCACTTTGGACACGGTTGGGCCATAAAGGGAGGAGTTGAGCCCTAGAAAGCCTCACAGCAGACTCAGTGACAGATCACAAGGGTGCATGCGTGTGTGCATGCGTGTGTGTCTGTGTCTCTGAGTGTATGGGTGTGTGAGTCATTATCTTTGCTGGTGTCAGAGGAGCAGACACACCAGCCATTGGTCTTATCAGAAGCCCTGGTGGCCCTGGCTGTCTACAAAGGAGAACAAACCTGTGGTGTGGTCGTGTAGCTGGTGGGACTTGAGAAATGAGGGTTTCAGGAGAAGAAGCTATAGTTCCTTCATTTGAGGATGACAAGGTGACCACTAAATGACTTGGGGCACAAGGGGCACCTGTGCACTGAATGAGGCAGGAGGCACAAGGCAAGACCCTCGGAGGGGTTGGCCACTGCCAGTGAGGCTAGTCACAAGTATGCACCTACATGAGCGTACTCCACCTTCCTTAAGATCCTTAATGGATCACGACTTGTCTTCTGAGCTCCAGGGCATTACTCCCTGAAAACCTCTTTCCAGCTATACCATCAGTCACATACAGAGTCCACGCCACATCTGCACTGCAGAACCAAAAGGCAGAACATACCACACTCAAAATGGCCTACTTCAGAGAAGTAAAAGCGGCATTCCGGCCCGAGGGCTTTATGGGGTGTTTGATGCCGAGGTGTACAGAGCCCTTGGATGGAAACTTGTGGGAGCCCGAGCTGTAACTGTGACCCCCCCAATCTGCAGCCCTGGCCAGCCCGGCTGCAGATGGAATGAGGAGATGGGCCCTGAGTGGCTTTGGAAGCTGGCCTACAATCCTGCCTCCTGGGACAGTGGCCAGGTCTGAATGCAAAGGTTTCACATGAGTCCCGGGCCACAGCCTCGAAAAAGGCTGTAAGGCTAAGGCCAGGACACTTTGCACCATCCGAGAAACAAACTGTGGTTCTAGGGTTCCCAGGGGCCTCTCTTCAGCCACGGGCCTCTGCCTGGGCAACTGGGATCGGGCCATGAGACTCAGCAGACTCAGACCTGGGTTAATCATGATACTGACCAGGCCTACTGATCCAGCCATGTCAGAGGCTTGAGGAAGAAAGGAAGCCTCAAAGAGGCTACGTGGGGATTTTCTTCTATTTACTAAATAAAGTCAGGACATCCAGGGATATAAGCCCATCCCTCAGAAGGTTGAGGCAGGAACGTCTAGAGTTCGAGTGATTCTCAAGCAACTTGGGCAAGCCCCTGTCTGAAGTAAATAAAGGTATGGGCTGGGAGACCACTCTCTACGTGAGAGAACTTTCTGTGTAAACAGGAGGATCTAAGTTTCAGTCGCTAGCACCCACATAAAAAGTGGGGCTTGGCCAGTGACATGACTTAGCAGGTAAAGACACCCAAATTGACAAGCCTGACAGTTCAATCCCTGGGGCCCACAAGGAGGAAGGGTAGAGCTGACTCCCACAAACTGTCCTCTGACCTCCATATGCACACCCATGCAAAACGAATACATTAAAAAAATATAAATTAAAAACGAAAAGAAAAGCTGAGGCCAGATGTAGTGGAAACCTCTGTAACCCCAGCACTTGGGAGGCAGAGGCAGGCAAAACCAGTCTGGTCTACAGAGTGAGTTCCAGTCTAGACAAGGCTACACAGTGAGACCCTGTCTCCAAATCAAATCAAATCAAATCAAAACAAAACAAAAAATCCAAAACAAACGACAATCCACAAAAAAGAAAAGCCAGGCATACCCACAGAAGTGTGCTTGCCTGTCAATTTAGTGTTGGGGAGCAGAGACAGGCAGACCCTGGGAACTCACTAACCAGCTACCCTCACTCAAAGGCTAGCTTCAGGCTCAGTGAGAGACTCAGCCTCATGGGAATAGTGGAGAGCAGTAGGGGAAGACACCCAAGGGCTCCTCTGGCCTCTCATGAGGACACTTGTACACACACACACACACACACACACACACACACACACACACACACACACACACACACACACACACACACACACACACACACTAAATAAGGCCAAAAACAAGGCTGGGAATATTGATTGGTACCAACATGGTGCAAAGACTATTTCCTTGTGTGGTTGTGTGGAAATCAGGGAGCTGGGACACTTGTACACACACACACACACACACACACACACACACACACACACACACACACACACACACACACACACACACACTAAATAAGGCCAAAAACAAGGCTGGGAATATTGATTGGTACCAACATGGTGCCAAAGACTATTTCCTTGTGTGGTTGTGTGGAAATCAGGGAGCTGGTAAGAGTCTCTTGGCCCGATTCCCGGGACCTGGGGCTGCACAAGGCTGAAGAGGTAGATACTGAACTCCGTAGAATTGGTTCATAACATCCTTCATTTCTGTCAAACATTTGTTTCGGACACCTGGCAGCGGAAAGCTCTGCCTTTTAGAACCTCCTGGAACAGGAACATCACACTCCTTACCCCGTCCTCCCACAGAACTCAAGATGGCTCCCACGGACTCCAAGAGTTTTCCGGTCTTTCAATCGTGCAGCGTGTTCCTCCTGTCACCCATCTACCTGCCCAACACCCTGCAGCTCGTCAGGATCCTTATGGTGGGAGAACAGCAAGCTAATACCTGAGCCTCACGTTAACCAGAGCGCTGGGGAGAACAGTACACGGCTCAGCAGGCCACATCGAGGCACACGCTGAGCCTACAGCCACCCCAGTGACACCTGCTGCCAGCCTCTTGCTCCCACTCTGCCCGTGGATTCAGAGTCTGCTGTTACTACAGCCCCGGACCACCCTCCCAGAGGTCTCTGTGACTCAGAATATATGAGAGGGAGAAGTGAGGCAGGAGAGTAAGTGTGCCTTCTGGACAGTACACGGAGGCCCCAGCAAAGGCCCTGCAGAGGAAACTGAAGTCAACATGGAGGAGCTATGCTCTGCACCTCTGTCAAGATGAAGGCAGAACAAGATAAAGGATCTCTGACAGATCCACTGACTAAGGGAGGCTGGCTGCAAAGGTGCCCAAGGGTCTAGTAACCCTGTCAGAATGGTCTAACTGGTGGGTGCCCTTCATCTAGTGCCAGGCTGGCAGGGGTAGCTGCTCTTGGATTCTCAAACTTTCCCCTTGCCTTCTTCACCCTTCTGTCATGGACACAGTCTTCCGAGACCTCACTACCTAGTAGCACAGACTGTCTGTCACAGTTGGCCTCTGGGACATTTTTACTCTAATCACCATGTGGACATGGCAGGGACAAGGTCACATAGATGAGGCTCTCCTCGTGATGACAGAGTTTGTGGTAGGGAGGAAAAAACCACAGAACAGAGCCATCCTACCAGGAACTGAGGTTCTAACTCCTAGACAGTAACTTCTTCATGTCCCTCCCCAGACTGAAAGTGCCAAGTCGTCGGTCACCAACAGTGGTTGGCTTCTTGGACCACCCCTCACATCCTTCTGATGTGAGAAGGGTACTGTTTCCCACACGTGAGAGCGACTTAACTTCAGCTCAGGAAGAGAAGAGCCTCCAGGGTGCCTGGAGAGGTTCTGAGCCTGGCTGCCTCCTATCTGTGTGACCAACACTCCTTTTGCACTCACTGGCTACAAACTCCCGATTTGCCTATCTTCTGCCAAGAGGAGGACCCAGGAGCTGCCCACACGGACTGGAGAGAAGCCCAGAGAATTGCAGATGTCCGCAACTCAAGGGCGAAGCAATAGGTGCTCTGACTGGCTACACCAGCTCAGTTGAAGGGTGTACGTGGACAGTGCGTCTAGAGACAGGAGACAGACAGAGGTCAAGAGTCCTGGCCTCAGTGGCTGTTGGCAGCATGGAATATTCCCCTTTGGCTCCCTATATGCGCTGAACTGCCCAGGAGGCGTTCCCTCAGAAACAGGAAGTGCTGCTTCATGTGAGCGAAACCCCAGCTCCATGGCCCTGGGAGCTAGTCTTAGCTACACACAAAATGGAGAAATTAACCTTGGCTTCGAATAGCTGAGTTCAGATATGATACAGAAACCAGGTCACCCTTGTTTATGTGTGAACAGCTGTTTTCACCACAGTTTATAGAACATGTCTCAGTCTGCCCACGAACTTGGGGCAGGTATTCAGTGGAAATTCCTTCCAGTACACACAGGTGCAGTGATCCCTTGAGCAAGCATTCCGATGGGTTTAGGCATGCGCGACTTTAATGCCAGCCAATGCTCACACACGGACATCTGGGCCGCTGCTGTCCTTTATGGCCTCTCTTTATGGCCAGCCTTCTGGTTTTTGACTTGAAGGGAAATGATGAAGACCTCTCTGGAAACAACCGTGTGACTGGAGGGGCTTGGGGATCTGATGAGGCATCTGCACTCAACACTGCACTCACTGCCCCTGCTTGGACACTCCTCACAGAAATGCAGCCAGCTCTGTGGAGACCAGCCCTTGAGCAAGGTGACACTCAGGGCTCTGGGGCTACCAAACCATCTCAATTAACCAAAGCTGCTTTTTTTTTTTTTTTTGAAATTTGTTTTGGGCTAGAGGCTTTGAATACATGATTTCAGAGTTAGAAAAACTGTAGGGGCTGGGGAGATGGCTCAGTGGACCCAGTGCTTGCTATGTAAGCATGAACATGTGAGTTGGGATTCCCACAACCCACATAAAAAAGCTGGCCATGGTAGTGTGGGCTCGCTGGACAGCCAGGCTAGCTAATCAGTGAGCTCAGGTTTAATTAGAGACTTTGTCTCAAAAAAAATAAGGTGGAGATTAATAGAAGAAAACATTTGATGTCAACCTCTAGCCTCCACGCATGCTTCCCTACACACATACAAGAGGACATGAGCCTGTGCATGTGTGAACTCGCATACATACAACCCCAAGCAAACCAAACTATATGCCAGAAAGATCGGGACTGTGTGTAAGCCACAGGCTGGGAAGGAGGCAGCTGGAATGGTTGTCTGGAACGGCTGGGTTAAGGCTTATATTCTGTGGCCACAGCACCAGACTGACTGGCCTCGTGGAACATCCCACCTGCAGGCAAGTGACATACAACCTTCAGGCTGTAATTAAATGTACACATGAAAACCCCCAGGAAATCAGAGCAGGCAAGGAACCTGTTGGTGGCTCAGGAGCCAGGGAACGCCACTTTAGACCTCTACAGGGAATTCAGGAAGGAAAGCCCCTGCCTCAAGGAGCATCATGGGACTCTATCCTTGATCACCTGTCCCAAGCAACCACTGTTCTGTCTGCCTATCGACTGCCTCGGAGGCAGCTCGGCCAGGGGAGTGGGGCACTCTGCAGAGACGAAGCTTTGACAGTGGGGGAGCTAGCTATCCAGAGATGTTTTATTCCAGCATGCAGAACCGCAGAAACCTGAGCGTGACTGAATGCCATATGGTTATAGGAACCCAGAATTTGGGCGGAATCAAAGTCCCTGATGCTGGCTCTGAGGGATCATGTTCATAAACGATCTGCCCTTCCACATACTCCTGCTTTCCATCTGATTTTTTACAAGTAGATGAGACTCAGACAATGCACACAATCCCCCACTGTAGTCTCACAATGAAACTCAGACAATGCTTACACACCAAGGTGACCAATCCCCGACGGGGCCAGACGATGGGAATGGGAGTGGGCTCATCAACACTAGTCTCCTGGAGGTGTAATGGTACGTTCTACAGGGGCTCTGGAAACCACAGTGGAGACCCATCTGAGAGTAGCAGGATGGAGATTGGGGAGGCAGGTCGGAGATCCCCAGGAGAGCTCAATCCACTCAAGGGTGTAGAGGGTCCTCACTAACCCATCTTCCCACTCAATTACAACTCAACTGCCATGGGCCTGGGTCCTTAGCCGCTCCCACAAGGCAAGATGCTTTTTGAGAGCTGAAGACCTATGTGAAGTGACAGGGAGAGGGCTACTGTTACATGCTGGTCTCACCAGCTCTAGAATTTTATTTTCTTGCATGTTCTCCATTGTCTCATGTTGACTTGGTTCCCTCTTCCTCCTCAGCCTGTTGTGGGAACTCTGAACACAAGACCAAGGTTCTGGGCCGGCAGTACCTGGTACTGGAAAGCACAGGGCCTTGAATTACACACCTCACTTGGCCAGAGTGAGGGAGAGCCAGAGCCTTGGAACCAGCCAGTCTTTCTTTGTTGGGTCTTTCTGTTCCAGTCCACATGCCAGGGCCATGGAGCCTTTCAGAAGCCCGCCTTGAGCCAGTGCCCATGGGACCATGCACCTCTCCCTGCCGGCTCTGTTTAGAACTGCCCTTAAATTAGGCCCATGCCTTCTCCACTGCTCAGCACAATCGTGGGTCACCTTGCCTGCTTCACGGCTATGCAATGCCTTGGCTCAAGGATGTGCTAGGAGGGGCCACAGGGCCCAGTACAGAGCTATACTCACAGCCAAGACATCAGAATGGGAAGAGGGAGAAGGCTGGGGACCCAGGTGGCCAGAGTTTACCTGTGTGTCCCTTGCCACAATGGTCCTCAGACTTCCATAAAACTTCACAACTGTAATTTTGTTACTGTTCCATGAATTGTGATATAAAAACTTTTGGAGATAGAGGTTTGCTGAGGGGGCCACAACCCACAGGTTGAAAACACTGCTTTAACAGCTATGAGACTTCAGGATCTTATAAGGGATGTGCAACTCTTTTTTTTTTTTTTTTTTTTCTTTTTTTTTCAGAGCTGGGGACCGAACTCAGGGCCTTGTGCTTGCTAGGCAAGCGCTCTACCACTGAGCTAAATCCACAACTCCTGGGTGTGCAACTTCTGCACAAGACATTTCTACAGTTTACACCTCATTAGGGGATAGTAGGCTGGCCCCAGAGTCGAAGGACTCACACGCACAGCAGCCAAGGTTGGTCTAACCAGCAGGCTTTCTAGAGCCCACGGCCTCAAGCCTGTTTGGCAGCTCTCCACCTATGCAAGGCAGACCTGATGATCACCCCAGCTTGTTCTCCGGCACGTCCCTGCTCTGATGTGTCCGTCGGCCACCTTCTCCAGCACGTCCCTGCCCTGATGTGCCCCTGCCCTGATGTGTCCATCGGCCACCTTCTCCAGCACCAGCACGTCCCTGCCCTGATGTGTCCATCGGCCACCTTCTCCAGCACCAGCACGTCCCTGCCCTGATGTGTCCATCGGCCACCTTCTCCAGCACCAGCACGTCCCTGCCCTGATGTGTCCATCGGCCACCTTCTCCAGCACCAGCACGTCCCTGCCCTGATGTGTCCATCGGCCACCTTCTCCAGCATGCCCCTGTTCTTTATTCCCTCAGAATCTACTGTGACTCATCTTCAGTACTTACAAGATGGTGCAGGCATCTGTCCATTTGTCTGTCTTGGTCCTGTTTCTGCTTCTTCAGCCTACTGGGTGGGAGCCATGTGAGGCAGGGCTGGGTCTGGCTCTATCTTGGCTGAATGTACAAAGCCTGGCCCAGACCATGGGATGCTCTCTATAAATGACTGCTGAACAGCCGCTCCAGCTACCATGATAGGAACCATCAGTGCCTGCCTGTGTCCTCGCTGTACCCCAAGGGAGATTTCACAAGAATCACTAACTCTAGCTCCCAGACATTTATTTGATGCCTTGCTATGTGGGTGTTGGCTGAGCACAGCTTGGCCTGTGGCACTGATGCACAGCTGTCCCTGTGACAAGGCCACCACTGAAATAGCCCCATACCCCTCTCAGACACTCAGAAGGGCTCTACATGGTAAGTGCAGAGTTAAGTGTGTGTCATGGGAAGCCAACTTTATACCCAAGTTACTCAGTGAGGAAGGGTAGAGAGGAGCCAGGCCGGCCCCCAGCACACCCTCCACAGACTCATGGAATGGGATGATGATTTCACGGTGGTGCCTGAACCTCGAGACAGGAGGCCATCCTCAGCTCCAACATGGCTTCTCAACTCTGCAGGGTTTCCCCAGGGAACTTCTCTCTGTCACTTCCAACTGTCCCAAAGGAGTGGGCCCTGAGTGCCATCCAGGAGGGCTGTACCTTACAGCACACAGCCCAGGGGAATGTAGTTTTGGGGTTCTAGGACACTAAGGTGACAGGCTTTAGCATACAAATGTGTTGCTCTCCCTCCTTTCCTTGCTGGGCCAGGGGTGCTTAGATGTCAAATCCTGGGAACAGGAATTAGGGAGCCTGGAAAGGCCATCTACCAAGCACCCCGACTACTCCTGCAGAGGCTCCTGGGCTTCTGTCACTGCCACAGGGACATCAACCCTGGTTTACTCTGTAAAGTTCTTCCAGGAAAGCAGGGTTGATTAGAAAAGCTAATTATAGCGTTTGAAGATCTTCTCAGACCCCAGACAAAGCAAGAACACAGGGCTCCTTCCCACACTGATCCAGGACCCCCAGACTCTGGCCTTCATTAAGTTTTGATTTCAATCAATTGCACACCCCCTAAAATTAACTTATAAGGCCAATAAATTGCAACCGCATGTTTGAAGGTATTATCTGCTCTGAGCTAAGAGCCAGGGATCGCAGAGCACAGGGCAAGATGTCTGGTCCAGATGGGAGTAATCAGCTCCGGAGGCCAGTGGTGCCAGCCCCCCTTCTCAGTCAGAACATCTGGTTTGGGGCAGAACCAGAGGCCAGGCCAGATCCAAACAGAGAGCTGGAGTAGGGCAGGTCCCTGTCTTCTCTGAGAACCTGAAAGATCAAGGTGATGAAGCTGGGCTCCTAGCAGCCTCTTGTGGTTGCTCTGGCTAGCGAAGGCCCTGTCGTCAGCAGTGAGGAGCCACTGCCCCGCACCGCAGCGCTCACTTCCAAGCTCCTCCCCAGAGTGAGGTCTCAGGCCATGCACTGACCTTCTGACTGTAAGCTGGACAAGACGGGTCCATGAGTTTGCTCTCTCGCATTCCCTCCGTGGGGTTGGCTGTACCATCGAAGACAGAAAACTTCCTTGGGACTTGGGGGAGAGTAGAAGTGACAGGACTGAAGTACCTAGAGCAGTTGGCACCTCACTCGAGCACACCTGGCATTTCCTGTGCAGTGTCACAAACCAGCTCTATCCAAAGCCTAGCTGTCTGGGCACTGCTGTCACAGGTCTCCAAGAAGGGGAAATCATTGGGATTACTCTGCCCAGGACGGCAAAGAAACGCAGTAAATGAGGGTGGAGTGGGGATGGGATGGTGGAGGGAAGGGAAGGCTGGAGAGGTATAGTGGGGAGGGGCAGGGAGCAGGGAAAGTAGGAACCAAGGGACTTCAAAGGCAGTCAGACAGCACCCCAGCTTGGTCCCTAGGTCCTATTTGCCCATGTCCACCTTGCG
Organism: Rattus rattus; assembly: GCF_011064425.1. Lineage (NCBI taxonomy): Eukaryota > Metazoa > Chordata > Mammalia > Rodentia > Muridae > Rattus > Rattus rattus. Next base: position 18,930,940 of record NC_046154.1, read on the forward strand.
CACGTCTAGCCCTAGCCCTTTATCCCTAATTGGGAAATGTTCACAAGCCTGCGTGTGCGCTAAACCCCCATGGGAGACAGAAGCCAGAGGGCCTGCAAGGCAGCCACCCTGGCCCCAGCCGGCACTCCGCCCAGACAGACTCCATGTGTGGGTGATTACCTCCAATTCCCTACAAAGTCAAAGGTCTTTACAGACTCGGGATCAAAGCTGGGGCCTGAAGATAGAATCTAGTCTCCTTGGGTCTCATGGCAGAGAACCCTCAGGGAGGCACTGAACACCCCATCTCTGAAAGTTGGTCTGGGCTGAGGCAGCCCAGCACACTTCCTGCCCACTCCTTCATCTTCTAAAGAGAGCTTCTAGGAATAAGGACAAGGTCACAGCCTTACAGCAGGTGACCATGGCCATATGCACACAGTGTGATGTTGTACACATGGTCTCATGGGCAGCTAAGCCATGGCGTCGGGGCCCCTATATTCTGTTTGGAATGTACTGAGACTCCTGTATGTAGGGCCAGCATGGCCTTCCCAGTATTAGGAGAGTACACGAGCATGAGTCTCCTGTGGTTCACAGAAGCCCCTGTGCTCTTCATATGCCAGGTAGAAGACCGGTGTTCTCCACAAGGACCATCAAAGTCCCTCATATGCTAGGAAGGTAGTCAAAGGCTTGACTTTAGGTCAAGCCTGGTCTCTACTCTATACCTTACCATCATCCAAGAATTCTGAACTACGGGGACTGTCACAAGTTGAAGACAGGTCTGCTTTTACAGACCCCACCCAAGGCACAGTGGCTTCAATTACTCAGCCTTCCTGGGAACAGCAGGGGCCTGGCCTGCTTGGAGGTGCCAGATGTTCAACTGTTCCTTTTCCTTCAGGAAGGGGTGGCTTTGCTTGAAGATCCGTGTATTTCCAGTGGACCTGAAGCCAGACTGCTTCCTGGACTGTCAGCAGACAGTCTGGCATGGGGTAGGATGTCTCCTCCCGGAGGGACCTGTGTGTTTGGTCTGTTTGCCAACATGAAGAAAAGGCAAATGCAGTCATCCCAGAGAGTTCCACAGCTCCTCTCACAGGCGACAACCAAGTCTTCCTGTGGTACAGGACAGTGGCAGGAAGGAGCAGCAATGAGGAGAGAAAGACATGGCTTGCCACCCCTGCACCACCCTGGCAACAATGGGAAAAGCCCTCAGGGCCACACCAAGGTCTCCTACATACCCGAGACCTCTGCTCCAAAGCCTTGGCAGGAAGGCTCCCGCTCCAGGGCCACTGACACTCACACAAACACCCCGAGGGTGAGAATGGGGGTTGAGCAATCTAAGGTACTTAAGAAATGAGAGAAAAAAAACTTTTTTCTTAATATTTGCCCCAGAAATGGGGTAGATCCATTCATGTAAGTCCTCTCATATGTTCCTGGGAAATTCCTTAGCCTCTGATGACAGTCGATGGTAGGACCCATGTGACAATTCCCAAACTTTCCCTGCAGTGAGCTTCGACTCCAGTCACACAGAGAGAAGCTGCCTTTACTGTACCCAGCCAGGCAGGGGGACCTTCCTGTCCTAAGAGCATCTGTACTGGCCCCCTCTTCTGGCCCAGCAGGAGTTGGAGCTTTGGGCACCCGGAGCAGGAAGGGTTCCTCCTGTCACCCTTTTAGAGCCTTACTAAGTGACAGAAGAGAGTTTCTGGCCATTGTGGCCAACCAAGCCTCATGGCAGTATCATTGCTTGAGCTAGGAGACAAGCAGGGCCAGAGGAGCAGAGGGCAGGCAATGTGGTCTGTATCTAGACCTGGTCCTCAATGGCAGCCCAAAGACGTGAGAACCACTTCACTGAGGGAGGTACACCCAGGTGTCCATGCCTATGACTACTCAGAACCACCCTTGCAACCAAATGTAAACCGCCTCAAAGGACTGGATGAGGCTGGGCTGTCGGTCGCCATGGGCTCTGAAGGAGCACTTGAGGCAGTTCAGCTTCCCATGTGGAGACCCGAGTCACACTTCAGAGAGGTACTGCCCACTCCCATCTGACACTCGGTGAGGGCTGTCTTTCCAGAAAGTTCTAAGGTGTCTGTGAGACATTTTCAAAGCTGTGCAAGGCTATGAAATATGACAGGCTTTCAAATCTGCTTCTGATTTCAGAGACAAGGTGTGTGCACGTCCAGGGTGGCCGCCTGGGAACACTGGACCAGAGCTCCTCTGCCTACCCAGACTTTGGACATTGTCTTCAGTGACAGAGTCGCCTCCTGGAAAGGCAGTGAGTGAGCCACTACTTTGCTGTCCGACTTTACTTGATACCGACTTACTTAAATGTCTGCTACTAGGGTTGGGGATTTAGCTCAGTGGTAGAGCACTTGCCTAGCAAGCGCAAGGCCCTGGGTTCGGTCCCCAGCTCCGAAAAAAAAGAAAAGAAAAAAAAAAGGTCTGCTACTGTTTCTTCTCCCCATACCTGCTGCCTGCTTATATGCATCTATATGAAGGAAGGACTCTGGAGTTGGGTGACAATCTGTCCTGATTAGGTTTTATCAACTTGACACAACATAGTCATCACCTGGGAAAAAGAACCCTCAGCTGAGGAACTGCCTCCATCAGACCTGCCCACAGGACAGTCTGGGGGACATTTTCTCGATTAATGACTGATGTGGAAGTGGTGGGAGAATGCAGGCCATTGCGGGCAGTGCCACCCTTCAGAAGACGTCCTGGCTTATGTAAGAAAGTTAACTGAGCAAGCCACGAAAACAGAGCCAGTAAGCAGCGATTCTCCACGGTCTGCTTCTTCCCTCAGTGATTAACGACAACCCGCAAGACAAATAAACTGGTCCCTCCAAGTTGGCTTTAGTCAGAGTTCTATCACAGCCACAGAAAGCAAAGGACAGCAGGGTGACGCTGTCCCCTTAGTTTGGCCACGTTCTGGCTAGTGAACTACTCTGTACTTCTGAATGTGTCAATTCATTCCTGTAAGTGACCACACTCATGGTCACCGATTAGTGACATATGACCACTGTCTTACTCTCAGTATCACTGCAACACGAAACCTGCCTCCGCCTGGACATCCGGGTTAAGAACTCACTTATTTGAAGCTGCTTTTTTATGGCCAGATGGAATCGGAGCAGAACTGCAGATGAAGGCGGAGCAGGCTTTTAGCACCACTGCGGGAGCGGTCCCCAAAGGGGCAAAGCAGGAGACGTGAGACCCCTTAGACACAAAACCCCATTTGAACTGAGAGAGTAATGGTTGTGCAGATGTTAAACTGTAGGAGATTTGAATCCCAGCTCTCTCGATCTCTGCATCCTCCTCAAGCGAACCTTGTAACTTTTCATTAAAGGGCTTCGAATGTAAAAAGCCTCACCATGCAGGGCACGGAGACAAAGATGCTATGCAGACAAGGGGTGTGTGTGTGTGTGTGTGTATGTGTGTGTGTGTGTGTTGGGGAGCACTGAAATGTTTAGGACCATGTGCTGGTGGCTTCCTGAGGACCATTGTCTGACTGAGAAGGAACCTCTCTCCCCCAAATGTGTCACAGCAAACTGACGCAAATGGAGAGAGCAGCCCATAGCCCACGAACTCCAGGGGCACCGTTTCTCTCATTTCAATTTTCTTGCCTCTATGCTAGACCAGGCTTGAGCAATGTAGAGATGCAGGGTCAAATCCCACCCATCTCAGGGCTTAAAAGGTGAGTTCCACATCTTGTAAGGTCACATACAAAAAGGCAAAACCAAGCTCAGCCTTCTGCACCCTGCAAACCTGATGTAGCATTTCCTGGGAGTGTCAACCCTTGTCGCACACAGGGGATTTGAACTGACTTCGTACTACCACACGTCCAGTACAGAACTTGATTTAAAATGAGATTCTATTGATTGAGCACCGCCTTCTCTGGAGCCCTTCCTCAAGAGTCCCAGCTAAATGGCCTAGTATTCATGGGCCATGGTGATGTGCAAAATCAGAGCATAGAGGAGCTGAAAGAGGCACACTGAGTTACTCTCATGGGGATGAAACACGGGGACCCGAGTTTTGATGGCCAGTGAGGCCTGCCGAACAGGGAGCTTGCTTCAGGAAGATGGAGAGCGGAGGACGCTCAGGACTGACCTCTGACTTCCATGTGTGCATGCACCCACACTCACATGTACACGCACACACAAACACACCTATGCATCCCTCACACACATGCACCAAAGGAAGAAAGGAAGGAGGGAAGGGTAAAAGACTGCACGAGACCTCAGTTCACTGTGCTGTGGCAACTGGACAGTCAGCACGGGCCTGAGCTCCAGGTCAAACAGAGCTCTAGTGGCTAAGAGCTGTGCTGTATTCTCACATACCTGTCACAAATTCAGTCGGCCTGAGCTCCACAGAGAGGCCATACTTTAACTGTGTGTTTGTGATTGATCAGCGGTTTGAGTCTTAGTTCTGCCCCTGGCCTGGACAAACTCCTTATTCTCTGTGTGTGAGCGCTTCATGCTGACTGTGCCACTGTGGCATCCAAAACCTTACTGTTACTGAAAGAGCAAAGATATGAGATAGAGTGCAAAATACCTACCCTGTGTCAGACACACAGTAGGTGCTCTCCCACTTACCTGCCACAATGGAACTGTTACAGAGTAGCATGGTCATGTCTGCATCAGGTAGCTCTAACTTTTAGCAAGCTACGTGACCAGGCAGTAGAGCCAAGGAAGAGAGCTTAGCCCAGGCAAACTCTCCTACATGATTCTCCCCCAGAAAAGCCCCAGAGCTAGCGTGCAGGGCCACTCACAGGTCTCGGTATTGGTCGAAGGCATTGTTGGCCTCTACCTCCAGCTTTCTGAGCCGAGCAGATGGCATGGCCCCGTCTTCCAAAGGAGGGTCATACTTGTTACTCCATGGTGACCTGCAAGGAAAGAAGGAAGGAGACAGCTCTATGACTCATCCCAGAGACACTCAGCCCCAGCTCAGCGGCCTGAAGTTCAGGGCCAAGTCACGAGGAGGCTTTTGGGAGTCTTACAAAGCAAAGGCTCAGAGGCCAGCAGACCAATGCAGCGAATGCCTGAGCTCCACGCCTCACTTCCTCCTGCGGGAAACAAGGCTGCCATTTGCTAGCGTGGGCTACTTCGAGGAACCAACAGAGAGAATGGCAGGGGCCTTGGCCACAAACACTAGTGCTTCCCTGATTCCTTTGTGCTCAAAGTGGTCAGCTGCTGCCCCTCGCCTCCCTGACTTGCTAGAGGCTCCTCAGGCCTCAGACACTAAGTAATAAGAAGATGGCTGTGAGTTACAGAAGCAGGCAGTAAGCCTGGGCACCGGGAAATGGAGTGCCTGGCTCCTTAAGGAACACAGCCCCTCCCATACACGGGCCTAAGCTCACACGAGGCCTGTGATGTAGAGACCCAACCCAAAGACTTGCGTTTTAAAAACGCTTTTCGCCACACCGGGGAACTTTCAGTCACTGAAGGCAATGGGAGGTGTTTTAAGGTCTCCTTGTTAGTTCCCAAGGGTGGAGAGCTCAGGCTGCGTCTTCACAAAGAACTTACAAGAGAGGTTGGGGGAGGCTGGAGAGATGGCTCAGCCACTAAGAGCACACTGCTGCTCTTCCAGAGAACCCAAGTTTGATTCCCAGCACCCACATGGCAGCTCACATCCTGTAACTCTAGTTCCGTGGATCCACCATCCTCTTCTGGTGTCCAGAGGCACCAGGCATGCACCCGGTACACAGACATACATGCATGTAAAACATCCACACAGAAAGTAAAGTGAAGTTTTCAACAAGTGGGGGAGTCTACGGCAGGGGAGGAGATGTGAGCACCTGGAGAGAACCCACCACAGGGACTCATGCGGCCTTCCTTTCTCCCAGGGATCATTAAGGCTCACAGCTTTTCAATCTGGGATTAACATTAAGAGAGGAAAAGTATGCTCAAGGTCCCTCACCCCCCACCTTGTCCACACAGATGTCTCTTCCTGGTTCCAGTCTAGCTGTGAGTCACGTGAAAGGAAGCTAGGTGTTCAGGGTGGCTGTAGAGGCACAGTGTTCTCAGGGACGGTCCAGAGCATAGAGTGGGGGCCAAGCTGCTGCGTAGGGCTTCAGGCTACAAATGCACTTATCCAAAGAAATGCCTTTTCTAAATATTTATTTACTTAATGTATGTGACTGCATTGTAGCTGTCTTCAGACACACCAGAAGAGGGCATTGGATCCCATTACAGATGGTTGTGAGCCACCATGTGGTTGCTGGGAATTGAACTCAGGACCTCTGGAAGAACAGTCAGCACTCTTAACCACTGAGCTACCTCTCCAGCCTGAGCACAGCCTTTAGAAACCTTTCCATGTTTAGGTGCCTAGGTTCAAGTTCAAGCCCACCCACTGCTCCCAATAGAATTGGGGGAACAGGACCCCAAGACCAGCACTAGCTCAAGACTCTGACAAAGAGGGCCTGTGGGGTGTCTGCCTTCACAGCACTCTGACAAACTCCGCAGGCTCCCTCAGACAGGGAGTCAAAGGGAGCTGGGGTGGCTGTGCGTGGCTGTGGTCCTAGCCCTTGTGAGACGGGTGCAGGAAGGTCAAGTCTGAGTCCAGCCAGGGCTATATAACTAGACCTCATCTCCAAAACACAAAGGCAGGAGGACGGCGAGGACAGGAAGGAAGGAGAGACTCCAAGGCCAGCTGACAGGTCAGTACAGGCAGTTGCACTACTTACACGTCAGTGAGGCTGGGCTCTTCCACTGTGGGACAGCGGGCAAGAACCCGGGACTGTGACCTGGACCCACCCTGCTTCCTCTGAGAACCTCTTGGCCTACTTGTAAGTAGGGCAAGTCCCCTCTTCACGCCATCTCCTTCACATGGCATAGACGACCCAGCCCATGGCTCTTTTCAAAATGCAACCCTGAGCCTGCAAGATAATTCAGACAAAGGCACTTGCAGCCAAGCCTGACAACCTGAATTCCATCTCCAGGACCCACACGGTGGAAGGACTGACTCCTTCAGGTTCTAACCTCTATAAGTCTCTATAAGTCTCTATAAATCTCTCTCTCTCTCTCTCTCTCTCTCTCTCTCTCTCTCTCTCTCTCTCTCTCACACACACACACACACACACACACACACACACACACACACACACACACACACACACATGTAATGTGGTTAAAGTTTTTAAAGCAAAACTAAAAACAAAGCAACCCGCTAGGACACAGCACCCATCACACGCAGACCTAAGAGGTCTGTAAGTGTGTTACACATTCCTCCTGCCTCACAGACTACAACGGCATTTCAAGCCGTTAGGCCTGGAGCCAGGGTAATTGTAGCTAGGGGAAAAATCATAACATTACCCAGAATATTCTTAGTGGAAGGGGCACTCAGAACACATTTAAGAGCTTAAATGGGGGCCATTTGAGAAAAGACAGATGGACAGGAATGCTTGGGTTTCAAAAGCCAGGGCTTTCATTTCCCCAGAAGGCTTCTTGTTTCAGCTAACAGGGTTCAAGCAGCGCGGCTGGCAGCGGCCTCACCATAAGGATCTTATTTAAGCAAACGATCAAACACAGGATGGAAATGTGTGGAGAAAATCAGAGGACCTTGAAGTTTCAGATCCAAAAGGGGAGAGGGGAGTCAAGCTTTCTCCTTACCCTCTGCTCCCCTGTGAGGCTCCCATCCCAAAGCCCTCTGATGCCTGGGGAGCAGGGGTGGGGCCTAAGGGTACTCTGGAAGGACTGAAGCCCTTGAGGGAGGGGTGCACAAGCTGGAGTTCATGCTGTCCTTCCCTGCACTCCTGCACAGCAGCTTTCTTACCTGGAACTTCAGGTTTAAAAACAAACAAAGCAGAACCAGTGGCCACTGAGTCTCAATGGTATCTTTCCCAGGAAAGCCCGAATGGAGCCAATGCCTCGTGAGGGCTTTCACTGTGGCCTGTGGCAGGCTTGCTTATCACCTTCACAGAAGTTTCCTCAAGGGCTGCCCCTGTGCACCTGCTGGGGACCTGCCTGGTGCCAGCTCTCAGACCTGCCATGCCACAGCCACCCAGTGGCCATTCCACATTCAGAGTCAGCACTTGTCCTTCTGCAGACAGTGACCATGCCTCCCAGCTGTCATTCTGCTTCCAAGCTCCACCCATCTGTCCTTAGTCCCAGGCTCAGGCCCTGCCATTCCCTAACTAACCTCCACTGGAAGTAGGAGGGGCCACCACCACCGCCAGTTTTCCTTCTCTTAGTTTCAAACAAAGGATAAGCTCTACGCCACCCCATACTTGCAGTGTGTGAGAGCATCAGCCCCTTCAAGGCCCCTATTCTACAGGCCCTGCTGTGCCTCTGACCTTTCTTTTGCTGTCATAGCCTTCTGGACACCAGTGAGCTTACCTCCACCCAGGGCTGGGGACCCAGGAAGTTCCTAACTTGTGCAGACTCCACAAGTCATTCTAGAGCACAGTTGTGACCAAGCCCCCACTGGCTATCCACCCTGCCTCTGTTCTCTGTAGCAATATGTTTGCAATCTGTATGACTGATGCTCGTGCCTAACATTAGTAGCCATTTGCATTCCTCACAAAACAGACTCCAGAAAAGAGCTGTGAGCAGTACCTGCGACACAGGTAACACTCACGATGCTTCTGTATGCTGTGCTGGCTGAATGACCACTACGGTTTCTATTCTGTCAAAGTCTCAGTGCTCCTAGTAGGAACAGTGCTGGTTGAGAGCCCATACTACTCTTCCTGGTCCCCTTCCCTGTTTCTCCAAAAAGAACCCTGGTAGTGTGGTCTCTAATAAGCCCAAACCCAGTGTGCTCATCCCCAGGAAATCCTGCGGTGTTCTGGGATTCTCACACTGGGAACTTGAAACAAATGATCCCAAGTGTGTTGGCATAGGCCTTTAATCCCAGACCCCGGGAGACAGAGACATGAGGACTCCTATGCATTTGAGGCCAGTCTGGTCTACAAAGGGAGTTCCAGGCCATCAAGGGATGGATATATAGTGGGACCATCTCAAAATAGATAGTTAGTCCATTAAAAACATCTAACCATGTCCTACACCATGTCATTCTGGAGTTGGACCACAGATTCTTCTAGGCTCCTCTAAGGCCCCCAGCCAGCTTTGAACTGACTGACCGCATCACAGCACAGCTACTCATCAGCTACTAGATGTGTTTTCCTGGGTAGGGACCAATGTCAACTGGCCACATGGTGATGGCAAAGGAAAAGAGAAGGGAAGGAGGAAGGACGCACCACCCTATCGGGGCAGCTGACCCTGAAACCACACGGCTCTTCCATTAGACTGTATGGCATCAAGACCTTCTTCTCTCTGATGCTCAAGGAAGGCACCCATACATGCCCGTTAGTGGGTCAGATGGACAGCTGAGAGGAGGAGAAAGAAGGACAAACAGATGTGTGGATGGGCTACCCATGCTGTGAGGTGAGCGCTACAATGTGGGAGCTCACCTATAGGAGTCGCCGTCTCTGTTGTAGTCACACAAAAGGTAGTCCTTGCCCACCACCTTGTCTCTGGCAATTTTCAGGGGCTGGTCAACAGAAGACAGGAGATCTTCACACAGACTGGGGACCTGGCAGAAAGAGAGGACATGGAGAAATGTCATTAAAATAACCCCCAATTCAGGACCAGGTTAACATCTGGCTTGTAGTGCCCTGCCAAAATTCGGAATCTGTCTGTTACTCTCCACATATGCCCAACACCAACCATGTTTCTCTATAAAGAAACCTGGCCATGAGATGTTGTGGAGCGTGACTTCCAAAGCAGTCATTCCAAACCCGGGTGTGGCTTTAATTACCTGACCACCAGGGTGGTCTGTGAGTATGAGGATGTGTGTGCTGGGTATTGGTCTCTGGTGGACAAAATACCAGCTCAGGCCCTGAGAAGAAGGCAAACACTTCAAATACACAGGAATGTGAAGAACTCAAAGAATAACGGGGCTCTGGAGAACTCCCACAGGCTCCCATGCCGGCCGGGTGGAGTTTCCAGCTCTTTCCAGGCCTCTGGCCAAGCATTACCAGGCCGTTCCTAGCCGGTGGTGTCTGTTACAGAGGTGGACGTCCACACGCTTTCCACACAGAGCACAGTCCACTCACCTGCAGTGTCACCTGGTCTGTAGAGCAGAGGGCAAACAGCGTGGGGGCCCAGCTTGGTGGGCTGGAACAAGTCATAAGGCTGTCAGTCAATTCCCACCACAGCCTTTGAGGGAGCAGACCAGGGCTGCCTCCTCCCAACACAAACATTGGTCTCCAGGAGGGGATCCTGGCAGAGTGGATGCTTTTCTGTTCGAGTCATTTCTACACTGTCTCCGCGTCCTGACTTTCTCATCTCAGAGCCTCATCATTTACCAGACGAGGGGCTGCTAACAGAGGGGGCCATGCTGCTCAGATCAGATCATGTGTCCCTCCCAAAGGCCAGCACTACTAGGACAACCAGGCTCTGATGCTGCATGCTACTGTCCACATCACAGTCCAGTGTACAAAGTGCTACCTGGCACTGAAGCACCTCTTGCTCCATGGGATGGTCCAACTCTTACACATACATCGGTCCCCAAGGAGAAGCACACACCTCCAGCCAAAGCATGGTGTGCTTGTCTTCAGAACCTGGTCCACATGCCACCGCGCACTCACCCAACCAACAGGCAAGGTCATTTCCAAAGTTAGCTTTGGCGACATCCCTCTCTGTTACCTCTAAATGCCTGTTGGGATGTGAAGCCAGGTATCACAAAGTATGCTCTTCGCCTAAATGCTCAGACTAGGGCATGAAGTGGGTAACCACTGACTTATAGATTACAGAGTTGAGACCGAGTCATTAAAGCTGCCCAAGACTCACATCAACAGTCAGCAGTGAATACAGAAATCCAATCCTGGGCTAGGTGACTCCCAAGCTCCTTCAGCTTGTCACTCTGGTCCCTAAGGACAGTGAGCAGCAATGGTACCAAGCTCCTCCCAGTCCCCACTGCAGCTCAGTTATAGCTAGAGTCCTCCACCTGGGACACCCTAGCTGGGTCTGAGGCACTTGCTATATTCTTTTGGCCCAGTGAAATGACTCTGGCACCTGTGTGCTACCCTTCGTGCTGTAGCCTGCCACCAAGGACCCATTCAAGCCACTGGGCTGCTACTGGGGTCTCCATGCGGTTGTCAAGTCTTCTTTGTGTGGACTCTATTGGCTGTCTGCTAATACTGGGTAGCAGTTCCAGCCCTCTGTACCTCAGTGCACCGCTGCTTCTGATGGAAGATGCTGAGGGATGCTTGGGAAGACAGAGCTCCTTCGCCAGCCAAGCTGGCAAGACAATGGGAGCTGCCAGGAGAGGCTCCATTTCTAGCTGGCATGGTTATGTGCACTGGTAATCCTAGAAGCTTAGGAGGCTGAGGGAGGACAAAGATTTGAGCCCATGAGTTCCACATCACTGTGACCAGGCCTGGTGGCACAGTTCTGTAAGCCTAAATACTGGGAAGGCTGAGGCAGGAGGATCCTAAGACCAAAGACTGGCTGGGTTGTAGAGTGAGTTTCAAGCATACTCGAATACTTAAGACCCTGAGTTATGAGGAACTAGACATCTGGGAAGATGATTCAGTGGTAGAGTGCTTGCCTGCTGTGCATGAGGTCCTCAGTTCAACTCTCAGTGTCTCAAGTAAGCAGCAAAAGGAACAAATAACCTCACCACCAGACCGAAGCCCAAGCCCAGCCTGAAGAGTCACGGCAACGACAGGAAGACAGAAGCAGGCAAACCACGAAGACGAGGCACCCTGAAGGGCTGACCCTGGACTGTGCAAGCCCACAAGTCCCTAGCAGCCACAGAAGAACACACACTCAACCGAGCCCCACCGTGGCAGCACACCGTGGAAAGCTACAGAGATCCTGCAGGACACAGGATGTGCCTGAGAGCACACAAGTACCTAGGACGGGTCACGGCTGGCTGGCTCTGACTGCTCAGGTCCCTGAAAGACAAGTTCTGAATGTGGGCCATACTTTTAAGTTCTGTTTGCATCAGTTCCTCTTCTGATCAAAGGCAATCTGGTCTGGAGTAAGGACACTATGCTTGTCACTGGAAACGAGTACAGACTATACAGTGTGGCAGCTGCCCCAGATGCTTGTGCGTGCGTGCGTGCGTGTGCGTGCGTGTGCGTGCGTGCGTGCGTGTGTGTGTGTGTGTGTGTGTGTGTGTGTGTGTGTGTGTGTACACACCATGTGTCAGTCCTGCCCCCATCCTGCCCTCCCTCTACCTTCCCAACACTGGCCTACTAGCTGTCTCCTCAACATGCGAGTTTGTATAAAAACCCTCCCTACTGAGAGTTGGTGGTACAGAAACTGTAGGCTGCTGAGTTAAATGTGAATTTCAGATTCACAAGGAAGACCATTCCAGTCTGACCATGCCTCGAATATTACACAGGACAGCTCTTTATTTGTTCAATCTAAAACTCCACCACATTCCCGACGTCTCCTTCAGCCCCGCCCCAGACTCCCATTTCTCCCCAGGAGTCCCATGGACGGATGGCACAAGGACTGTGACTGCTCCTGAGCTGGCTGTCCTAACACCACCAGCAGGGCCTATTCTTCCCTGCCCGTGTCAATCTCCCGGGTCAACGCTGCTGTGCCCAGGGAGTCATGAGGGGACCCCCTAGGCAAGCACCATGTCCTGTCGGCTGCAGAGGGCTCTCAATCTAAGCTTGGGTCCCAGGGGAGTAGGCATAGGGTCTTTGCCTGAGCACATACCGGAGAAGAGAGGCTGCTCAGGTCTGAGAGCCAATCACTCACTCCTGCCCCTGGCTGTGTCACTCTACAGGGTATCAGAATCCTGAGTTTGCAGCAATAAATGAGCGGAATGACCAGGTCCAGCCACCCGAGTCTACTTTGTGCATTTGGCTGCTCTCCGCACTGCCCACAGGACCTATCCGCCATCATTAGCTTCTATATAGAACGTCCATCTAACACCAATGGTGCTGGCTAAATCAGGCTGCTGAGGCTTCAAGTTAATTTCCAGTGACTTGGAATAGTAACGCTATACCACTGCTGGGACAGGCCCTGCCTTCACTCTGGACAGAAAGCTCAGAGGGAAGCCACTAGCCAAGCGGCAGGAACTACTATTCTCACCTGGGTTTGGGTTCAGTCCAAGCACAGCAAAGAAAGCTTTAACAAGAGACAGGACGGTGGCACATACCTGTAGTCAAACTAACCCAGGGGCTGAGACAGAAGGATCACATGACTCCATTGAGTTCAGGATCCACAGAGGCAACATAGAAAAACCAGACAACAGTGATGATAAATCATTAAAAAGACGACTGTCTGTCACTGTGGGATCCAGTCTATTACCCCCATCACCAAGGACTGTCTGTCACCGTGGGATCCAGTCTACTACCTCCATTACCAAGACGACTGTCTGTCACCATGGGATCCAGTCTACTACCTCCATTACCAAGACGACTGTCACCGTGGGATCCAGTCTATTTACCCATCACTAAGATGACTGTCTGTCACCGTGGGATCCAGTCTACTACCCATCACCAGGACTGGTTTTTTTCCTTTAAAACTACACTCACTCACTCACTCACTCACTCACTCACTCACTCACTCACTCACTCTTTGAGGAAGGTGCCCATGCCATAGCGTAGATATAGAGGTCAGAGGTCACTTGTGAGCGTTGGTTCTCTCCTTCCACTACATGGAACCTGGGAATCGAATTCAGGTCTTCAGCTTGGTGGCAATGCTTTTATCCACTGTGCCATCCTGCTGGCCTACAGACCCTTACTTTAAAGAGGCACACAGGGCCTGAGAAACAAGCTGCCCCAAGTCATACAAGCCAGTAGCCAGTGCCTAAGGAAGGGCACAGGGACACAGTTCAGCTGGGTTGAGAGATAAATCACAGCGCTGCTCTTGCCCAAATGGCGTACTTCCCTACTATCTAACCCAACAGCTGATCGCATGAAAGCGACACAAATCAGAAGCTTCCGCCACAAGCAAGGCCGTGTGCACTGTCATATGGTTCCACTTTGCCTCTTCCTCTTCTCCATTAGTTATTAATTTAAAAAAAAAATGTTCAACAAAAAAAAAAAAATAGAGAAAAACCCAAAAAAAAAAAAAAAAAAAAAAAAAAAAACCACACACACAAAAGCCGGAGTGGCTCGACTCCCCGGATAATCTAATCCCTGGCGCCCTCGCCTTTCAGAAGTGAACCTTTGGACCTTGATTTTTTTAAATAATGGCCAAATGAACACATTCCATCTTTTGATCTGCCTGCTGGCTGAGCGCCCGCCACTGGAGAGATAAGGATCGAAAGCAGACCCTGTCCACTCGGTGCACATGAGTGATGTCGAGCCTGTGACTGGGGAGAGTCTTGGCTCGCCCCACTCCAGACGAAAGGGGTGGGTGCCAGAGACCCCAATGGCCAGCAGGGGGCTCTGCTTACAACCTGATTCTTCTGTTTTTCTCAAGGCCCCGAAGTTACGCTCTTAAAAAACAATGAAAGCAACAAGAGTGTTCTTAGAGGTACACATGCCAGCATCGGAACACAGTACACAATGAGAAATCAAACACAGGTCCAAACTCTGCTCTGCCATCGCCAGCCTTCTAACCAGGAACTGGGGGTTACAGCACCCTTCGAGAAGCTCTTTCCATATACTAAATACCAAGTGCCTGCTGTAGGCACAGGGTGAGGTGGCGAAGTTGCCACCGCCACAGACAAACATATACTCTCTGACAGCATGGTCCAGCCAGGGAACAGACGAGAAATGGGAAGATGCATATCAACAGGACATCCATCTTAGGACTGCCAGGACAGGAAAGAAACCTGAGGACACTAAGTGAGGCTAGGGGTCGAGGGACAACACAAGAATGACAGGAATGGGGCTGGAGAGATGGCTCAGCGGTTAAGAGCACTGACTGCTCTTCCAGAGGTCCTGAGTTCAATTCCCAGCAACCACATGGTGGCTCACAGCCATCTGTAAAGAGATCCGATGCCCTCTTCTGGTGTGTCTGGAGACATCTACAGCGTACTTATATATAATAAATGAATAAATCTTAAAAAAAAAAAAAAAGAATGACAGGAATGATAAGGAAAACAGGAGGGGGTCTGCACACAGCTCCGCAGCAAGAAACCACCAAGGCAAGTGTGAGAATGGCCCTTGCAAGTCACCACAGCAAGTCACAGAAGGCCAAGGCAAGCTGTCCCAACCCTGTCAGGCTGGGAGGACAGGGAAGGAGACTGAGGAGCAGTGCTTATTTGCACCCACTACCCACCAAGCAGGACCCTAGCACACATAACAGGGTGTGGCCCCAGATCCTCTAGGCCCCACCTCAGTTCTTCACTGAAAGACACTATAAACTTCATTTGAATACCCTGCCCTGTAGGGTCATTATTAATACCGTTATGTGTATATGTGAAACATAAGAAATCCCTTCCCAACTTCAAAATGCTAAGTGAGCCACCAATCTGCCCTTGAGACAGCTGAAAAGGTAGCCTTGCCCCTGGATGGCTCCCATAGTGGGCTAGTGCTCTGGTGACTAAGGGCCCAGAGCAAATGGGGATGAGATGCCCAGCACAGACAAAGCATTGGACAAGCCATGGGGATGCGGCTCTTTACAACATAAATGAATGGATCGGGACCGGCTTATGGTCTCCAAAGCTGCTGAGTTATACCATGGTGCAGCACGGGGTTTCAGGCTCAGGGAGCGGGAGTGTGGCCCCACGCCCTTTTCTCTATCTTAGGGCTCCACCATCACAGGCAGTCGGTAAGCTCTGGCTCAGTGTTAGACCTTGAACATTTCATGGTCATGGCTTAGATAATTTTCTTATCTCTATGTCACCCAGGACAGGATTCTCAGAGTTTGACCAAAGCTCACAGCACTCTGTATAAAGCAGTATCTGTGAGTTACAAACTGTGGAGGCCCTGCCCCCCACCACGTACAAATTACATATACTCTGTGGGCCAGGAGGGAGCATCATGGTCACACCAGCTTCTCCCAGCTCCATGCTCAACTGGGACCCATTCATCAATGCCAGTGCCAAGCAGCTAAGCAGCTAAGACCAAGTCACCACAAAACAGCCAGGGTGTCACATAGCCCAGGTCAGCCTCGGATTTCCTATGTAGCCAAGGATGACCCTGACCACGTGAGCCTCTTGCTTCTTTGTCCTGAATTCTGGGATTATGGGCATGCACCACAACACCCAATTTACGCAGTGCTGGAGGTTGAACCCAAGATTTTATGCATACTAATTAGGTAAGTCCTCCACTAACTAAGCCACATTCCCCACACACTGCCTTTTCTTTGACACACACTCACTGTACAGCCTTGGCTGTCCTAGAACTCACTCTGTAGACCAGGCTGCCTCCCAGGTGCTATTAAAAACATGTGCCACTCCTGGCAAATACTTTTTAACATGCATGGATGTTGTGTCTGTGCATCATGTATGTACAGTGCCTGCAGAGGCCAGAGGAGGGCGTCAGACTCCTTGGAACAGGAGTTAAAGGCAGTTGTGAACTACCACGTGAGTACTGAGACTTGAACCCAGGTCCTCTGAAAGAGCGAGCAACTAGTGCTCGTAACCACTGGGCCATCTCTTCAGCTTCACATGGATTAAAGGGAAGCAGGGAGATGGTAAAGCCCCGGCTCCTTCAAGCATCCCAATTCCAAATTCCTCCTACAACTAACTGCCTCCCGCTGCCCAGCCCACATTCCTGGCCTAGTTCAAACATTCCGGGGACGGAGACTGAGCGGAGACTGAGCATGTTATACTCTTTTTTTTTTTTTTTTTTTTTTTTTTTTTTTTTTTGGAGCTGGGGACCGAACCCAGGGCCTTGAGCTTCCTAGGTAAGCGCTCTACCACTGAGCTAAATCCCCAGCCGAGCATGTTATACTCTTACCAAATGCTTTTACCTGCCTCCCAAACCAAGCCTGTTTATGAGACAATCTAGGCACTCCTTGCCCAGGACAGAGTCTGCCAGCCCTGGAGAGGAAAGACTTTCTGCCTCTGGTCTTTGGAAGACGCCCAGCTCTCTCCAATTCACTTTTATGTTCTTGTTTTTAAACTTATCAATCAAAATGTAGAATCTAAGTTAAGGGGACAGCATCAGACCCTCCTGGTCACAGGCTCTTGAGCTACACATTCAGCAGCATAAAATCCAACGGGAAGGCAGGAAAGTGACCCCAAGCAAAAAGGGACTTGGGAGACTTGCTGAGTGACAAGCATTTTGGAGCGATGGAATCTGAAACACTAACACAGAAGGGGAAGAGAGCCCTGTGCACAGTTAAGAGCCCTTTAACTGGGGAAGATTTGCAAGGCCTGTGGAGCTCTGGGGAGCCTCTGGGATGGAGAGAGTATAGGAACCAATGGGAGCCTAACTTTCTCTTAGATATAGCCTGAGAATGACGCATGCCTCCTCTTCAGCAGCCTCAGGCCATCCCTTAAAGGCACAGAGGACCACCTGGCTGAGAAGCCAGAAAGTGCTCTTCACCCATAGGCACCTTGACGGCTGAGAAGGAACGCTGTCCTGCTGTTTTAAAGAGAAAGTGGGTCTAGGGAAGACCAGGAGCTGTCACAGGCAGATGACACGAAACTGCACAGAAAAGTGCCATGTGGGGGTTGGGGATTTAGCTCAGTGGTAGAGCGCTTGCCTAGGAAGCGCAAGGCCCTGGGTTCGGTCCCCAGCTCCGAAAAAAAAGAACCAAAAAAAAAAAAAAAAGTGCCATGTGCAAGGTCGCTGCTCCTGACCTACCAGGACCTCCTCAGGCCAGCAGGCCCCACGCAGTAGGCCCTCAAGGCAATGTTTCCATGCTGTGACTAACTGCAGATTTTCATCTGAGAACAGAGCATGTGCCTGCTGCCTGCTACTGCCTGGCACGGGACTGTGGACTCAACACTAGGCTCAGTGCCTAGGTTTAAGGCACAGTCGTGCATCTGCTCCCACGAAGTCTCTGCCCAGCTTGCTCCCTCCCTCTGCTACCCATCTTCAATGTCTCCACCTGCTTCAGCTCTCCTTGACCTCACCCATCAAGGTGGACTGAAGCCTGCCACTCAGAGGCATCCAGTGTGCAGTGCTCTGGACGTCTATTCTAGAACTCTGTCCTCTAGCTGCAGTCTCCTCGCAATCAGAACAGTTGTGGTTACCCACAGGAGAGGCTCCTCGCAATCAGGCCTGTTAACATTCCCTTGTAGAAGTGGATGAAGGACATCAGACCCTGAGAATCCAAGCCATTTCTTTACCCATGTCCCCCAGTTGCATGCAACCCCTGACCTCAGCATGTGCAGTAAGCAACCCCCGAAGGCGGCAGCATGAGCATGCGCTGTGGTTGGAGCGTAAGTACGGAGAAGGGGCTCAACAGAGACAGACAAAGAATAGAGCCAGCATAAGAATGTAAGCCAGGATACCATGTCAGAGCATCCAAACAGACAAGTCACAGTCAGGAGGGGGTGGACTAAGGCAAACCCAGGTGCTCATAAGCCCAGGGGTGTTCTCTGTAATCCAGACAGGCACAGGGTCAAAGGTGAATCTCCAAGTGTGTACTCTGGCTGTGCAGAGAGCAAGGAGGCTGAGGAGGGGGACTCTCCAAAGACTCAAGTCTCTTAGGGAGGGGTGTGACCATAAATATCCTTGGACTGGCTGGGTAGTGTTCCCCGAGTAAAGCAGGGCAGGAGAAGCAAGTCTCCATGGCCTCCAGCACGCTGGTCTCTCCTGGACTCATCCTCAGGCTTCTTTCTGTCACATGCCCTGCAGCCTCAGGGAGGACTAGAGGTGACTCTTGTCACCAAGGGCAGCATGGCCCACCCTGGGCTGGAGCAAGAAAGGTCATTAGAGGGTATAGCTAAGAACAACTTAGCCACTGACAAGCCAGTGGGCAAAGAGCTGGCCACTTCTGACCAGGGGCCCACAGTTCTTCTTCCCAAGCAGGCTGAACAAGGAAGGGAAGGAAAGGCATCTGGCTGACTGCTCCCCCAGCCCTATTCTATCTCCATTCTCATGCCACAGAATCTCAGGAAACGAGCTCATTATACCAGTCAGAACCATCTGCGACTGGCAACGCATGTTCGCAGTGTCCCCTGAGAGCAAGGGGCATTTCAAAGTCTTCGCTGAACAGCTGAGGAAACGGATCCTGGGTGTGAGATGGCCTTGGACTCACCTGGACATTTGGGGGACACTAAGACCCAGCTAACTCAGACCAACTTACTGGCTGCAGGGTGATGTCCCCAGTCATACAACTCAGTTCCAGGAGACATCCAGGTCCCATTTCATCTCCGACTTGCAAAGCGTGTACAGCTCTCGCCTCCCAAATCTGGGGGTGGGGTGGCTTGCTGTTTATATGCTATGTCCACCTATGGTTGACACATGGCCAGGATTTATTTTACACACTCAGGAGACAGAAAAATGCGCACCACTATCTCCTAGGGGGTCTCAGGAGCCAGAGGGAGCTTCCTGAAGTTACAGCACACAATGAATTACCAATGATCACTCTAACTGCGTGCAAGCAGGAAGGTCAGGGAGGCTCTCAGTTTAGAACACATCAAGCACACAGCCCTCCTCACACTGGGGGTGGGAGGGCTTATCTGAAGGAACTCATTTCTAGCCTGACGTAAATCTCCTGTGTCCTCAACTGGGAATGCCATTCTTGCTTCAAGTAATTGAAGCAAGTAATTAAGTATTCCCATACATTCCAGAGAGGGGTGACACAGATTAAGGACAACTCAGTTTCCTCTTTGACTCAGCATCTGTCCTTAGAGTGGCCTGCTGTCAGGTCCCCACTCTGGGCCTCCATCTGATACTTGCCCACCATCTGTAACTTCCATTTTGCTCTCAGGCGAAGGTTTCAATTACATAAAAGGTAATAGGCCCACCAGGACCTGGCAGTCTGCAGTGTGGGGAGAGCAGCTCACACCTCTCTTGTGGCACACCAAGCATCTAGAATCATTTGCAGAGACCAATTTCACAGAGGCCTTGGGCTCAACATCCCAGCCTTTCAGGAGGCCTCTCCTAGGCAAGCTCTGTGCACATTAAGATTGACAGGGTCTCTAATGAGCCTTAATTGCCAGTTCAACAGGCCTACAAACACATGTAGCAGAGGGGCAGGCACAAACCGCCCGATCACAGAGCAAAGTGTCTGGCCAGATGAGGGCCACTGACCCAAGAGGAGGGTGGGCCCCAAACTCCCAAAACACCTTGCCAAAAGCAGTGCAAAGCCCCAGGGTGTCTGGAGCCCACCCCTAGCCCCAGCTGGCTGGTGTGGCTGCTTGGTGTTGGCACTTGGCTTCAGGGTCATGTGTGGGGTATCACGGCTGCCTCCATCCCCATCAGCATACCCTTGTGGTATGGAGAGGTAAAAGCCATAGTGTATGCACACCAAGCGGCTGCCCACCAGCATTTTCTCTGGTGGCAGTATCTGTGTTCAGAGCAAGCCATCTGCTGGTGACCTGCAGTGACGAGGAAAAGCTATTCCTGAAGCAGTTGTGGACATGGCAGTGTGACAGAAAACTGGGCTGGGGCTGATCCCAACTCACAAAGTTAGCAGTCAGCTGAGAGAGTCTTGGACCAACTACCTGTATCCCCACCTTCAGAAGACAACCTGTGGAGTTGGGGAACACTGCCATAGTTCTCCAGTGAAAAGTAGATTCCAGGACCTGAGTTGGTGATAGTTAGTACTCGAGATGGAGACCCAGACCTACACAGGGAGCTGCTACATCCCAAGTCCAATGTCTCATCTCACCAGTGAGGAACTGAGGCCACATGTGGAGGGCAAGGGCTTCCCTTAACAGGGGCTCCCACTTTTAAGGTGTCCAAACACCCCCTACTTCACATTTTAGACACCGAAACAGACCTGCAATATGGTAACCCAGGTGGCCTGGCGGGGAGGGGCATCAATTGGACATGTTTGTTTTCAAGAAGAGTGCAAAACCAACCAGCTTTCTGCTTGGAGTGTTGGTGTGACGCCTGGCTGCTGGCACCATAGTGTTTTCTGTGTCAGGGACCTGAGTAGGTGTTAGCAGGTGAGGCGCTCCAAGAAAAGAAGACTCAGGACAAGAAGGGAAGAAAGCAAAAACCAGGGTCATTCTGTGACTGGGAAAAACCCTCAGAGGTAGCCTGGTGTCTGGACTCCAGTGATCTGGGAGGAGAAAATCCTAAGCGTGGGAGGGAAAAGAGTCGAATTGGTCTGTAAGATCTGGCTCCTGCAGGTAGTGGCCAAGACATAAACAACCTGTGGGACTGCTTGGCGCATCCTCGGTCAACCTGACTCTGCAACCACCATTTAACTGTGTAGCCCAGCCCATCTCCTGTCCTGCCTCCAGCACTTTCTAGATTCAGGGCACTGGGACAAAGGTGCTCGCTCTGCAGCCATGAGGAGCAGTGGGCAGGCTGGGAAACAGACTTCGGGGTTGCCCCTCAGCTGCTCAACTCCATTTGGAGTGGAAGTGGAAGTGTTGCCTTTTCAGGTCAGGGCAAGTGAGGGTCGACTGTTCCCATGACCACCCAAGGCCTCAGTGGAGGCCTAACTTTCCCCCAGCTCCAGCTTAAATAAGCTGGATCCCTGTCATCAAGAGCTGCCCTGCTGTGGAAGCCTGAGGCTGGGGATGGCGCACCTGTGAAAACACAGCCTGGAGGGTGGCTCCAGGCGTGAGCACAGCCTCTGGGTGGGCAGAACCGAGGCTCTGGGTCAGCGAAGCCAGCACAGCATCGGCTTCCATGGATTAAGCACCTCCCTACCTCCCTGCTTCTTTGTTGCACTTTGGAAGTGTATTCCTGAGTCTTCCACTCACCCCATGAGACGGGTTTTACTGGCCTCATGTTATAATGGAGGAACTGAGAGGGGCAGGGTGTGTTCAGGACCTCAAAGCCAGAGGCCCTGCACCCAGTCCTAGGCAGCCACGCTCTTTGCTATGGTGCCCTGGGACTCAGTGCTGGAGGCTGCACCTGCCCTTTGTGTATTTACTACACAGAGGGCGGTGTGACTCAGACCTGGGAGAAATCAGTCTCTTCTGCTAAGAAAGGGGTGCTGGAAGTAGAGACCCCAACAGGAGGGTACCCACAGTGAGGTTCCTCTGCTTCTGGGCCTCAGAACCGAGTCTGAGAGAATGAGACCATCGGGCCTTAGCCTGGCAGAGACTGCAGCCCAGAGGCCTACTGGCCTAAGGCAAGAACAGCTGCCACCCAAGCCTCCTGACTTCCACCACGGCAGTTTTCCGCTCGCTCACTGTCTTTGCATTCATCACCTTTCCGTTCACAGGCCTGCTAGCTGTCAGAAATGGTCTACTGTGCAGTTGTTTTAAGGAAGGGGACAGTGGGAGTTACCACGGCTGACAAGCCCACTGCAGGACTGGACTAGACTCCAGAAGGCAGGCCCTCACCACCCCATGCTTCGGTTTCTCATCTATACCTCACAAAATCACCCCAGATGAGGCGAGGTCACAGTGAAGATTACACGTGACAAGGCCTATAAAAAGAATTTATCATCTCCTAGCTCCTACTAATATTACTTCTACTTCCCCAAGAATAGATCAAATTCTAAATGTGAGAACAATTAAAAAATCAAGTCCCATCTGAACCCTGGACCCTCTCAAGAGGGAATGTGCACTGGGTAGTTGACTTAGAACGACAGGGACAGAATACCTGGCAGGGAATACTCTGGACGGCCGGCTGCACTGAAGTCCACTGTCACTGCTCCAGAGCTGTGTGTGTTTTGGGAGAACACAGTGGAGGGGCCAAGCATCTTCTACCCACAAGCACCCTGTGTTTCCAGGTCTCCTTTGTCACCAGAAGGCAGAATTAGCCTAACTTAACCCTGGAGTCACAGCTGAGACCTTCCCTTTTCGTAAGTCTAGGGACACCTGAGAACAAAGCCTTTGTCTGTGTTATTACAAGAAGGAAAAGAAGGTAGGAATTATGAAAGAAAAAAATAAAAGCAACCCCCCCACACACAGTGTGTGTGCAAGCTGAGCCCTCCTTGCCCTGGTAAAACAGATCCATGGCTATTTTTGGCGTTGTCTTAAAAAGGCAAAGGACGGATGGCCTGGTGAGTGCCAATATGCAGAACCAAACCCCTTTCTCAGCTCAGGGCTCAAAATATACCTCAGCAGAGAGGTGCCAACTCTAGCTGCCAGTGTGCAGAGAGAGGCCATAGAAGGTCAAAGGAGCACCTTCCCGTCACATGATCCTTGGTCCATAGTATTTTTAAAACAGCTTAGCAGGGGTTGGGGATTTAGCTCAGTGGTAGAGCACTTGCCTAGCAAGCACAAGGCCCTGGGTTCAGTCCCCAGCTCCGAAAAAAAGAAAAAAAAAAAAAGCTTAGCAACCAGCTTCAGCCAGTTTCCCTCTAGCACAATGGAATTAGTATGTAATAAAATGATGTTTCGGCCATCCACAAAGGACATCACTTCCCACCAATCAGCATGCACCAGAATCCCAAGGCCGCAAAGGCTGTGATGCTGGGGAGAAGACAGAGTGCTGACCTAGCAGGGCAGACCAGGCTTCGGGGTCTGGCTGCCAAGCACAGGGCACATTTTGATGAGGCTCTGTAACCAGACCTTTTGTGGACCAGACAAACCCCTCTGCAGCAACCTGGCTCTGATATGTAAATGAGGGGGAACACAGGCAAACCCCAACATCCCCAAGAACAGCTCCTTTCCTCACTGGCTTGGGCAGGTGAGCACACAGGAAAGCTGTGATCCTCATGTGAGATCCGCCAAAGGCGCCCCTGACTCCAGACAATGGCCACGTGGCCATAGGTAGGTAGTGTGAGTTTTCTGAAACTACAGCTTTGGGAAGAAACTAAAACTGCCTGTGACACCAAACTACAATAGGACACAGAACGTGTACAGAATGAGAGGACTCTGCAAACTTAGTTTAAAAAGAAAAAACTGCCACGCTGAGCAGACAGGAGAAAAATCACAAGTCGACAACACACATTTCAAGTGATTTTTACAGCCACTCGCGATCCAGCAGAAAAGGCAGCCCAAGTGCTCCACACACATGTACTGCACACGCGGGGACTGAGCCGGGCCATCGCTCATGGTGGCTCCTGCAGCATGTTGGTAGGCTTTTAACAAACCACGCTTCACTGGACCCTAATCTGCTGAGATGTCACGCCCCATTTCCATCTTGACATCCATCATGCTTCAATTAAAAATTAGTAAGCACCCCAAATCCCAGACCCATTCTCTGAGGGGTCTGTGGTCCAGGCGATCCCAAGGCTGGCTCCACATGAGGCGGCACCTTTCAAGCCATACCATGAAGCTATGGAAGTTAACCCTGAAAGGCCTGGCTCTAAGAAGGGAAGTCCTTCATGTCCCATAGAAGAGCTTTAAAATGCAACAAGTTGGGATTGGGATTTAGCTCAGTGGTAGGCGCTTGCCTAGCAAGCGCAAGGCACTGGGTTCGGTCCCCAGCTCCAAAAAAAAAAAAAAAAACAAAAAAAAAAAAAAAAAAAAAAAAAAAAAAAAAAAAAAAAAAAAAAAAAAAAAAAAAAAAAAAAAAAAAAAAAAAAAAAGGAGAAAAAAAAAAATTAATTTACAATAAAAAAAAAAAAAAAAAAAAAAAAAACAAGTAATAAAAACAAAAATTTTCTAGACTATTGTTATGTCCTAAATCTCCCCTTGGTAGAAACAAAAATTCTGCAGCATGCTTCCCACACACAGGAAAACCTGGCACAGCCTGAGGACAGGCTACGTCAGTCTCCTGCTGGGTGACCCTACTTATTCAAAGGTGACCTAGGGGTCAAGTACGGAGCAGGGGAGACCAGCATTCCTGATGCCATCTGGTCACACACACCCCTGCAGCCCCAGTTTCTCAAAAGGGTGGGTTGGGCATATGGACCTTCAAAAGGTTATTATAAAAAATCAGACGGAAATTCTGCGCTCAGATGTAGGCACAGAGAAGTATGCAAGGTTTCCATTACTGCGACCAAATTCCTGCCACAGCTTAGAGCTAGGACATGTTTCTTCTGGCTTGTGGTTTTAGAGCTCTCTCTCTGTACATGGTCGGTTAGCTCTGGGACACTTAGGTCTGTGGTTGGGCCAAACACCAGAACTTGTAGTGGGGTAAAGCTGTTCACCTCATGCATACAAGACCAAAAAAAAGGGGGGCTGGGGCAGGGTCCCCGCACCTCCTTCACTGTCTTGCCCACAAGGCTAACTTCCTTCCACTCATCTCCACCTCTTAAGGTTCCGCTGCCTTCCAGCAGTGCCATCAGCAGAAGAGCAAGCCTTCCATGTATGGGACCCTTGGGAGGTCTTTAAAAACCAAACCCTAACTGTTGGGCACAGTCATCGACTGTTAGCTCCTACCCTCAGCCCTGCTCTCCCTGTCCCTCTCCCCCTTTGCAGAAGACAGAGCGAAAAGAGGAGTAAGCTCAGGTGCCAGGGCAGATGTAGTCTGTGGCACTCTGCCCTAGGCCTGTGCAGCCTGCATAGGCGGCCTGAGGCCGAACCCTGACCGGCATTTGGTGGAGCGCAGCTCTCAGCCTCTCCCTCCCTCCCTCCCTATCATGCTGGATTCCTCCCTGAACCTAAGGGCATCTGCAGCAAAGCTACACACATCTCAGAGATGAGCGATGAGGGGGCCCAGGGGAGATCTGTCTGCAGCTGTAGCACGATCTTCAGTTGCCATAAGAACAAAACAGCCCGTTAAACACCCAGAGCCACCAGAAAACGTGCGCTCACCCTCTCGTGCTTCCAGGGCAGGCTTATTTCAAAGCCACAGCAATAACTGAGCTGACCGTCAGCCAAGCACACCTTCACACAGAGCTTAAAAGGCAACTCTCAGAGCTGAGCAGAGGGGGACCTGGCCACACCTCCAATTTTGGCCTCCCTCATCTACACAGAACCAGGCACAGACTGCTGACCAAGAAAAAGTCAACACTTCTCAGAGTGCACTTGGCAGAGCACACAATATTCAGAGAGTGGTGGATGGGACAATCACTACAACTTCAAGTCTCTGCCTCTCTGGCTTCCTAGATGTCACTGCCATCCCAACATAACTTGCTTGTGTGCATGCATGCATTTATGTATATGTGTTTGTATGTGTGTGCGCTCACAAGGACATTGCGATTATGCATGCATTTATGTATATGTGTTTGTATGTGTGTGCGCTCACAAGGACATTGCGATTATCTTTTTTATACCCACTTTCTCTTTCTCAGCATGAGCCACCGTGTGGCTGGCTCTCTCACAGAGCTATTAAGCTCCTGAAACAACACCTCCCCCAGTTGTGAGGGTTCCCCCCCAATTCCTGTTCACAACCCCTACTACTGACCTGTGTTTGTCTCACACACCTGCTCACAGCTGGAGCTCTGGGCCCTATAAACAGAGACTGCTGCACTGGGGACTTGTAGGCTGCTGGGAAAGCTTTATCTGGGGGCTATGGAAATCTCCTCCTATCAAATTGTTTTCCTGGTAAGAATGTTCTCAGTCCCAACGACAGAATCAAAGTAAATGAGCAGAGCAGATGAAGGCTGAAAACCCCTGCTTTCAGGGATGCCTCATTGCTTCAGATCCAGGAAGACAGGGGACACAATGGGAAAAGCAGACTTGGCTCCAGAGCCCCATTAAATCATTTAGGTAAGCGGGAAGGCCTCCTGGGGGCTGATTTCAATTATCCTGCAGCTCTACAAGGTTGAGTATTTTAGTATTTTCAAATAATACCTCAGTGCCAGCTCGTCCGCAGCAACATTTTAAAGCCCGTTATTTTATATGTTTAAATTTTAAAAAAAAGTTTAAAAAAGAGCTGAATACTTTAAAAACAATGTAATAAAACTTGTTGTTACACCTTTCAAACTAGAAAGGACACTGCTGGTCTAGGCTGGCTGAGGAAGCTGGCCCAGCATGGGTGCCGGGTTAGCTACCTTTGTGGAGGCCTGCAGAGGTGTGGCCCAAGTGCAAACTCTCAGAAACTGAAGCAGGTAAGTCAGGGAAGGGGTCATAATAATTAACTTTATAATCAATGTGTATCGTGGACTTTATCAATACAGATGGGCTCAGAGTGAGGTCACCATATGAAACTCATCTTCTCCGTAGGAAAAGTCTCACAGCCCAGGGGCGGGGTGTGGCCTGGGAGAGAAAATGTTTCCTGTGTTTTGAATTCCCCACAAAGCGCTCAGAAGACAGCAACTGTGTGCCGCCCTCACTCGGCTTGAGTGAGAGCATATGAGGGGGGTACGCACCAGGTCGATCAGATCGCTGAGGTTTTTCTCAATCTGCTGTGGAGGCAGGCGCCTCATCAGGTCCAAGGCGCAGTCCAGCTGCTGGTCGCTCTGTGGAGGAACAGAGAAGAGCATCTGAGTATCTGCGCAATCCTAAGAGCTCCTTTGGAAGGCTTTCGTTCCTTCTGTGCTGCGTGCTCAGGATACTCTGAAGCCCCGAGCCCTCTGGTGTACCCTTTGCTAGGCCTGTATGGGCCTGCAGCCTGGAGGGGCGCTGTGCAGATGCCTGCTGCCCTGTACAGAGCAGCCTGTCTGGGTGGGTGAGATCCTGAAGAGGAGAAAGAAGAAGGCAGCCCACCAACCCTCCTATTCAGCAGAGCTGGCGGCTACAGCGGCCAAGTCCCAGGCTGGTTCTACAGTAAGCAGATTCGTGGAGACAGTTACAGCGACCTCTGCTTTAAGCTGAAGAGGAACACCATCAGGTGACACTGCCAGGCCAGGGCCGCTGATCACTGTATCAGAAAGAAGGAAGTAAAGAACGGGGCCAAGGTGCACGATGAGATTACAAGTGCATCCCTCGGCGCCTACAGAGCTTCCCAGGCCGCTTTGCAAACTGCTCTAAAACCTGAAGCACTGAAAGTCAAGAGCTTGGGGCAAGCTGGCTGGAAGGAAAAGCACCTGCCACCAAACATGGCCACCTGAGTTTGGGACTGACACAGCAGGAGGGAGGGACTGACTGCTCATGAGTAGTCCTCTGACTTCCACAAGTGCATCTTGGCATGTGCACACGTGCACAAACACAAAATGAATGAATTAACCTTGAGAAGGCCTCACTCTAGCCAGTAAAATACAGCACAGAGAACTAGGCCACCTGCTGCCCTGGGTACTGGGTGCTAACTCCACTCTCGTCCCCTGAGCACCTTTCCAAAGTTACACACGGTGTGCTCTTCATCCCCTACTGACACTCAGGGAGGCCCCTGTGCACCATGCACCACAGATACACAGAAATAATCAAGGGTGGGGTGAGGGAGAGACAAGGCTGAGTGGGGCAAGAGCAGTGAAGAGCAAAGGGGACTTGGTGCACAGTGGGCCCAGCAGAGTTAGACCTGGGACTACGTGAGGAAAGTATGCCTGGGAGGACGGAGAGGACAGGGTCGGGATGAGGTGTTCTGAGGGCAGGCAGCCATGAGAATCCCCAACACTAAGGGGCTTTGATTTGTATCTCATTCCTGCTCTGGTCCAACTCAGGACTCTTGAAAGCCTCATATGAGCAATCTAGAGTCTCACAGAACACACACAGGAATCCTCAGAACGCCACGTTTGGCTCTAATGAGCTACATACAGCCATCTGGACTCTACTAACCACAGCAAGCATGAGCAGGGGCCTACTTCGTATCCACCACAGACATGGCACAGAGCTATCTGGAGCCAATCCTATTTTCACATATACATATATGGCAGACTGTTAATTAAATAAAAAGTCTGTCCCTTGCTCAAGATCGTTACACACGATCATGCATTCTCAGAGAACAAACTCGAAAGGAAACAGAGCATCCCTAGCCCCTGCTGTTGCTTTTTTACTGAGGCATTCAATCACCATGACCAGGAACTTCTGCCTTATACCATGCACTTTCATGGCAAGCTATATCAGCCAAGGCCACAGTAGCATGGACTTGGCTCATGGGCATAGGAAGCTACTGTAACATGTCCCGGGTACAGCAGAGAGAGCTCACTGACTACAGAAAGGCATCTCCATTCTTAGAGCCTTGGGCCAGTTTCTTCACCTCCACCAGCCTCCACTGTGCACAGATAGGGGAAGGAATCTGGGTAGCCTTCTCAGAGTGTATAGACTTGGGTAATAATGTATACAGGGTCTCAGCACACAGCAGCAGTATGTGTTTAATACCTGGAGCATCTTATATAAATACCATTCAGACCTCACAGATGTAAGACATTGGTCTAAGGGGCTGGAGAGACAGCCCAGAGGTTAAGAGCATGTGTTGCTCTTCCAGAGACCAGAGTTCGATTCCCAGCACACACGCCAGGTGGGTCACAATAACCTTAACTCCAGCTCCAGGGGACCCTTTATAATTCTGACTTCTGGGAGCACTTGTATGCCCTGTGTTCAATATCCACAATAAATGGTGGCACCACCTGCAATTTTAGCATTTGGGAGGTGACAAGAAGCTCACAAGTTCACTGTCATTGTCACCTATATAGTGAACTCAAGACCATCCTGAGACACATGAGACCCTGCCCCCAAATAAGAGGTTGGGCCGGTGCTGGAGAGATGGCTCAGTGGTCAGGAGCACATGCTGCTCTTGCAGAGGACCTGGGTTCAGCTCCTAGCATCCTTGTGAGGAGGCTCACAAATGGCGACAACTCCAGTTCACGGGCATCTAACGCCTCTGGCCTCTGAGTATGCATACATGAACATGTACACATATATGTATGTGTGTAAATACATGTAATTTTAAACAAAGACTGGAAACTCTAAATGATTCAATTCAAACTAGTGTTTCTCACCCAGAGATGACTTCTGTGGGACTAGCCACCTGACCTTTATTCCAGGACACATGAGAACGCTCTGCCTGGCATGATGGGAAGGAAGGGGTTGCTGCCAGGACTAATAACCAGGGGTCAGGAATCCCACTCAACATCCAACGACATAATAAAGGACAACTTCCCCACAACTGCCTGGCTAACTGAGTCAGCTTTTGTTTTGATTTTTGTGGGGGGAACGGGGAGCTTGCTCCTAGGACCCAGGTCAGAGCAAGGGCCCTCTTCAGAAACACCGGCATGCATTTACCCAAGACCACTCAGGCCCTAAAAACTTGTGAGTTTTGGAAAACAGACATTAACAATTTCCCCAGAAAGCTAAAGAAAATGTCTACATATGTAAGCCACGCTCATTTACAACTGTAACCCAGGTACACTGGGACGTGTGGAGACAGAAAGGCCAGCACGCAAGAGCACCATTCTGGTCTCTGGGCAGCCACTTCAGACCCCAAAAGCCCAGCGCCACTCTTCAACCCCAAGGTGCCTCTACAGAAGGCCTTGTCTGCAGACTGTCAGAGTGCACCCGCTGCAGGCCAGTCCTACCCCACTCATCTCACTTCATCTCATGGGCTCTGTGCTGTCCCAATCCATCCTAATTGGAAATGTTTCACAACAGATTTCTGGGGCTAAGGATGTTTAACTCACATTAGGTTAGGAAATGACTAAATGCTTCCCCTAAGTGAAGCAACATGGGAAAACCTACTGACAGCCCATAAAGTTAAAATTAGAGTGGAGTGGACAGGAGCCACTTGCTAGGAGTCACACCACCAAGCCTGGGGGTCCAAAGGAGCAGCATCAAGAAAACAGGGTGGTGGGGAACAGTCCCCTGTGGACAACCCAGGAGACACCCCCATTTTCATGAGGTCCAGAAACAGGTATGGGTGAACTTGTCTGCTCTACATGGATGTACGTGCACCTCAAACCACTGCAGCAGCCTAAGAACAGTGAGTGTAGAATTCGTAACTGTGGGAAGAGTTACACAGGCACAGGAAACAGAAGACTATGCTGTCCGGGCCTTGCAAGACATGCTGTGAAGCATCAAACTGTGCTAATCTGTTACTCATGTAGTCGGACAGACAGACAGACTGATACATACATATATGTACACATATATTAATATTTACTTTATGTATATGGATGTATTGCCTGCATGTATGTCTATGCACATGCCTAGTGCCAATGAATGTCAGGAGAGGGCATCGATCCCACAGGACTGGAGTTACACGTAGTTGAGTCACCTTGTGGGGTCTGGGACTCCAACCTAGGTCCTCTGAAGAGCAACAAGTGCTCTTAACTGCTGAGCCAGCTTCCCAGCCCCTAAATAAAGTCCTAGGAAGAAACACCACAGGAGCAAGTGAACATGGGGTTCAGCAGAGGAGTGAGTCTTTCCTGTGAGATGCCCCCTAAATGGACGTCTCCTTCCTCCTCCTAAGAGCAGATGCCCTGCCCATCTATAAAACCATCCTTTTGAGGGGTTGGGGATTTAGCTCAATGGTAGAGCGCTTGCCTGGCAAGCTCGAGACCCTGGGTTCGGTCCCCAGATCCGAAAAAAAAAGAAAAAAGAAAAGAAAACAAAACAAAACAAAAAAACCATCCTTCTGGATCCATTAGTTAATAACTGGGCATGGAGTGCCAACCTGAACTTGGCCTGAGGCATGAGATTTAGTCCCAGTTATCACAGAGATAAGCAGTCAGGCACTGTGGTATGAGCACATGATGGGGACACAGCAGATGCAGGCATAGCAGACACAGTGGTTTAGCCTTGTTCCTGCACCCATCTTCTTAGGCTGCCCTCCCTAACAGTTACTTCTTTATTATTTATATGCATACACTGTAGCTGTCTTCAGATGCACCAGAAGAGGGCATCAGATCCCATTACAGATGGTTGTGAGCCACCATGTGGTTGCTGGGAATTGAGCTCAGGACCTCTGGAAGGGCAGTCAGTGTTCTTAACCGCTGAGCCATCTCTCCAGCCCCTCGAATTTACTTCTTATTTTGCAAACTGCAAGTCCTTGACTAAAATGGCTTCTTGCAAGCACCCTCCTTCAGAAAGCTGGCTTTCTGGGCTTCCCCTCCCACCACACTGGTGGTCATGGGGGGGTGGGGGGATGAAAAATAAGTAGCCAAAGAAAGGCTGTTCCACCACACGCACCTTCCACAGCTCTCTGCCCATTCAGTTAGTCACTCGGAAATTATTTACTGTCGCCTAGGTAACGAGCTCTGTTTTTGATGCTCAATAGAGAATACAAAGTCTCTGGTCTTTACAGAGCTTACAGTGCAGGGGGAAAAAGTGAAAGTCAATTAGGAA
Source organism: Rattus rattus (assembly GCF_011064425.1). NCBI lineage: Eukaryota > Metazoa > Chordata > Mammalia > Rodentia > Muridae > Rattus > Rattus rattus. The sequence continues at coordinate 18,962,842 of NC_046154.1, forward strand.
AGAAACCTCACCGGGGCAAGAGCTGGAGGGTTTGGAAGGACACAGTGCCAGCTTCTGCCAGCTTTCCCATAACTTTAAAAGTCACAAAGCTGCCTAAATTACCTGGCAACAAGTAAAATGATGTCCACATAAGTGAGAACTAAGAGTCACATCAAATACCACAGGCTAAAATAATCGGAGAGTACGGCGCCTGAGTGTCATCTGGTCTTCTGCACACAGCCAAACCTGCCCTGCTAAACAGACACAGAGACACAGTTCCCAGGGAGATCATCAGCAAAGTAAGCACCATCAGTCCCTGTGCAGGGCACACCAAGAGCCCAGCTGTACACTGCACACACTCCCCCAGCGATGCTAAATACAGCCGGACATAAAGCCCACTGCTCAAGCCAGACGACTCCCAGGGGCAGTGGGGATGGGGGGGTATGTGATTCTGTACCTGGGGCAGCACCCAGGGGCCTTGCCGGGCCACAGAACCTCCACAGTATAAAAGGAAGAGAGGCTGATGAGACCTTGCCCTGCTGCCCTGAGGGCCAGCACAGCACAGAGAGGGGAGGGATGAGCCGCTGTGGAGTGGGAGGTGACCAGGCCTTGTAATGAGTGACCTGTACTCAGTTACTCCCAAGCTTCTCACAGGCACCTTCTGCCTTAGCTTGGACCAGGTTTAGAGCCCCATAACCCCATCAGTGTGGCTCTTGTCTCTTGTTAGGGGGAAGGTCTGTGTTTTTGTATTACCTTCCTGGATTCTTTAAAATCCACTGCTCTGTGTAGGTTTAGGAGTTCCTGAAGAGTCCACAGAGGAATGTCACCACCCTGTGAGTCTGAGACATTTCCCAAAGTCAACCCTAGGTAGGCGCTCTACGCTATCCAGCATGCCTGGTCAGCCTCCCTGCTACTGGACTCACATGTGCCCACGGCACTTTCTTCTCGGAAGTGGGGTGTGTCTTGTGACTGCTTTGGCAATCCTACAGCAAGCCTGACCTTGAGTGACTTCTGAGGATAGATGAGACTGGCAGCTTCTCTCTACAGAAAAAGCAGCCCAGACCCTATAAGACAGGCCCTAAGCCCGAGCAGTATGTCTAGCTCCCACTGTGACTACACCAATACAAGCCCCTGAGACAAAATGGCCTGGTCAAGGTGTCTCTGAGCTGATGACCACAGACACTACTCTGAAGGGACGTTGGAGACATTGGGGAAATCTTGGGTAATCTTGTTGGATTGCAGTAGCACAGTTTCTTGCAATAACCACTGGGGGGCAGTCTCACTAGAGATGAGCCTTGGGGAAGAACAGACCAGCAAGGGGCCTGCTCACACATGCTCAGAAGGTGGCAGAGTCAGCACTTAATGGGCAGAACAGAGAGGGTGAGGTGGTGTCTAGGAGACAGGAGAGGGGTTGAAAAGCTCAGAGTGCATGCAGTCTGGGCATCCTTTGAAACATGGAATACCTAATCCTGGGGAGAACCAGGCGCTCACACTGGTACTTCCAGGCGGAAGTGGGCCTGGTCTTCCTGACTCCGGTGGCATCTGTATGTAAACAGAGCCTGCAGAGCTGGCTTACATTCCAGAGAGGTTTAGTGAACACTCACTTCACAGACTGCACGGTAAGCCGTTGGCGCCTGGAGGCTGGGCTGACTTACCACAGACTTGTGGTGTCTCACTTGACCAGGACTGGCCTCCAGGACAGTCTTGTGACCCAGCGAGCAATTGTTTAGCAGAATCTGTTTTCTGCCTTGGAACACAGCACAGTTTGTGCTGAGGGCTATTTGGGAGAGAATGGAGGGCAAACCCAGCCTCCATGTCAGGTCACTCTGGAAAAATGCACATTTTGGTTTAATAAAATGAGAAGTGATTTTTCTATTGAGTAACGGCCCCTGGAGGCACACTGATGACAGTGGCCCAGACTGTGATCCTTAGGATGGCATGTTTCCATGGAAAATCCACTGAGGGGACAAAACAACATCTGCTTCGGGCAGAAGGTAAGTCCCTGAAACTTTGGGGTCTACTGCACACTGTCATGGATGGGTCAGTGACATCTTCTAAAACAGGCTAAAACAAACATCCTGGACATGCCAGGAACCATTCAGCACTGTCTTGGACCATGCAGAGTCCCTAGAAGATGGTAATGTCTCAGGAAGAAGGAGCTCAGGTCTCTGAATGGCCTGCCAGCTCATGTGCAAGAAATAATTCCCTGCTCTACCTTGGCCAAAAAACTGCGAGCAGCACGGTGCAGGAGCACTGTCATTTGACAGTACCTCCTCCTCACACTGCAGAACTCTCAGCGGGGCACAAGGACATAGCTTCCCTGCCAGGACTCGCTCGGGGCACTGCAGGGCCCATTCTTCCCTGGTTTCTGTCTAACTAGACACAGGCTTTCCATGCCGGCTGCCAAGGGTCTCCAGGAAGGAGGGGTGCCAAGTCACCCCGCACCAACTAAGGAGGATAGACTTGAAAGCTGACATCCGCCCCACATGACCCCTGCCTTGTGTGCCATTGAGTGACAGTTCTGTAACGCTGCAGTGAGAGGAGGGACAGAAAGACAAGGATGGACTAACTCCACAGTTGCTGTCAAGAGGTCCTCCCTGGAGCACTGTGCAGCCTGCTCCCTGATGCCTTCTCATCCATCTGTCCCACAGGTTGCAGTTGAGACCAGGTGACGACTTGAGCCATCTCCCTATTTCCTGATGTTTCCAAGTCCACCTGAGGTTATCAGCACCGTTCCAACGTGACAGGCTTAGAAGAGTCCCAAGACGCCTAGACATCTGACCCAACAGTGGGAATTTCCATGTGCGTCTGTGTCCAGTATGTTTATTCCGGTGGAAACTTAGCAACCTGTACACGGCTCCTGTCCAGCTCTCCAGCCACCACTGATGGGCCTTCCCTCACATGGTCCATGGGAACCAAAGCCTCCGAACGAGTCACCCTCAGCTGTGCTGCTGTTGCAGCATCAGCTCCCACCCGGAGAACTCAGGGTCGTTTCTCCATGGAGACTGGAATTCACTCTGCAAGGCTGCTGGAAAGGTAGAGGTCTCAGAGAGGAACAGGTCCCCAGCATCTCCGGGAGGAATGGCTGTGTCGGTATCTTTTGACACCAGACTTCACTTGCAGCAAGCAGGTCCACTTTTGGGCTCTTCTACCTCTGTGGAAGGCAGATGCCCTTCTTGTACCCTCCTCTTCAACACAGATGGTGGCCACCCATCCCACCAAACGTGTTCTGGTGGTGCTTACAACTCAACCCCACCAGTGCTCCTACAGAGGACAGCTGCCTACTTTCCATGCCTTGGACTTACTAAGGCAACAGGGATGGCAGAGAAGAGAAACACCCAGGTCAGGTGGCTGTGCCACCCACTGCTAGCACATTCTTATGAGCAAGCTGGCTGACCTGGAGCAGAGTCTCTCGCAGGAGCAACTCGATCACCTGTCCAGGCTTGAACACAGAGCTGTTACATTGAGCAGGGTCTCAGAAGTTTCTAGCTCCATAGACGGACAACTCCACAGCAAGTGAACCAGGACCCAAACGCAGATGTGTGCTTAGCACCTGCTTATAGGCTAACCATGAGCAGGAACTTAGGGTGAAACTGGGCTGACTTCCTCCCCACAGTCCCTTAGAAGTTCTGTCGGGAAGACTGACGCCTGGGCTCACAGGAAGGAGATCAGAGAGGGGAGGAGAGGCAAGCAGACAGCGTGCTTCAGGCCACTCAGGAGTTTGCAGGTGAACTAGGTGAACTACTCACTGTGCTCCTCAAGACATGGTGGCTCATGCCTTTAAACCAAGCACTTGGGAGGCAGTGATACTTCATGAGTTCGAGGCCAGCCTGGTCTGCAGCATAAGTTGCAGGACACAGAGAAACTTTGTCTTAAAATTAAAAACAAAAAAACCAAAATCAAACAAAAACAAAAAAACCTCAATGTACAAACCAATTTCAAAAGAAAAGGGAAAGGAAGTAGCCTGCATCTGCTGCTGAGCGCTGAGGACTAGGCCTATGTCCTGGGGGCGGTGCCAGCTTCACAGGTCAGTCAGAAAGCTCAAGCCAGTTGGCTAAAGCCAGAGCACTGTGACACTGAGACAGAGACTGGCCTCCAGATCCAAACATTCCACAGAGGCCATTAACCAACAGTATCCAGTCTAGCATTAACTTCCTGTAACAGCCTGCCGGCTCAGAGAATCAATCAGCAACAGTGAGGGTCTTCTCCCAGGCAGGGTGGGGAGGGGGTGGGGGAGCAGTTCCACCACTAATCTGTCTCCTTGGATTACAACCACAGTCTCACACACCACTACAGGTGATTTCTTAGAAACACTAAAGCTTTTTGGAGACAGTGTCCCTGGTTGATGGTTTCCTGGCCCCTTTAGAAGAGTCCACAGGGCGCCATCACCTATGGTCTGTTCATTAATGGTTCACAGATGTCTCCAGCTGCTGCCTCTACACGATCCTGGCTGGTTTCATGTAACCAGCGACTAATCCCTCCACTTTGTCAACTGGCAGCTAGACACATAATTAGGGGCAATCCCAAGATGTCTTCAATAGATGGCATGTGTGCTGTCCACATCAACTTCAATGGTATGGGAAACTCAAGAAGACTGCTCACAAGCCAGACAATTAATCCAGAGTGTCCCTGTACTCCAAACCTGGAAGAAAACTGTTTGGAAAAAGGTCTGCACGTGCACTGGCCGAGAGAACTCAACTCCTTTTGTAGCAGGGGCAGCTGACTGACAAGAACCTTAAACATATTCATGAGGTAGCCTGGATACAATTCATAGTATTTGGAGTTTTTTTAACCTAATATGTTTTACATAATATTTCTCCCAATAAAGCACTTTCAAAGGTGGGGGTGGAAGTATGGCGGGTCAGCTCCCGTCAGCCAACAGCACAAACAGGTCCCAAAGCAGCAATACATGAGGGGGAGCGGGGGAAGCTCCATCAACCCAAGCGTTTACCTACAAGTAAAACGGGGCTGTTTCTTGATTGAGGTCTAAAAGAAGGCTTGAAAGGAACACAATACTTGTGCATCAAATAAGCACTGGGTGGGCAGGAATGCAGCTCAGAGGTAAAGTGGCTTCTCAACCCACATGAAGCCCAGGGTTCGAGTCCCAGCACAGCAAAAAATAACAACGACGACACATGGCTATTTTAAAACATTTTTAAACTTTCAACTCACACCCACATTGCACACATGTGCATGACGTACTGATCAGATCGAGGCTTCTCTATGCAGCCTGCCATGCACGTCTTTCACAGGGTCATTCAGAATCCTTTCCTAGCTCCTTCCAGTACACAATTAGCTGCAGTCGCCCGCCATGCTGGGGAACACTGGCGTTCTAGGCAAATGCACTTGGTGATTTCTTTCTACTTCCCAGGCCTGTGTTTGAGGACCCAACTTTTGAGCATTGGAAAACTTACCCAACTTTCAAGCATTACTGTCTGCTTGTCCCCACTCAAAGGGTAGATGCCACCCTCAACTGTCAAACAAGGTACAGAACGGCAGGCACCAGAATCCTGCAAGAACCTGTCCCCACGCCTCTCCACTGTGTCAACAAAGCTCTGCTTGCTGATGGGTACCTAGGATGCAACACTTTACCAAATCTAGACTAAGACCTGGCCTCTCTTCTGGTTCCTGTCATGCCCTACAGGGCAAGGAGATGCCAAAAAGAAGGAAAAGATACTTCCCGGCTTTACTGTTCAAGACCTAAGGCAGCCTGGCAAATCTGTGGGACGTAGGACAGGAAAGGGCGTCAAGCCTACACCTGTGCCATCCAAGCAGCGGGGTCTCGACAAGTCTGTCACCTTCCTGGTCCGTAATTCTTTCCTCGTTAAGTACAAATGACCGTGCTATGTCCAGTGCAAGGTTACTGGGAGGCAATGTCTAAGAAGCACCTGGAAAGAAACGCACACCATCTAAAACCTGAGGAGAAGCAGGAATTGCAAAGACCCTCTTACAGCTGATCCCGTCTGGTGCCAGGCTCCAATGTTTCTAAAGCCACACCTGCCTCTGCTTACCAGTTAACATTATCTGAAGTGTATAAGTAAAGAGCCCCCAACACGGGCTTGAAAAAACAGTCACAAAGCTAATCATCTTGGTTCTTCATTAAACCAAAGCTTTCTCTCCAAGAGGACCTGGTGTCCCTCCATCTGCAGACACGGCCCCTCTGAGCTGGTACTCACATGCCTTGCCAGCAAGCCCCACCAGCAGAGGCTTGAAGCCCCTCCCCCATCCTCTAATGAATGCTGAGGACAGGGTTTTGAGGGAAGCTGTGAAGAGAAAGAGTCGAACAACCAAGAATGGACAGAAAGAGGTAGACAAGCAGGCACCAAGCCTGGGCATTAACCATCGGGCTACTGCCTAAAGCAGCACTGATGGCGTCAGGACAGCTTCCACTAAGCCAGAAGTGGCAGGCTCCACCTCACAGCCAAGAAGACATCAGCAAAACTACAGCTACAGCTTTGTATGTGTGTGTATGCAGTTACACACGCAGAGGCACAAATGTACATGTGCGAACTAGGAGACAAGCTTTCTTACCTTAGAATTTAGACAAGGCTCCTCGCTGGCCTAGGACTTACTAAGTAGGCTATGGGGTCCAGTCCACAACCCCAAAGGATCTGCCTGCCTCCACCTCCTTGCTGGGACTGTAGCATACCCCAGGTGCGCCGTGAGCCCATGCTCCCTGTCCTAAGACCCTGCCATCTGTTGGTGACATTTCCACAGGAGGAGCAGCCAGTTACTCAACATCTGGGTCGGTACCACTGAGCTGCAGAGAATGCGGGCAGTACTCTGGGCAAGGAATGATGTAAGAGAAAGGTCTGCATTCACATGTGGACCCCACCAAATCTGTGGGAATGACCTGGGGCAGGCCTCTAAACAACAAGCCAAAGTCTTCCCTAGAAACTAAGAGTAGTAATGTCCCTGCTCTGTGCCTTTCTTTTAAGAGGAAATGGGGGTGACTAATACATACCTGGGACATTCAATGTTCAATGACCTTTACATGTGAGTCAACAGGAAATAGAGAGGCAATGAGAAGATTAAAAAGCCTCACTTCTCAAACTGAAGGCCTCTGGCCACCTCTAGGAAACAATGCTGATTCTCCAATATAGCTCATCCCATGTGACCTGGAGACCAGGAGATCCATGACCTGGATAGTTCTAAGGCGGACCAAAGGGGTATGGATTAGCTTCCTGACTTGGACTCTACATGTACCTGTAAGAATGGAACCACAGGGAGGCTAGGAGAACCAATCTCTACAGACCCCAAAACTCAGTTTCCCAGAATGGCACTTCCCATCCCAAGGCAGATAAACTCTCATCCAGATACAAATGCCGTGTGACAGCTTTCACTAATGGTGAACAACCTCAGTTGGGAATATAGCTCACCTGTCACAGGCCAGCAGTCACAAGGCCCTGAGCTAGATCCCCAGTGTTGACCCCTTAAAACTTGACAATGTTGCAGGCCTCTGAGAGCAGCAGAGGGAGAGACTGAAGGAAAGGTGGAGGCCTGAGACCCCATCCTAACACATAGATAAACATGGCTGTCAGGGCTACATGCAACCCCAGAGAACCGGGATACACACACAACCCCACCGAGCACACTTTCCCAACCAGCATAGGAGTAATTTCCAAGAAAGAGAATACACAGTGCCTCAACTGCTTCTACCTCTCTGCCCTGAGAATGCCTGAGCTGCCTGGGTACCTTCTGCAGGGTGAGACTTGGTGTGAAAAGGGGGAACCCCACATCAGGGGACAAGGCACAGTGGCAGCAGGTTTACTGTCACAGCAAGATGACCTAGTACCGCAGTGTTAGATAGAAAGGCATCTATCCGAGATCCCCGCACCAGCACACAGAAACCAGATAAGCTGTTACCCAGGGCCTCAGCAAAGCCAGCTTCAAAACTCACCCATGACACAAAGAAAAAACATCTTTGCTTTGCCAAGTTCCTTTGATACTTTGCTCATAAATTCTGTGCCAGATAGAACAGGGCCAAGTTCAGGGGAGCAGAGGGAGGTGTTCTGCTCAGCTTTCTGCTCACGGAGAGGTAGAAGGCATTCCTCTCCTAACCTGACCCCCCAGAGAACAAGTGTTTGGATGGCCAACAAATGCTTGGCTCTGTGTAGAGTCCCCAGATAGAGAATCTATCCATCCATCCATCCATCCATCCATCCATCCATCCATCCATCCATCCCCCATCCATCCATCCATCCCCCATCCATCCATTCCCCATCCATCCATCCCCCATCCATCCACCCACCAGTATTGTTCTCACCCACCACCTCCCAGGGCAGGAGAGGGACCGAGGCACATGGCTCCCAGGTCATTCTCCTCATCTGAAGGTCCGTGGGAATGCTACGGAAACCCTCGTCACAGTTCTGCCAGGTGGAATAACTGCTTCGGGAGAGCTGGAGAAGTGGGGAGTGCAGGCCCCACATGACACAGGGGACAGGCAGGTGTTACGGCTATCCTAGTGACCCTATTGCACTCTGAAAACATGCACAGCTCTGTGCTTGAGGTGGGTGCTCAGGCAGGAAGTGGAGTACCCCTGTGCACCTCAGTAATGTGATGCTCCCTGCAGCTTTGGGAAGGAAGACTGTAATGAAAAAAATCCTAAGATAGCCAGAACATGCTGAAGGAAAAGAGGAAGTTTCCCAGGATGACCCCCTAGTCTTCCCACACTGACGTCTCTTGCTTCTATGTGGCAGGGGTGTGAACTGTTTCCCATGAGACTCTTTACAGGGTCTGTGGACCATGTCAGAGAATGTGTCTGCACCTCGGCTCTGGAACTTAGGAGTGGTCACAGGACATAGGTGTCAGGCTTGCGTCCCCAGCAAGGGCTGACCCAGGGAGGCCTTCGTGGCCCTCAGCAAGGTTTGCTCACTTTCTTCTCACTTCCCTTGTGGCCTTTGGCGAGAAGCGTGGCTGAGCTCATTCTCACAGGAGGATTAATTCCAGGGCAAGGGGCAGTGTAGGAATCCATTTCTAATCAATGATGGAAAACAGCTGTGCTCTTCAGCCAGATTTATTCTTGTGTGAGTTCCCTCCAAGACCGTGCACTTTCGCTGAGGTATGGAGCAGAGAAGCCAGTCCTCAACAGCGTCAGTGGGCCCACAGGAGATGATGGCCTCAACTGTCTACCTGAGATGAACACCACAACTCAGGAAAAGAGGTGAAGGCCCCCATGGATGGGCACCACAGTTTTAAAAGCATCACAGACACCCATTCCTGTAAAACACAGGCAGACATACTTGGAATGGAATGGGAAAAGCCTGTAGCAGGCAGCAGGAATTTTGAGTTAAGATATTTGTTTCTTAAAGAATCACAGTTTCTTGGGGAGTTTAGTCACTCCAGAGTCCTCTCCTTACACAACCCCAAAGCACTGGCCGCTCCTGCCCCTGCTGATCGTTACCCTGGGAACATCCCTTCTGATGGGCAGCCTGCTCACCAAGCACTGGCCGTTTGTTAGTACTTCCTCCTACCAACGGTTCTCTCCTGCCTGCCAGACCCAAGTCCAGGCCACTCCAGTTCTTTGCCACACAGCATTCTCTAAGACCTAAAGACCTGAAGCAGAGCTGTCAGACTCCCGTCAGCTGCTGTTCCCAGTGCCACCTACATTCCATGCACAACAGATTCGGGACACCTGCTGGGCTTATTGTGTGCCACTTAGCATGTTCCTGACAGGCCTGGCCTTTAGAAGTGTGTGTGTGAGTGCGCTCTTGTGTGTGTGTACATGCACATGCAGGAAGAGGCCGTATGTGTGAGTGTGCTCTTGTGTGTGTGTACATGCACATGCAGGAAGAGGTCAGAGGACCTTGGTTACTGGTCCCCTTTTGTTTGTCACTGCACGAGGTCAGCTGGCCTGCAAGCTCCAGGGGACTCTCATCTCCATCTCTCATCTACCTCATCTACCTCATCGCAGGATTACAGATGTGTGCTACAGATGTGTCCTCATGATTCTGCGGCAAGAGCACTCTGCACTAGCGCCCCAGCCCATGTGTGTGTTTGCGGAAGAATGAGGTCCTAACCAGAACTTCGGCTGCGGTTCTTCCAGCCTCACTCCCGAGTTTAGTCCAGACGCGAAGCCCAGAAGATAAGGCCAGGGCACATCCAGGGGCAGGAGCATGGGAGGGGGACAAGGGAGTGCAACGACTCCTGCCATGGCTAAAGGAAAACACACACGCACTACTGACTGGTTCGGTGAGCTGCCTAGAAAGCACTTGAGGACCACTCATGCAGGAGGCACATTAGTACGAGACACCTTTGTGATCAATGGGAATCAGAAATGGACGCTGGCACGGATGATGTGGGAACAAACGTCTCTCCTGCAATCCAACCCTCGCAGCTCCCCCCACTCTCTCTTTTCAGTGAGAAGGAGAATCTGAGTCCAGCCTAAGACCAACTGCTCAGAAGACAACCTGGGATTCTCAGCAAGGGGCTGCCACCAAGACTGTTGTGAGAGCCGGGCTTCAACAAGCACCAAACAGACGGAGGAGGGACTCATGGGCGGTGTCTGCAT